>NC_084828.1:91197144-91500174 GCF_033115175.1 Lepus europaeus
TTGCTCAGGCTTCGTCTCCCTTCTGATCTCCCAACAACACAACCGCAGCTATCCCTCTAGCTAAACCAACAAGCCTTCTGATACAAACTCTCAGATTCTGTCACCTCACTCTCTCCCCTTCCATCTGCGATATCGACCACAATTTAACTTCCCGAATATCATGGACTATAGGAGTCTCGTGTGTTTCCCTTCCATCCACTTTCCTGCTCTTATCAGTTGCCCCAAAAACCCACAGCTCAGGTCATGCTGACAGTCCTGCTGACAGCATAATAGAGCCACAGCAGAGATGGCTGGAACAGTGCTGTAGTGTATTTTGCCTGGTGCCCCCACATAGGTGACAATCCTGTTATGTATCTAGAGAAGGCAAGGAGAATATGTAACCTTATGTGCAGTTAGGTACTGAACTGACTGCAATAGAGAAGAAGGACTGTACTCTAACTTATTGAAAGAACCATTGTTAAGATAGCAACTGCCAGGCAGGAACTGGATTGGGACTCAGTGATGTGTACACTGTCACTCAGCCAGGCAAACTCTCCACAAGAGTCACACAACACAGAGACAAGGGTAGTTGACAGGGACAATGCTTGCATCTAGAGTTCAATGGCTGCCTTCTGAGGACTTGGAAGCCCTCAACTAGATCTGTCCTGACCCTCAAGACCTCAGAGAGGCAGCAATGATCCCTACGGTGAATTTCAACTTTTGTAACACAAGCAATAAGCCAAGTTGCAGGAAAACAGTCAGCTTCAAAACAAGCAACAAACAAAACACCATTTGCACTTATACAATATAGAATAATAGCTATCATTTAACTCCTGTGAATTTGAGGAAAAAAAAACCAATATATTGCAACTGCTTGTACAGTATGAGCTAGTAACAGCCTTTGGAAAGGAAAGGGAAGAAAGTGCTTCTCCATTTCAATGTGGGAATCCAACACCTCAGAGGCAGGGAAATAGCTCCAAAAAAAATATCCCTTGTAGCATTAGTTATAACAACAGAAATGCAAACCAACTAAATATATATCAAAAGGAATTTCCTGACAACACAGAGCCTCACAAAACTCAGGTATGTAAAGCCATGTCAAGTCATATTAGTAAAGATTGCAACAACGTGTCATAAAATATCTTTATAGACAAAGCTAAACATGGGTCAGGACACTGGAATAAGAGGAGATTAGCTTTCTTATCACATTTTTAGTAACACTGTGTTCTTTTTTGTAAAAAAAAAAAAAGTATGAAGAAAACTGATTGAAGACATTTCTGCCAGTTAACTAACATATGATGTTGATATTAAATAAAAACTTAGACCATTAGTTCTGAGAAAATTAAAGAAAAAAAAATGAAAGAGCATTAAGAAGTTTGTTCTTCCAGAAAACAGTAAAGCATTGGCGGCTGGCCAGGGAGAGAGACCAAGGGGAGCAGCACTCACCTGCGGGGGCCGCGGCTTATAGGGGGAACTGCACTCCAGGTCAGCCAAGATACTTGTCAGGGAGTCGATCTCAGCGTCCAGGCTGGAGCGTCGCTCCTCAAGGGTCTTGCCTCCAGGATTGCCCTGCTGAGAGCAACACATCCAGGTTTCAAACAGATTTCCACTGACAGCATTAGGAGTTACCATTCCTCAAGTTGCAGTAGGGCGTTATCCACATTTGGGGGCACCTCATTTTCTTAGTTCTTAGAAAGTCTCAGTGAGGTAGGTAGGCTGGGGTAGTTTTCTTACCGGACAGGGAGGAAAACTGAAAACCAGGAGGGGGTTTTCCTCAGGTCACGGACTTGTCCAGAAACCCCTCTCCCTGCCGTGAGCATCCACATGAATGAGAATATACACCTCCATCTCTGCACTTATGGGAAGGTATTGCAAGCCCTTTATGTTCAGAAACCACTGAATAGAATGAAGGTGTTAGAGAAGAAAGGGACCTCCCAGAGAGGCCAGAAACCAGCATCAGCACTTGCAGATGTGGGAGCCTGAAAGTACTCCAGAGTTGCAGGCATGGGTATGTGAGCAAGAGATGGCAAGACCCGGTGACACTTAAAACATAGGCTAGAAAGAGACCACTCAGGGGGCCTGGCCCAGGAGCTGCAGTGGGGGGCCAGCATCAGTGAGTGCTGATGGTACAGTCGGGGTTTTGTGGATTTTACTGCCCATGCACATGTCTCTTGCTCTCCGTAAGAGAGCAGAGGGCAGTTAGCTTTCCCAGAGCCTCTACAGGACTTGTAAGCAGGTTTGGGAAAAACAAGCACAGCCTGCCTACAGATCAAGGCAAGGAGAAATAAAGTGAGGTGATCCTAGGATGTGGAAGCCTGGTGAGGTAAAAGGAAGTGTGTAAGGTGATGATGTTACAATGACAGTGTATGTGTGACACAAGAGTCTCTAAGGACTCCACCAAGAAGCAAAAGGGTATCATCGGCAAGACCCAACAGGAGTTAAGTAGCATGAACTCCACTGGGTATGTCTAAGGAGGTTGAATATCAAAATAATGTCTGATGTGTACAAGAGTTTAAAAGGGCTGGCACTATGGCGTGGCATGGTAGGTTAAGCCTTTGCCTGCAGCACCAGCATCCCATATCGGCGCCATTTCGAATCCTAGCTGCTCTACTTCCAGTCCAGCTCTCTGCCTATGGCCTGGGAAAGCAGTGGAAAATGGTCCAAGTGCTTGGGCCCTTGCACCCATGTGGGAGACCCGAAAGAAGCTCCTGGCTTTGTATCAGCCTAGCTCCAGCTGTTGCAGCCATTTGAGGAGTGAACCAGTGGATGGAAGACCTTTCTCTCTGTCTCTCCCTCTCTCTAAATATAACTCTACTTCTCAAATGCATAAATGAGGCTTTAGAAAAAAAGTTTAGGAAAAGCTTTAACCAAGAAACTACAATAGCCTTAGAAACAACAAAATATAGGGTTACTGACAGGCTAGCATTAAATCTTACATTCCTTGAAGTACACCTATCTGTGGCTATACTGCATCAGGAATAATGGATAATACCATTTTCTATTAACACTACGAGTTCCTTTCCCCCTACTGGCTTTCTCACCAACAGATCTTCCCTGAGTCCTGAAACTTAAGTCTCTGTGTAAAAGCCACTCAATGGGCTCCAATGAATAGGTCAGTCTCTTGTGAATTCAGCCAGCATGAGTTAATCCTTCCTAGCTCATCTACGCCAGGCACACTGATGATACCAACTGCCTAGGAAGGAGTGTCCCAGCCCCTTGGAGCCAAACCTAGACTGCTGCCTGCTTCGTGAGGCATCCTTGCTTGTGAGCTCTCCTTATGTAGGGGCCCCTTTGATCATGTCATCCAAAGCCGCTGCCTCAGCTCTTCCTCACTCGGGATATATGGTTAGGACCCCTCTGTGCACTCTATCCTCTCATCCTGCTTTGTTTTACTGTTCTAATAACATCCACCCACCATCAGCTAACATCAAGCTTTGTATGATTTTGTTATTGTCAGTCTCTCTCCCAGGATAATATGAAGCTCCATGAAAGCATGTGGTTTTGCTGCTCATTCTTCCCCCTTGAATCTTGCTAAGGACCCAATCCAATTAAGTGTCCAATAAGTATTTTCAAATACATTAATGAATGAACAAGGGCAGGCAGTACCATAGGTCCAGATAGCAACCATTTTCACACCAACAACTTTTAGGTAAAAGCAGGAAAATTTTAGGTACAACAGGAAGCAAAAAGGTTCAGTGTGTGTGTGTGTGTGTGTATCAGGCTGTATGGTTCAGGTGTGCAGCCTTGTGACATTGAGCAATTTTCCTCAGCCCCCTTGCCACAATCAACAATGTAAAAGCAATGACGTGTTAGGTTGGTTGCCTGTTCTCAGAGTCTGAATTTCCAGTGAGACTAAATGCTTCCAGGCCAGTGGATTTTCATCCTGGGAACAGATGTTTTCATGGTGCTAATTCCCCTTTCAGATGAGATCTCATTTTTATCCCAAAAGGCATTAATAACTACAAAGTACAGTGATATCATTAAGAAAATGATCATTTAATAGTTAAAATTCATGTGAACACTCTGAGTACTGTGCCCTGACCCCAGGGAAGGTAGGGCTCTATTGCAAAGGAAGGCAACGGAAAACCTAGTGAACCTGATTCCCCTGTGTACAGTCATAAAATAGTATGATAAACACAAATGTGACTGTGTTTCCATAGATTCATAGAGCACACAATCTATCTGCAAGAGTGGCAGACTGGAGTCTGACTAAATTCTTGGGGACATGCTTTCTCATCTACGAATTGAAGAGAACCCCACCAGTGCTATCTAAAGCAGAGGACTAAGACAAGATCCAGATAAGAAAATGGATGGGAAAATACTTTGTAAATTATAAAGTGCTATAATTACGATGATTTCATAAATAGCATTAATTATAGCAACCAGTACCTATAAATTAATATGAATAATATAGCTATTGTTAATTATTCTTCCTCGTAAGAGAAGCATCATTCATTAAGTGTTCCCTTGGGGTATCAGTAAAGAGGATTTAATCCAGTCTTCAACATCTGCTCTTTACTGTAGCAGAAAGTACATCAACTATCTATGCCTTAAGTCACTGTGATATCTAACCACAGAGACTCAAAAGTCACAGGATTACCCCGAGCTATACAATGAAACAAGTAATTATGGTGTGCAACCGGCCTGTGCTTGTAAGACTTCAACTGGTTTCCAGCCTTATTCCCCCTTTCCTCCAAGTACGGACTGCTCCCCATTTTTAGTTTCTCATATTAGTTTGATGTCAGGTATTAACAACCTCAAGTCTAAATCCTGTGAGATTTTGCACCAACATCTCCCCATGATGCCCTACCTGGCCTTTGCCTCTACATTTTAATCCCCATTAGGAATTAGAATAAGCCTCTTTCCTATTCCTCAGTCTCTGTTTTATGTCTCAAATAACTGAAACCTTGCCTAAGAACCGCTACCAATCCCTCTCTTGCTACTCTCAACTGCTCTCTTAAAATCTTTAGATCTGGGGGAGCTATCATACTTATTAACAACAGCTTATACAAGATCTTAGAAGCCACCATCCTATCACCAGCTACTAGAATCCTACAGACCAACCAACATGTCTTTGCCTTAATTATCACTGTAGTTGACAGATAACTTGGGGTTAAGTGACCTGCTCAAGGATAAACAAGGATGATTCTTGGTTCTTTGCCGAATTCTCTGTCTAAATATCTCATGAACTCCTGTGAAGTGGACTGTAATCCTAACAATACCTACATTCTTCAGCTCTAACTAGAAGGCTTCCATTGTCTCGGTCTGGGTTCAGTCAAGGAACCAACGCCTGTAACACGTTTGCATATGGATCATTTACTTTAGGAACCAGTCTGAAGAAAGGATAGAGGGAATGGGATGAGTTAAGCATACAGGGAGGAAAGCAGATTCAAAGGTATTATGTTGAGCAGGTCAGTAAGGGGGCATTTAGAGCTGTACCCTCCAGGGAGCCCTGAGGAGTCCTGGAAAACATGCCTCAGCTCTTCCACCTGAGGAATGCGAGAGCAGATATGTATTCTCAGGCTCCAGTTCCCCAATGCTTTATGGTTGCTACAAGGCTTTTAACTCCTTTATAATAGCCCTAAGTAGTATAATGCTGGCAAAGGTGGCCCAGAACAGAAAGTGAATAAAGATATTTCAGCTGACGCCAGGTGCTACCAGGTCATTCCTGTATATACAGATCTGGTCACAGCAGCAATGGCTGGCACATGAAAGTAGGATGAATGGAGGACAGATGGGCACAAAAGGTATGCAGATACTGCATCCATTAACAACCACAAAAACTCCATGAATAAACAACTCACTGATGTAATTTCCCATGAAATACACAATTGTATTCCTTATATAAATATGCATGTATTAAAAGCTCACTAAACCACAACTGAGGCTTATTATGATTTGGAAAATCAGAATTCTCAGTGCCACCAGTAGCATTACAAAGTGACGACTAAGTGCATAGGAAGAGACTGTAAAACAACACCCCAGAAAGGAACTGTACAGCCTGTGGGTGAAATAAAGTCAGGCATGCCCTACAGTCTGAATTTGAGTACTTCACATCTTAGTTCCACTATTATTAACTCACTAACTACAGGTGACACACACAAGGAATGCCAATAATGAGCTATGAAAGAGCATTCATTTGTATTTATTTTTTCACCTTTTATAGCCAAACATCTTAACAAATATAAAGCTAACAGAAAAATAGAAGTCACAGTAAGAGAAACCCCATTCAAGATTTTCCTAAGCAAGTTTTACCAATGACAATATTTGGCCACAGTTGCTCTCTCCATATATAAATTCTACCTGCTGGTGCAATTAAAACATTTCTATCCAGGGAACTCTGAGCTTGCACCTTGTAATAATGCCTAATTCTTTCAATATCATATTAAGACATTTAATATGACTGCAGTATTATAGAAGATGCACACATACTCACATTTCACTGTAGTCCAAGTGATGTGTTTTCATCTATTGTTGCTAATTTCCATCCAAAACCCGATCATGCACTCAAGTACTATGTCTTTTATTAGTCTCCTTAAATTTTTAGATGAAGTCCTTAAGAATATTTTTGTCTTTCATGAAGTTGACTTTTGAAAGAATACAGGCCAGATGTCTCAAAAAAGTTAAATAATGCAGTTTTGTCCAATGATTAGATTCAGATCAGAAAAATAAGGCAGAAATACAACACGCATGACACATCAGGAAGCTCATGATGTCAGTTTGGCCCACATTTGGTAATGCCAAGTTTGATGATTTGAATAAGCTATGTAGTGTCCACCAGAGTTCATCATTGAAAAAGCACCTTCTTTCCTATCAAAAGATCAATTACATTTTTTTTTTTGACAGGCAGAGTGGACAGTGAGAGAGAGAGACAGAGAGAAAGGTCTTCCTTTTGCCATTGGTTCACCCCCAATGGCCGCCGCGGTTGGCGCATCACGCTGATCCGAAGCCAGGAGCCAGGTGCTTCTCCTGGTCTCCCATGCGGGTGCAGGGCCCAAGCACTTGGGCCATCCTCCACTGCCTTCCCGGGCCATAGCAGAGAGCTGGCCTGGAAGAGGGGCAACCGGGACAGAATCCAGCACCCCGACCCGGACTAGAACCCGGTGTGCTAGCACCGCAAGGTGGAGGATTAGCCTATTGAGCCACGGCGCCGGCCCAAAAGATCAATTACATTCTTTACAGAAATAGAAAAGGCAATCCTGAAAATAACATAAAATCACAAAGGTCCCAGAATAGCCAAAGCAATCCTGAACAAGAAAAATCAAGCCAGAGGCATCATAATACCTGACTTCAAAGCATACTACACAGCCATAGTAATTAAAACAGCATGGTACTGGCATAAAAACTGATTACACAGATCACAGATCAATGGAACAGAATAGACAGCCCAGAAATTAATCCATACATACAGCCAACTGATTTTTGACTAAAGTGTTCAGATCATTCTGTGTTGAAAGATAATCTCGAAGGATAATCTCTCCAACAAATGGTGCTGGTGCAACTGGATGTATATATGCCCAAGAATGAAATTAGACCCATACCAATCACCATATAGAAAAATCAACTCAAGATGGATCAAAGACCTAAATTTAAATCCTGAGACTATTAAGTTGCTGGAAGAAAATGAATGGGAAACACTCCAAGACAGTGGTGTAGGGTATGACTTCTTAGATAATACCCACAAAGCTCAGGCAACAAAAACAAGACTAACCAAATGGGACTATATCAAACTCAGAAGTTTTTGCACACAAAATGAAACGATCTATAGAGTGAAGAGAGTTCCAACAGAATGGGAAAAAAATTTGCAAGCCACCTATATGACAAAATGATCAATATCTTGAATGTTATCAGCAACTTAGAAAATTCAACAAAAATACAACCAATCCAGCTGAGAAATGGCCAAAGGACTTCAATGGACAGTTCTCCTATAAATACAAATGGCCAACAAATATATGAAAAAAATGCTCAACATCATCAACCATCAGGGAAATGCAAATCAAAACCACAATGAGATAGCATCTCACCCCTGTCAAAATGGCTAAAATCCAAAACAGAGAGAGTTACAAATACTGGCAAGGATGTGGAGAAATGGAACACACATACGTTGTTGGTAGGAATGTAAATTAGTGCAGCCACTGTGGAAAATTTTGTGGAGATTTCTTTAAAAACTAGAAATAAACTTGCCATATGATCTAACAATTCCACTACTGAACATATACCCAAAAGACTTGAACACAATGTGTCGAAGAAATACCTACACCACCAGGTTTATAACAGCACTGATTTAATAGTCAAAATTTGGAATCAGCCAAGGTGTCCATCATCAGATGAATGGATAAAGAAAAAGTGGTGTATACATATACACATTGGAATACTACTGATCTATAAAAAACAAAATTCTACCATTTGCAACAAAATGATCACAACTTGAGGATATAATGTTGAGTGAAATAAGCCAAATCCAGAAAGACAAATACCGCATGTTCTCCCTTCTGTGTGGGAAGTAAAATTTAAAAAACAAACTTAAAAAGAAAAAAAGAAATGCCTATGTGTATCAGTATTTCTGCAAACATAGTTTTGCAAAACTTTGTTTTATGCTTTTGACAAACCAATGGTTAAGAATGCTATACTACTATAGTTTTAATGATCTGTGGTTACTTTAAAATTTATTGTATGTGAGTGAAATGATCATTTTTCCATTCAATAATTGTTAATAGGCATTGTTTATGTTCCCACTAACCTAGAGTCTTTGCTTTAAAAAAAAAAAAATCCATGAGATGACATTTTGAGATTCTGCTAATATTCTACTAATCAAAAGCTTTTTGACTTGATGATTTTAACATCCAAAGATGATCCTTGCCTGAATTTATTATGGCTAGTGGTACAAAATGATAAGAACATTCATTATTGGCAAATGAAAATGAATCAGTCCTGCCTAACACACCAATAATTTACTTACTAAGTACTCATTTCAGTTTTGAGGAAAGAAAGCAAGACCAACTGTAGAGTTCTCTATGATGGACAGACATCAGGAATCTAGTAATAAAATCAACACTCTTGGGAACAGAGCTCTTATTCAATCTGTTAAGGGAAACAAATGACCAACAGGAATGTTCTAGTTAACTAAGAACCAGACCTATCCTAGGTAGTTTACGTCCCAGAACTACAACCAACATCCAATATCACACTCAAAACAGGCATGGACCCTGACCTGATCTTCAGTCCCCTCCAGCATTTTGAGGTGGCAAATTACAATGACACTTTGCAGAAGGGGGGGGGTGCTCTGAAGAGCCAGGAGTTGTGTGTGATTGATTAATATCAGACTTAAGATTCCTTTTGTGATTCTATAGAAAAAGAAAATCTTACCCTGACAGCTTAGGAATATAAAACTATCTCAACTTAGGAGAGCCGAAAGGCTGTTAACACAAAATAGTACATTGTTCTAACATAATTTTTTAAATACAACATGAATTTCAATGTGATGTTTTCAATTATGGTCAGTAAAATTTTTTATCTTATTTCTAATATCAGTGGTAAAAAAGATGTGGTAACAAAAGAATAAGAAATAATAAATGTGGTAAAAGTAAGTGTACATGGACCTAACCTATTGGGCGATCATTTGTCTATCATCCATGATGTAGCTAAGGAGATAATTAACATCAGCTTTATTTTGTTTGTGATCATCTTTATTAAATAGGTACCCCCAAAGTATCCCTAACATAAAAAGAATAAAGGTAAAAGCTTTGGAATCAGACTGTAAACATTTGATACCTAAATTTGCCAGTTGCTGGCTTTGTGAACTTACACAATCTGCCCAAGCTCTCTGGATTCCTCATGCAGTTGTTCTAAGAATTAAATGAGTTCCCACATGCCAAGTGCTATTTACATAATAACTACTCAATAAATGTTACTCACTTGGTGATTATTTTGACCACAATCTGAAAATAAATGCTTTGTTGACAGCCAATTGAGTATGAAGCTTATAAAAAATTCTGGTCAAAAGTAAAACTCAGCTGCTAAAGTATGGGAGCGGCTTCGGTTGATGGGGCTCCCATGCATCTAATGTGTGATCGTGCCAGGTATTACCTAAGAACACTATCCTAGATCAGTTGTTCTCAGACATCACCCTGGTAGAAGCGCCTGGAGGGGCTTGTTGAAACACAGATTATCAGGTTCCACTGCCAGACTTTCTGATTCTGCAGCTCCGAGGAGAGGTCCCAAACCTTAGTTTCCTACAAATAGTCAGGTAGTACTGATGGAATTAGTCCGAGGCCCACACTTTGAGAACAACTGTTTTAAGTGTATTTATTTTTCTTTTTTAAAATTTATTTGAAAGTCAGACTTACACAAAAAAAGAGAGACAGAGACAGAGATGGGGATTTTGCATCCATTGGTTCACTCCCCTGATGGCTACAACGGCCATTGCTAGGCCAGGCCAAAGTCAATAGCAAAGAGCTTCTTCCAGGTCTCCCAGATGGGTGGCAAGGGCCCAAGCACTTGGGCCATCCTCTGCTGCCTTCCCAGGCCATTAGCAGGGAGCTGAATCAGAAGTGGAGCATCCGAGACACCAACTGGCACCCATATGGGATGCTGGCACTGCAGGTGGCAACTTTATCAGCTATACCACAACACTGGCCCCTTAAGTGTACTTCTAACACAAGGAACATTTAAAGGGTATGCATATGGATGTGTATATGTGGATTTATAGAATGAATCTATAATTTTTATATTAAATAATTTATATTAAAAATAACCTATTTTGTGTCACATAGTTAATGAGGCCATAAAAATACTAATTTGGATAAAAATTAAAATGGAGACAGTCACAGTGTTACTTAATATACCCCCCCACTCAGGGCTAGATAATAATATGAGCAGCCTTCTCATACTAGTCAGCTGGTAATGCTGAGATAGAAGGCACTGGGTAATGAGAATTACAGCAAACATGACTTATTTTATCTTACAGAAATGGCACCTTATTGAGTGAGACCCAAAATGTTAGAAGTGAAAGAAATCAAAACAGCCTTAGTTCATGTTGGGATGTGCCCCCACTTTCCCACTCACTCAAATAAAGTACTTATGTTTGCAAAAACCTACTTACAAATCTCATCAGAGGTCCCATTCCATTATGGACATGGCTGATAACCCTGCTGACCTCACAAGAAACTCTCATTTGTTTAATTCTCTATGGCACCAAAGTTCATAGGGAAACTATCATTGTCAATTTGTATGCATGGATTTTCTCCCATGCTTCCTTTAGTCTGTACTAAGCAGTATGCAGTCAAAAATCCATATGATCCCCAAACACAAGCAGCTTGCAATTTACTGGGCAATATTGCTTGCACCCTTGCCTAATGATATCAGATAAGCCGTGTTCTTTAAGATTCTGTAAAACAATGTAGAAGAGACAAAACAGAAACAATTCTCTCCCTTAAGAAGTTTATTATGTAATGATTCCCAGAAATATAATTCAACCTTTCTAATGTGCAAAACCAGGCCCAAACTAAAATTCTTGTTATTATCGAAGAAAAGCATCCACTCTCCAGGTGAAGGGCAGTGGTGCCTCCAAAAGCAAACATTGCAGCATTCATAATAGAGAAAACATTTTCATAATTCAAAGTGGAATAATAGCTTGACAACTGGGAACATGGCACTGAATAAAAAAGAAAAGTGACAAGTGAAGACAGAGTTTTTCAAGGTTCTAACATATTTGAATCACAAAACTATCAAGATAAAACCTGCACATACTGATGCTTCAATTTTTTCTTTCACATTCCCTATCCTCGCATTTTTCTCAATCCTTACATACTCCCCAATGTTGATAATGTTTGATCAACCCTCATATGCTCTAACAAAAAACATCATGGGGGCAGGTATCTGGTACAATGGGTTAAGCTGCTGCTTGGGACACTCAAATCCCATATCAGAGTGCCAGTTTGAGTCAGACCCACTCTACTTCTGTATCAGTACCACGCGCTAAGCGATTGCGCCACTGGAGCATTCCCACTCTACTTCTAATCCAACTTCCTACTAAGATGCCTGGGTTCAAGTCCTGAATCTGTTTTGGGTTTCAACTTCCTTCTTATTCATACCCTGGGAGGAAGCAGATGACCCTTCAAGTAGTTGCATCCCTCCCAGCCAGGTGGGAGACCTGGGCTCAGGTTTGGGCTCCTGGCTTTGGCCTGACTCAGCGCCAGCTGTTGCTTATACTGGGAGATAAAACTGGTGCATGGGAAATCTGTCTCTGTGTCTCTGCTTTTCAAACAGATAAGCAATTAAAAGGAAGGGGCACTAGTCTAGGCATTTTGTCCTGGTTCTGTCATCGTTCAGTGGGGTGACCCTGAGCAAATCATTCTTCCTTTCCTAGTCTTTCCTTTTTCAACAGCAAAATGAGGGATGTGAACTAGCTCTCCCTGTTTTCTTTCAGTTTTAAAACGCTGTTATTCCAACACACTCACATACATGTGACCTATCTGCCATTAGTAGAGGCTTCAAGTTTTTTGGTCTCCTTGTTGCTGTTGTCTGTTTATTTTACTTTATAGCCACTTACTGGAACTAAATCACTTGGTTTTTATTTAGTTTAACTATTATTTTGATAGTTGAAAATACAGAAGCTATAGAGCAGACACCAACAAAGTACAATCTGAAAAAACATTTTCAAAATGAAAGTCATGGATAACAACTTTACAGAGGGCGCACATTCAGTTATACTGTTTTGAGAGCCACTCCCAGATTAATGGAAATGGAAAAAAGAGGCAAGAACGATAGCATCCAAACAAGCAGGCAAGAGAGGAAAAGGCAAAATACACACGATGTCTTATCACAAAGGCTAACTGTGGAAAAGATACAGGGAGATTATCGAAAATTGCCAGAATCCTATTTTCTAGCAATAAAAGATGCATCAGCTCCCTAATAAGCATCTGCAATCTGATCATCATTTTTTTCTTGCTGGAACTTCCTGTTCCAAGGCAGTTGTGGGAAATAGCTTAAGAGCCAGCAGCACTGCTAGGCAGCTACTCAGTTCAGTGCACACAGTCAGGGACAGAACTAACATGGGGAACCTGGGACGGCAAAGTCATAGTCCCCTTGTTCTGCCAATGAAGAAGTGACTGTTTAGAGTAACAGTTTCACCAATATGGTCTCATTGAGTTCTCCCAGCAATCCTAGAGATGACTGGACATTATTATTGCTTAACAAAAGTAAATATCGAGGATCAAAGAGAAAAAGTAACCATTCTAGGGTCTCTCAGGCAGTAAATGAAGAAAGTAGAATTTGGGACTCAAACATTCAGCTCCAAAGCTCTCCCACTATTATGACATTGGGCTCAAAGTGCCACAGGGAAAGGTCTTGCCTTCAAGCATCAGACAGATTACAGGAACCTATTAGGGTATCAAGGATAAGGTCCTCACTGTGACAACAGGTATGAAACCAGCTTCAATACTCTTGTGCCTTCTACTTCTCCATTTAGGGTAGCTTTCATTAACTTTTCCAGAAATATTTGTGAAATAGTCAATACCTACTGACATGAAAGAATGGAAGGAGAGAGGGAGGGAAGGGAGAAGGGAGGGAGGGAGAGAAGAGGGAAGGAAAAAGGGGAGGAATGAAGGAAGGGGAGGGAGAGAGTAAGGGAGGGAAGGAAGGAAGGTGGAGGAGAGAGGAAAAGAGGAGGTGAGGGGGAAGGGGGTTGGAAGGTAGGAAGGCAGGCAGGAGGAACAGAAGGATGGAAGAAGTGAAGGCAAGTGGTTCTCTGCCTACGGAGTACATACAATTGCTTTAAAGAGACTAGTTTACACACAAATAGCCATATTAGAGGGCAGAATCCATGTGGGTACACAATGAAATACAAGATGTTAGAGAAAAGAATGAACAAACAGAAAAGAAAACAAGAGAGAAGAATGAAAAAGGGTAGCAAATAAGATAAATCAGAGAGAGCTGCATGGGCACAGTGAGAACTGAGAAAACCTTGGGTGGAGAAAAAATACTTCAGATATCTACATGAGCATAAAGATATAGGAGGAACATTGCAATATGTGAGAGCACTTGGCAAACGCGAGTGTTCTTTTAGGTATAAATAGAGTAAGATTAGACTCAAAGGGTCGGCTGTGGCCAGAGCACGCAGGTGTGCAAACCCTAGGCACATAAGGAGCTTGGCCCTTATCCAAAGTACAGACATCTAAAGGATAAACACAGTCCCCATGACGAAGGAGAGAGTGGGCAGGGGTAATTGTATCTTGGGACTTAGTGTTGATGTGGGAACAAACACAGGGTATGAATCATACGTATTTTAGGCAGTGCACAGACAATTTACATTAACAACACTCCCAGCAGGAATTCCTATTTTTATGAAAATGGTTGCCATTGATAAAAAAGTGAGTATTGGACAATATCAGAAAGCTACTGATCTCTCCTTAGTCAGAAAAGGATATAATTCCACAACACAACAATTGTGATTGGAATACATCAACATCCCTGCCTTAGCCTCCAGGGACACAAAGGAACAGACTGCTATGACAAGACTTGTGCAGGCCAGACAGAGTCTAAAGGCAGCAAGGAACGGTGTTCTTCCCAGCTGTTATTCTGACCTCAACCTAAAAACCCTTTCTCCACTTCAGAATTCTGCTCCGGCTTCATCTCAGGCTTTTCTTGGGAATCTTTTCACTTTCATAGAATATTCAGAGTCAAGGGATATATAGTGCGGTACCTACTCTGCATCAAAGAAACAAGACAAATAACAAAGGGACAGAGGAAAGCTGGGCTGGCCACGCCCCCTTCTACCCCACAGAAAGTTCCTGATGTTATATTCCCAGGAGACCAGGTCTGTGGGCTCTGTCACCAACTTGCAGCTCTCTCTGTGCCACACAGCCTCCCATCTGTGGTTCAGACTTCCAGTGAGCTGCAGGTCTTGGAAGGCCTTGAGCCAGCATGCTGATGTGGGACTTAGTCACATACTCCCAGTTTCAGCTTCACAGACCCCACAGGGACATTTTGAGGACCAGGTGAAAAAAATAGCATGAATTGTTTGTCCATTAAAATGTGAAGCCCATAGTAGGCATTCTGTAAATGCTAGCTGGAGGTACTTTGCATAGAAGAAAGGATTTCAGCATTGTACAAGGTGAGCTTTATTACACCCTGCAGTGTCAGGGCAAAGCTCAATTGTGAGGCCACATGCAGGTCATAGATAAGCAAAGACTGGGGATCCTACAGGGGAGCTGAGCCCCCTCTGAGGATAAAAGCTCCTCAGTCACCCATTAAACGGGGGTGCTCTGAGGCCTCCCTCAGATTGACCAAATGTAACCTTTAAGGGTTGGGCCCAGTAATCTGCATTTAACAGTTCTTTCCTGTACTAAATTTGAAATGTGATGGCCTGCAATTTGGTTGTCTGTGCCTAATCCAAATGCTAACGATAACTGGAACAATTTAATTAAAGTCTCACCATTCTGAATGCACTTACTGAGCACTCTTTGCTAATGTGCTTCAACCCAATGCCTGGGGACAGGGAAAATATTTTTCTCTTATTTGGCACTTCTGAATTCTCCCCCACAGGGTCAACAGAGCAAACACAATCTACTTCACTTCTCCCTATTTGTAGAAACAGCAAAGACATTTACCACCTCAAACGGGTGCTGTGAGCTTCCATTTATTGGTGTTTAGAAAGTCTTCTAGGTGTTCTGATAAATCAACTGTAAGTTGGCATTACTCACCATGGCACCCTGTTGGAGCTTAATACATATTCAATTAAATAACAATGGCAACAATACAGCATTATACACAAATTAGCATTAATTATAGCACTGTGTCATTCCTTCCCTACTGCCACAATTTTATGTAGGCAGAGCTGTTTACGTCTGGAGACTGTACAGAGTCCCTCTCATTAACAAAGGGCAATATTGCTCATTGGCATCAACATTTCCTACAGGATTCTTCACATCACACTGGTCTGGAAGCTCTGATTTTTCAAAAGGTCCACCTATTTGACAAATATTAGGACTGAAATCAAAAACACCTCCATTTGCCCCCACCAGCAGTGAATGTCAGAATCTGGTAAAGCACCCTGGACTCCTATTTTCCTATACCTCCTCTCTCCAAAGACTAATTCCATCCTCCATGGCCAAGGTCACCACCTCTGTTCTGGTCCTTGACTGCTCAATGGACTCCTGATGTTGACTCTAAGCCATCTTCCCATGGGCATTTCTGATCAGTTTCCACAATAGTAACCTATTTAAATACAAATCAGATTGTTGTGTACAATCTTATTAAAACTGATCTAGCCTTACACTGGAAAGATCCCCTAAATGCCATCATAAGTACCAAAAGAAAACTAATTAGTTTGTTTGAATTGGGGGAATCCTGAGCCTCCTTACCAAAAAGAGATATTCAAGCAGAAGGAATAGTTGAAGCAGAGGGCTACAATGCTAGGTGTTCCTCTACAGTCTGCCTAGTCCAGAGGGTAGTTTCTCCTGGGGGCAGCAGTCTGGTAGGTGGCCACGCCAGAACCTCATCATTTCCTCCTCCATCTCTCTAAGGCACAGGAACACATCTCACTGCACTAGGTTTTGCTGACTCCAGGATCCTGTTCTGCATCAGTTTTTGACATGCATACTTGAGGTTGAGGAATTTGTGCCTAGTGGGTTTGAGGTTTCATCAAGAGAAAAAGAGGGAACTTATTTGATTTCACTGAGTAACTATTTTCACTACAAAAAATTCCCATATTTATTTTCTCCCCTTTTGGAAATGGCACTAAGGAAACACATGCCAGGCTGTCATGAACAGGGACTGTACTTTCCAAACAGTAGCAATGACTAAAAATAGAAAAGTCTGATTTGCTCAAGATGTATATGACTTCCTCTTCCATTTCCATTTCCCACAAGCCTGAGTCAGTGCACAGAAGCTGTACGTGGTGAACTCTTAGCCGGCTTACAACAGTGTCAAAAACATCAAAAACGTGATAAGTGTATGAGTAATGCACACTCCACAGTCCTTTCCCAGAGACTTCCTATTGCCAAGTCAAAGAATGAATCAATCAATCTACAACTATCAACTAAACGGTACTCTGTGTTTACAGCATGAAACAAGCACTATGGCTGATACAGGAGTAAGACTTGTGTTCCAACTTTCAGGAAGTGGCTAAAACACAGATGAACAAAAGGTAATAGAAAGAGGACAGGGTTGGGAGTCCAGAAACCTCATACTATGGCTGGAGCCGTGTCACCTGGAAATGGTGTCGCCTGAATAGTTCACTTAAGAAATTTAGGGACCAGTTTCCTCATCACCAGGAAGACTGAATTAGGACCCTTTTGTATCTGAGGCACTGTGATTTGTGATTTTCAGTGATTTCTACAGGTCACTCCCACTTTATTTGATGATTCTGACTTTATGAAAATAAGGTTTAGTGGCAAGATTGATATATATTAAATAACTACAAACACTACAGAGGGACATGTATTAAGGAACAGGAAAGTCAAGCAGTGTTAACTGATCTACCCATTAACTAATTCATAGTATCCTTCAGAACAAAGTAGACACTGAAGGATGTTCCACATTAATTATCTTAATTAGTCCTCAAAAGAAGATTGTAAAAAACTATTACTAATAAGTGCGTGGAAAGGTGAGAAATGCATTGATAAGAAACAGAGTAGGGCTCCTTTAAAGCACCAGGAGGTCCTGTCTGCACACCAGACTACTCAGTCAAAAGAGTGAGGATGCTGAGGGGCAGGCGCTGTGGCGCAGCAGGTTAACGCCCCTGCCTGCAGTGCCGGCATCCCTTATGGGTGCCGGTTCTAGCCCCCACTGCTCCTTTTCCAATACAGCTCTCTGCTATGGCCTGGAAAAGCAGTGGAAGATGGCCCAAGTCCTTGGGCCCCTGCACCAACATGGGAGACCCGGAGGAAGCTCCTGGCTCCTGGCTTCGGATCCAGGCAGCTCCTGACCTTACGGCCAATCGGGGAGTGAACCATCGGATGGAAGACCTCTCTCTCTCTGCCTCTCCTCTGTGTAACTCTGACTTTTAAATAAACAAATACATCTTTAAAAAAAATAGTGAGGATGCAGAACAGAGCAGGATGAAAATGAGACAGGGTTTCCAGTGACATGTGAGGAAGAAAGTGAGAATTAATTGAGCTAGGTGTTTAAATAGGAAAGATTGGTGATCCATCGAGTGATAAGGATACTCCAGCAGCAAGAAAGACACAAGGAAAACAAGGCACTTGAAGCAGACAATGAGGACAGACACCTTAACAAAGCAAAGATTCTACAAGGAGCATAAAGAGAGTTAAGGTGCACTGTACAGAGTGAGGTAGCTCACGGAGTATTCTGAAAAACCAATCAAGAGAAGACATTTAATATGGCAGGAAGTAAAATGCCATCAGAAGACAAGAACAAGTTTTGAACACCAAGTCATTAGGGATATGCAACTGGAATGTGGAAAAGACAGAATCAAGGCAATCAGTCTACTCTGATGTGGAGAATGAATGAGCTAGAGTGTCAGGCAGGAGAACAAAGAGATTGGAGCAAATCTGAGAGTCATTTTCAAGCCAAAAAGTATTACACTTTGGTGATTAATGTATTCAAAAACTAAAACATATCAACAATGACTATAGAGTTTAGAGTGTGGGTTCTAGAAATTATGGTGGTATTTCACATAGCATATAAACCTTGGAGCAAGATGTCAAATAGAATTTGGGGCATACTGAGTAGACAAGAGGTTTTTACTATGTGACAATCTTTATTTTATAATTTTTATAAGGTAAAAAATATATATACAGATTTAGGAGCATAGAGATACTTCCCAACCTACTCTCCCTCCCACCTTCCCTCCTCCTTCTTTTCTGATTTTTTCTTTTAACTTTTACAATAACATCCTTTCAGTTCATTTTCTAATAAGCTTAATCCTCCACTGAGTAAATAATTCAATAGGAGGAGGAGGAGGAGGAGGAGGAAGGAGGAGGAAGAGGAGGAAGGAGAAGGAGCAGGAGGAAGGAGGAGGGAGGAGGGAGGAGGAGGAGGAGGAGGAGGAGGAGGAGGAGGAGAAACAAAACACTGTTCCTCAACTGTAGATCCTATGGATAAATGATAGTACAATTGCCAAAGGAAAATAGAATGCCAAAAGTCATAACCAGCTCAGTTCATTAGATAAACAAAGATCAAAGTTGATCCCATTAGAGTTGTGACTTTTACTGAGAGAAGACAGAAGGTCAAAGGGAGAACTCTAAGTGGACACCTACATTTAGAGGCAGGATGAAAGGAGGAGGATCTAGCAAAGACGCGAGAAGAGGAATAGTAGCAGTCAGGGCAGAGAAATTGAGACAGTTTTGTTCAGTGAAAAAATCAAAGGAAAAGGAAGAGTTTCTGAAAAGACAGGCAGAACAGAAAGCACTGGAAATACGCATCCCATGGGCAGAATCTACTGTAGTGGTTTTGGAACTCTGGGATTATTAAAAGCTTTCAACCTTAAGGGAGAAGCCTTGAATGGCAAATTGTTGCTAATTTAGGTCCATTTCTGCTCCCAGCATTGGAGCAGGTATCTATCCCACATCTTGCAGCCCCTTGGCAGGCAGCTGTGCATATATTTCTTCAGTAGCTTATGGGTTGCTTCCAGGAACCAGGGTGACAAACAGAGGACCTTGTCTTCTGAACACCTGGGTTCTATGCTCTGATAAATGATTGCTGCTTCTGATCACAAGCATGAAGAGAAAGTAGCAGCTATCATTCTCCCTATACTTTTCACCATGGCTTCAGTGACTTCCAGGGGATATCTGAAAGTTACTACACATGGGCCAAGAGGAAGTGCAGTCTCAAAAATGCTAAAGACCTTCAGTTTATATCTATGGTTAATATGTACAACGACAGGCAGCAACACTACCTTCCCCAAGGAAAAACAAACCCTGAGAAAGGGGAAGAATCTGATCCCCAGAATTATGATATTATTAGATTCAAATGTATACTTAATGTCAAAAAACAAAAGAAACAGAAAAATATGGCTCATTCAAAACAATATCCCAACAGAAACTATCTCTGAGAAAGATTTCACAGTGGATGTGCTTGTCAAAGACTTTACAATTACAGTCTAAAAGATTCCCAAAGGACTAAACACAGGCAAGGAGAAAGTCAAGATAACGATGTATAAGTAAAAGGGAAATATTAATGAAAAGAGAACAAACTGAAAGGGGAAAAAAATTCTAGAAATGAATGGTAAAATACCTGAAATGCAGAATTCAAAGGCAGATTTGAGCCTGCAGAAGGAAGAACCAATGAACTTGAAAAGAAGCCAATATAAACTGTGGACTCTAAGGGCCAAAGAGAAAGAAAGATTGAGGACAACTGGGCAGAGTCTAAGAAACCTGTGGGACACTGGGACACCATCAATCAAACCAGTGTACACATGGTGAGATTCCCAGAAAGACAGGAGAAAGGGAAGGGACTGATAAAATACTGGAAAAGATAATAACCAAAATCTCCCAAAATTTGATTAAAGACATGAATAAAAACACCCAGAAGCACCACAAAGTTCCTTGAACATAAATTCAAAGAAACACTGAGATAACTCACAAGCTGTCAAAAGCCAAAGGAAAAAAGAGGATTTTGAAAGCAGCAGGAGAGAAGACTCATCACATATGGAGCTCTTAGTAAGATTATCAGCAGGTTTCTCATCAGAAACTTTGGGAGGCCAACTGATCTATCCAGAATGCCAAAAGAAAAATTGTCAGCCATGCGTCTGAGGAATCTTAAAAAGTTCGTGGGAAATGCAAATTATGAGAATACAATAATAGATTTCAGAAACATTTTGTTCCAAAATATCTTGTAATTCTATTCTTCCACAAATTTTGTGAAGTATGCTCATATTTGAGTAAAAATTTGGCTGCAGGAAAAATTCTATGGTCAATAAACTCATTTTCAAATATATTAGGAAATATTGTATCCATATATCCTTCCCATAAAATTACTTGATGAAATTTTGTAGAAGAAAACATAAGAGCAGAAAAAGAATCAGGATTATGAATACAAGAAAAATAAATAGCAATAAAAATAGTATAATAGGCAAGTAAAAAATAGCTTTTTAAGAAAAGCTTACTAATTCGAAAGCAGAGTGACAGAAAAAGAGGTAGACATGGAGACAAAGAGATCCTCATTCTGCTGGTTCACTCTCCAAATGGCTACAACAGGCCTGAGCCAGGAGCTAGAACTCCATCTGTATCTCCCATACAGGTAGCAGGAGCCCAAGTACTTGGGCTATATTCCACTGTTCTTCCAGGCACTAAGGAGCAGATCAGAAAGTGGGGCAGCCAGGACTTGAACCAGTGCTAATAAGGGATGCCAGAATTATGGGTGGCTGCTTAACCCCCTATGCCACAATGCCAGCTCTCAAAAATTATAGTTTAACTATCATTGTGGTTGTGCAATTTAGTGCAATAAATGATTTTTGAAGAGAAGCATTATCAGGTTAAAATATTACAACATAATCTACAAATTGTTTTAATAACATGGGATAAAGCAGGGACAAGAGGAATGTTCAAGCTTCATTTGGTACATATATTGGGGGCGAGAGTATACATACAGATCATAATATTTCCTTGCTAAAGAAACGTAACTGAGGGGTTGGCATTGTGGTGTAGAGGGTAAAGCCACCACCTGTAGCGCTGGCATCCCATATGAGTGCAGGTTCAAGTCCCGGATGCTCCACTTCTGATCCAGCTCTTTGCTGTGGCCTGGGAAAGCAGTAGAAGATAACCCAAGTCCTTGGACCCCTGCACCTACCTAGGAGACCTGGAAGAAGCTCCTGGCTCCTGGCTTCAGATTGGCACAGCTCTGGCCATTGTGGCTATCTGGGGAGTAAACCAGCGGATGAAAGACCTCTCTCTCTGCCTCTGCCTCTCTGTAACTCTTTCAAATAAATAAATAAAAAATCTCTTAAAAAAGAAATATAACTGAAAATATTTCATTTATATTGATTATTATATATTGCTTTTTATAAATTGAAAATATTAGTAGTTTTTATAAGTATTTTTAAAAGAAATAAATGTCACTTTTTTTAAGAGACTGAGAAAGAGACAGCTCCCATCCATTGGTTCACTTTCTAAATGGCTGCAATCCTGGCTAAAGATAGACCCAAGAACTCAATCTGGATCTCCCAGCTAGGTGGCAGGAATCCAACCCTTTGTACCACAACTGCTGCCTCCTAGGGTCTGTCTTAGCACCAACCAGCAGTCAGGATCCAGATCTGGGAATTGAACCCAGGCACTCTTATGTGGGACACAGGTATTTTAAATGGCAGCTTAAGTGCTAGGCTGCATGCGTTCCCGTAAATTTTAGCTTTGAAATAACCACTAAGATTCCTGATGGGAGAGGCAAAATGGAATAAAAACTTTCACTGACTCAGCAAGAACCAACTGCAATTTCACTTAATCTAGGACAAAGGGGATTTTCTGTAATATAAAGGTGCTATAAATTGCTCCTTATACAGCAACTCGGGAGCTAATACAAAGTTAAACTCATTGGTGCACCTACATACAGCAGAATGGACCACAGTCAATTTCCCTATAAGACCCTTCTTGTCCAGCAATTAACCTACCTTTCATTGTAGACAGCATGAGTACAACCTTGATCATTTCAAGGTAATTGTTTTGATAAGGGTGATTGTGTGTTTGTGTGTGTGTGTGTGTGTGTACTTATGCCACTCACAATCTCAGGAAAAGGTTTGTCTCCTGAGAAGATGAGAAACAGTGGCATTATAAGAAAGGTTCAAAATGCTGAATGAAACATTGGAAAACTCCCTGTGGTCTCTTGGTCTGTTACTGTAAAAGATGTTTATACAAATCCAGACACCAAAAATGTCCCTCTCTTTCCATCTGAACACCAAATCAGAGGATGATTCAGAGCAAAAGACAAGCAGGACAACTTTGGCATTCACTTCTATAAAGTCACAGTGACCAGAGCCAGTGCCACATCTAAGAACCTGCACTGACCTACACATGCGAGCCATACAAGTAGGAGACAACCGCAAGGCAAGCTGCCCCCGCTCCTGCTACTGTTCCTGCCAGGGTCACAAACAACCTACAAATCAACTAGGGCTTGCTGACCCAAAGGGAACAAGGCAGAGAGCCAGGAAGAAATAAGCCTCTCAATCACTCCTTTGGTATGTTTTCATGGATCAAGATTTGCTGGTCTCCTCATTGTCCAGAAATGACAAGCACCTCAGAGTGGATTGAAGCTGCGCTGACCACTCTGTTTCTGCTCTGGCAGCACTGCCTGCTACCTGCACTCCCAGGCTCTGTAGACTCGATTTTCTTCCCCATTCAGCCTCCTCCCTTCCTTGTGACACTTACAGGCGGCAGAAGAATGCCCACCTTGGTAAGATTTCTTCATACTGTACAAGCGCAATTCGCCAGTCTATTTTTGTGAGTTCACAAATACACGTGGCCATGGGCCTTGAGTTCTTTGTGTCTGCGAGTAACATCCAGCCATTCCGTATCTATGGCCATGACTGTGACAGTACTCGACAGAATTCACAAGACACAAACCCAGTGAAAGGGTGGCTAAAACATCAACAAATACATAAAATGCACAAGTGGAAAGATGATTATAAGTCACCGTGCACTGCCCACAGACACTGACACGTTTTCACAAGAGTAGGACAGAGTTTGCTTTGCAGTTTTAGAAGGCTGATTTTTAAAGCAAATAATTTGAGATTTCTCCTCTTCTTCCTCTTTTCTAGTAATTCTAGGCATGGCTATGTTGTTGTTTTCAGTCTCTTCTTAGAAAAGTCACGTCTTTTGGCAGATTTGCTCATCAGCTGTTGGAGGCACACAGAAGTTCTCTTCCTCACTTTTGGTCTGACCATTTGTTTGATTGTGCCTCATTTTCTTAAAGGGTAGGGAGAAAACCAGAGGAAATCATAGACGATCCAATTTCAGTTCAGTAACAAGAAGAGGGACTGACATTGCAGCACACAAGGTTAAGGCACTGCTTGCCACAGCAGCATCTGATTCTGATCCAGGTTCCTGCTGATGTTCCTGGGAAGGCAGAGGAAGAGGGCCCAAGTGCCTGGGAAAGATGAGGATGGAGCTCTTGGCTGTTGGCTTTGACCTCACCCATATCTGGCTGTTGCAGCCATTTTGTGGAGAGAATCAGGGGACAAAAGATTTTGATCTTTGTCTTCCACCCTCCTTCCCTCTCTCTCCCTGATGCTCTGTATTTCAAACAAATAAATCTTTGAAAAAAATACAAAGGTGACATTCTTAACATTTGGAGTAACCAATCATGGACAAAAACAGACTGCTTTCTAAGATGGAGGGACTGGAATTACCCTAGCAAACATGGCCATTTTGCCTGAATGAACACAAAAGGAGAGATAAAAACCAAAAGTATCCAACCACTGGATAGTTGGCAACTAAAAGCAAGCCACAGGACTGGACCACAATGAGAGAGGAGAGTTAGGAATCACTAACTGGAGGACATGAAGAAAAGTCAAGCAAAAATATCAGAACAAGAGTAGGTAAAATATTGGGTGCATCAGCTTAAAGTCACAATTTCTTTTCTTTTCTTTTCTTTTCTTTTCTTTTCTTTTCTTTTCTTTTGACAGGCAGAGTGGATAGTGAGAGAGAGAGAGAGACAAAGAGAAAGTAAAGTCACAATTTATTAGCAGACATGTCCCTCAGATGTTGGAGAAATCCACCAGACACTCCGGAATTGTCTGCATGGAGACTCCTGTGCTTACAATATGTTTTGCTTTATCATATATTAATAGCACCACTTGGTATCCAACAACCATTATCTTGGATTTTAAATAACACATCTGCAAAAAGCTGTCCATAGTTTTAGAACATCTGGAATACAAGGCTGTTTCACGCTTATCTTGTGCTTTCCTTCCTGTTTTTTCTTTAATATTTATTTATTTATTTGAAAGGCAGAGAGGCAGAGAAGCAGAGAGGGAGAGTGGGACAGAGAGAGAGTGGGAGAGTGGGAGACTGGGACAGAGGGAGAGTGGGACAGAGGGAGAGAGGGAGAGGAGAGAGGTCCTTCATGCATTGGTTCACTCCCCAAATGGCTGCAACAGCTGGAGGTGGGCCAATCTGAAGCCAGGAGAAGCCAGAAGCTACTTTCAGGGCTCCCAGGTGGGTGCAGGGGCCCAAGGACTTGGGCCATCCTCCATTGCTTTCCCAGGCCATAGCAGAGAGCTGGATCAGAAATGGAGCTGTCAGGACTCAAACCAGCGCCCATATGGGATGCTGGCACTGCAAGCAGTGGCTTTACCTGCTATGCCACAGCACTGGCTCTTCCTTCCTGTTTTAGTTCTTTTTTTTTTTAAGATTTATTTATTTACAAGTCAGCATTACATAGAGGGAAAGACTGACAGAAAGAGACAGAGAGGAGATATCCTCTATCTGCTGGTTCACTCCACCGATGGCCAAAATGGCCAGAGCTGGGCCAGGCTCAATCCAGGAGCTTCACTCAGGTCTCCCATGTGGGTGGCAGGGGACCAAACAGTTGGGCCAACTTCTGCTGCTTTTCCTGGGTAGTTAGAAGGGAGCTGGATCAGAGGTGGAATGGCTGGGACACAAACCGGAAACCAAAAAGGATGCTGGTTGTTGGAGGTGGCATACCTACTACTCCACAACGCCGGTGCCCCATTTCAATTCTTAGTACTTTATTATGGAAAAATCCTCACCCCATATGAAAATTCCGATCCTATTCAGACATTAAAGTTAAGATCAATTGAAATTGTTTCCTAGGCCCTTTCTTGCCCATGTCCTGGCACATTAATCTATCTCTCTCCTCTTCCACTACCATAGGACCTAGGTTGTGCTTTTGATCACAGCATGCTGACTGTGGCATAATTTATCATGAGACATCTGAATTTTAAAACTGTGTATTCAGATAATCACAATTTTGATTCTGAGTACTGTATTTGATCCCTCTCCTTACCCCTTGGCATTGTCTCGCCTACAATAGTCAACAATAAACATTTTACCTAATTGAAAAAAAGTAATAAAATTCAAGCAGAAAGAGATTTCAACGCTTGATCTCTAATTCCCATGCAAACCTGAAATTTTGTGGGGATTCTCCCCCTCTATAACTAATCTAAGAAATACTTTATAGGCTGACTGAAAATGGAATGTTCCCAACTGTGACATCAGATCAGAACAAAGCTAACCAACAGTCCCCAGGGTGAGACTCAGGGCACAAGACCTATGCCAATCCTCAGGCTAGAATTCTTAGCACATTTGTCTACTGATAGATGGCATCCAATGTATACTAAATGAATGGAGAATAAATGAATGAGTGAAGTGCCTGCCATAGGGTCACTACAAACTTCATAGGCACTGAAGTTACATTGATTTGGGCAAAACAAACCAAATCCTTCACTCCCCTCAAAGATGCATCTTTTCCCATAAGAATTCTTAAATAACAATTACTGACATTACATACTTACCTGTTGTTTGCAAAGAAAAAAGTTTATAGCACATAGCAAAGATTCAGAGACTGAAGCAAAGCCCCAGTAGAATCGTGTGCTTCCATACTAAAGAATACAATCCCCTTACTCCAAATCATCAAATCTCAGTCTCAAAGAGACATAGGGTAAAGCTACGTGTTTGGGACATCTGATACAGTGGTGATCCATGGGGCGAAGATCAAGGCAGAAGCACAGATTTCTCAGACTTGAACAGCTCTGCCAGAAAACAGCATCCTTGGGTCTCAGTTTACCCATGTCCAAAAACAGGGTACTCATTCATTCAAGTACTTGAAGGGCTCATAAGTAGAAGCTTGGCGCCAAGGTTGAGTTAAAGGATCTCCAAGTTCCTTTTCAGCTTTGAAAAACTTAGAACTCTCATAGTCACACTTAGTAGACATTCTCTTGGCTCTAATCTAAAAAATTTGGCTGGAAACATAAACAGATTTCTACATAAAAACACACATTTACCAGCTATAATTTGGACTTGGCAACATTAGGTTTTACCAAAGCTGAGAGGAAAGAGTACAACATTTTTCTTTGGAGATCATATTACTTTAGGCTGCATCATAACTCATACCCCAAGGTGGGACAAATACAGCCAGAGCAGGGCCAAGCCATCAGCACATCTAGGTCCCCAATACACAAGCAAAGGACATGTCCATTTTTGTTTGAACTTGCCAACGATCTTCCATATGAAGAGTCTCAAAAATAACCTGCCTCTCCCTACCAGATTTGTCCTTCTCTGTTTGGCAAACTGTATTTTATTTTTTATCCCCCTCCCTTCTGTTTTACAGAGGACATAAGCCAACATGGCAACAAGCTTTCTGTTTATTTCCTTCCTCTTCAAAAACAAAGCCAGGGCTGGAGTACATTTACCAGAACAAGGCCCCTACAGAAGACGCTCTTTTGTCAATTGATGGAAGCCACACGAGCAAGGGAGGGATGCCCAGCCTCACCACTTTGGCTCAGCAGCCCCCGGGAAGTCCTCACCAGGGTAATCAGGCAAGAGAAAAAACGAGGGGGCATTGCAATGGGAGAGATAGAAAGTCAAATGATCTCTGCTTGCAGATGACGTGGTGATATATATGTAAAATTCTAAAGACTCCATAAAAAACTATTAGGATCAATGAACACATTCAGTAAAGTTGCAAGATACAAAGCTGTATAAAAATCAGAACCATTTCACATGCCAGGAACAAACGACCAGGGAAAAGAAATCAGAACATAATGCCTTAGACAGTAGTTACCAATAAAATGAAATAATCTAGGAATAAACGTAACCACTGAGGTAAAAGATTTGACAATGAAAACTAGAAAACTTTAACGAGAATGAAAACTAGAAAATACTTAGGAAAGAAATTGAAGAGAAATCAAACACATCTTGTGTTCTTGATGATTTTTAAAAAAATTAAACCCTTTAGCAAAGACCTCATTATTGTCCTCATTATTATTTTTATCCATTTATATTTCGTTTAACTATAAGAAATTGGTATATTTGCCTTCTTTTTAGTTATGAGGAAACTGGGACTGAGTGTAACTGGCTCAATAGCACTCAACTAGAAAAAGTTGTTCAAATAGTTTTCAAGCACGAGCCTTCTATGACTAGGTAAAACAACTCTAGAACTAACGATTTAAAATGCAACAGAACACTTTCTCTAACAATCTAAGAGAGAAAAGAGCATTAGTGAATGTCTAAATTGTGCACATTAAACAATATATAACCAACAACCCCCAACAAAATAAAAGCAAAGGTATATAAAAAGCAAAATATAACTGTATTTAAATATTTTTAATGGAAAAATAAGTAGAAAAATCAATCATTGTTATATTTTTCAAGGGCTTTATCTATTGGAAAATTTATTTTATCACAGAAAATAAATACAAATTGTATGACTCTTTTCCAAAATTAGAATCTGATCTTTAATTGTGGTAGCTTACAGTAAAATAAAATGCAGAAAGTGTGTTATATATAAATGTCTTTAGACACAAAATTTTTAGTAGTTTTTAATGATCTAGACACAAACTAATGGGAACTTAATAGTTACAAATTTCAAGCTACCAATACAAAGTTTCTTTTATTTTTTAACATTTACTACATGAAAATAAACTTCCCATGAAATCTACATGGCTCATTCCTTCCTTTTCTTCTCCAAGTCTTTAAGTGTCACCTTCTCAGTGAGACCTCACTGACCACAACCTTGTGAGGTATCTATCACCCTCTCCCTGTTCTCCCTACCCAGTATATCCCTCCCATTCTAACACTTTGAAATGTCCCTACTTCACTTCCACTAGTTCCAATTACTGGCAGGTTCAATAGGGCAGAACCATATGTCCTCTTAGTGATAGAATCCCTAGTGCTTGAACAATGGGCAAGAACACAGAAGATGTGTGATTGCATGCATGAATGATTTCTCTAACTCTTCCAGCTTGAAATTTAAAAGAAATAAATCCAGAAAATGGCTTGAACCACGTAAGGAATTATTTTGTATTGCTTTTTCTGCTTTTGCACTTCTTATATGGATGCTTTAAAAAGTTCATGGAAAAAGAATTTATAAGATGTATGGTTGGGTGTCAAAAAACTTTGAAATCCATGCATAATTTTTTCATAAGTCACATTTTTCATGAAACTTTGCTAGACAACTTTACAAGTATTGTGGGAATTTTAAAAATTATAAACATAGACTGGATAATAGAATAAATATCCATGCACCCCCTAGTTATCAAGTTATAACTAATCTTTGCTGTCTATGTTCTCTCTGGCATTAGCTTCCTACACTTTTTTTTTTTTTTTTGACAGGTAGAGTTACAGACAGTAAGAGAGAGACAGAGAGAAAGGTCTTCATTCCGTTGGTTCACTCCCCGAATGGCCGCTATGGCCGGTGCTGCGCCGATCAGAAGTCAGGAGCCAGGCGCTTCTTCCTGGTCTCCCATGTGGGTGCAAGGGCCCAAGCACCTGGGCCATCCTCCACTGCCCTCCCGGGTCACAGCAGAGAGCTAGACTGGAAGAGAGCAACCAGGACTAGAACCCAGAGCCCATATGGGAAGCCGGTGACGTAGGCAGAGAATTAACCAAGTGAGCCCTGGCGCCGGCCCCGAGCTTCCTCCACTTGTTATTGTGAAGCCGATACCAGACACAATTGCATTTCACCTTTCATTCTTTGTTTCTTCACTATCTATCTGAGGAGGAGAACGTCCAGATCACAGGCCATATAAGGCCCATGAAATCCTTTGGTCCAGCCCTGCCAAAGCAACCAAAGGTGGGATTTGAAATGCAATAAATCTATGGTAGGCCACTTTTTAAGTTGATGATTTTGTATAGCTCACGAATGATGTTATGAATATCCAAATGGCCTTTGGCAGAAAAAATGGCTTTCTATCCCATCAACACTATCATATCTAAAAGTATAACAATAATTTGGTGACTATTAGTTTTGCTTCCTGACATGACCCTAGCTGAAAACAGCTGCTAGGCAGCACCTAAGACCTGAAGATGAATGTCCCCTCTGACTCCAACCCTGAGTTCCACTGCAGCCAACCACCCCTCGAATATAGGAATTTTACGTAATTGACACATATCTATAATATGTATCCTTGAAATTACTCCGAAGAGAAAACCCTAAGGATTTTTGCTGTTGCTACTAAAATGTTGCTGACCAATTAGGTGAGATCCATAGTGACCAATCAGAGCCTTAGAAGGTCAGCATCACTTATTTAAAATGTAATAATTATAGATAGAGAATAAAAGGCAAAGAATAAAAATAGACAATGTTTCCCCAGGAAAAGAAAATGTGGGCTTCTCATGTGGCATTCCTAAAAAATTTCCTTTGAGTTCTGAAATGAAATTATAGGAAAAGCATTTCCAGGGCTGCAGAAAGTAAGCCAGCAGAACGTGGGGAAGCTTGAGCTGGGCTATTTGTATTAACGTGCCTTAGTTCTTTGTAAGTTGTAAGGTTCGCTATAGGCTCTGGATACATGTCTATCCCACAAAAACAATCAGTGAATTCATGATCACGGTAGCATAACCTGTCAACATGACCTCAACTACAGTTCATACCTGCATCTTAAAGGTGCCTTCGTCAATGGCTGGCGGAGGAGGGAAGTTTCCGGAGCCAGATGGAAGTGTACCAGGATCATCTAGGGGTGGAGGTGGTGGTGGAAGAAAGTCTCCTACAAAAGGAAATGCACGCATGAGATTAATAGGGATGCAATTTTAAGATCCTCTTAAAAAGATGTCTTTTTTGGCATCTTACCCTTTTGTAACTGGCTTTCACACATACTTGCTTGCCTTTTGTAGCAATTATTCCCTTAGTTTTACTCAGTTTAATGAGTACCCTTAGGTTTCAGAAGAGGACCAGATTTGCTGTGCAGAACTGGCATAACAGCTAGTCTCCAGGGGTCTAGTACATTTAGGAAGAGCAGAGAAGGGGAAGGGATGAAGTAATTATACAAGACGTGGTGCTTGCAATCAATACACTTTTAGTCAGGTAGAAGGGGCAAAATGAGTACACAAATAAAGATAAGACAAGATGCAATTTATGAAGAAATACAACCATACATTTGGGAATAAAGTTAAATTTGGTGCAAAGGTAGAGAAACAAGGCAGATTTCACTGGCCTATAGAGTTGCCCTTAAACATGATGTTGAGGGCAAGTCCACTCCAAATAGAAAGAGAACCATATAGGCACAGTCATAGAAGTGAAAAAAATCCAGAGCATAGAGAATAAAGAACAAGGCATAATATGGCAAAGATATGGGAATATAAAATAATACTAGCAGATTATAAAAATTAGAGAAGTGAAGAAATTAAGCTTTGCAGAGCATTGCACATTTAGCAAAGGGTTTGAATGCATGCAGTAGGGATTAGGATTTCCAAGAAAGGAATATCTGGCTAAAATATGATTTGCTAAAGACTAATCTAAAAAGATGTCCATATAATGAGGAGAAACTGAAATAAACAACTTTCAAGTTAGAAATTATATATTATTGCAGCAAGAAGCAAAGAAGTTTGGCATTGCAAGAAATCCTAACATCTCTAACAAGAACAGCACATTGAAGTTAGTTAGAAAAGAGTCAAATCTAATCTCTCAAATCTTTGATACATACACACACACATACACACACACACTAGGCTCATAAGCTGTATGGTTCATGGAATAGAATTCTTTGAAGCAATCTTTGCAAGAATCACCATGTTCCTAAAGTTGTGTTTATGAAATGCATGAAGTTTGTATTCCTTAAATAAAATGTTTCTGGGGAAAAATTATACTTTCTTTTGGTTTTGGTGTTAAATATTGTGGAATTTTGGTGAAATTAATAAAATTATTATAACATAAAAAAAAGAAAAATTCTGCTGGAAAACCCACAACTCATTTTTAAACATGTTCTGCTCATCATTTTCCTTGTATGTTTTGGGGAAGTGTTCTCCATTTATGGGTAAGTGGCTGTTCCTTGCATTCCAGCCATCTAACACACAGCAGGCGTGCAGTAGCCTCCACCATTAAATGAGTTGCTTTTGGATAGTATCAAAACATTCTACCAGGTTTCTAAAATGAAGTGTCTACGAATGGAAGTCTGGACACAGTGATAGCCTTAAGCAATTAGGATCAGAATAGTAACAAAAAGCCATCATGGCTAGCCCACAGCAAAAATCAGATGACCAGGCAGTCATGCACACTCCCTCTAAGGCATTCTGTTTCTGGGACTCTGTATCCACTGGAAAATATGCTAAGATTTTTTTTCTTCATTTTTAAAAATTTTAATAAAGTTGAATTTTAGATTTTAATTAAAAAATATATTTCTTAATTTGAGAGACAGAGAGCTTCCATCTGCTGGTTCACTTGCCAAATGGTCACAATACCCAGGGCTGGGCAAGGCCAAATGCCAGGACTTGGTAACTCAACCTGGGTTCCCCAGGTGGGTGGTGATAGACACAGTACTTGACCATTATCTGCTGTTACCCAGGGTAGGTATTAGCAGAAAGCTTGTTCCACAGCAGAGTAGTGGGGACTCAAACCAGGCCCTCTGAAACGGAAGGGAATAGCTAAGTTGTGATTTAACCACTTCATGACATCCACTCCTGAGCTCTCACTCATATAACAACCCTCTACCAGACAAATGGTTTTCAAACTAGAGCATTCAAAAGGATCTCTGGAAGGATTACAGACTGCTTGGTCCTACTCCTAGAGATTCTGATTCAGTAAGCCTAGGGAGAGGCCCAGTAATCTGTATTTCTAATGAGACCCCAGATGATTCTGATGCTATTGGGTCTGAGACCATACATGAGAAGGACTGCATTAAGCAAAGTCTCACAATTATTCACATTTTAGACTTACGGGATGAGAAAGGTTCGATAATTTACATTACCTAGTGTAGAAAACTTTCTGCTTTTCTTACATTTCTGAGTGTACAAATTGGGAGACATACTTTGTCCTCCTTATTAGGATTGCAAGTCCCATAACCATTATTAACTCCAGTGTGTCTAAGCATAGGCTATACACTAGAATCACCAAGGAAGTTTGTACAAAAATGGTAATGCTAAGACTACACCCCACACCAATTCATTCAGAATCTTGCAAGTGAGGGAACAGGTATGAGGAGGAGGGTAAGGTGCCAATAGTCCTTTAAAATCCAGATTAGTCTTATGTGCAACCAGGATTGAGAAACTTGCTTAGTTTTCACATGGACACATTCCCTATGGAAAAAATATTGAATATTACTAAGTAAAAAGAACTGTCCACCAAGTTCTTTTCTGCCTTTAGAAGGCATAATATGTGAGAAGAAGGAGCACAATGAGATCATAAGTGATGCAACAGAGGAAGTCTACATTGCTGAAGACATGACTACCGAATTTTTAGGTTCAAATGTTCTATCAGGACTTCTGTCTTCTTTACACTCACTTTAAAAGAGAATCATTGAGAGGCTGGTGCCATGGCCAGTAGGTTAATCCTCTTCCTGCGGCACTGGCATCCCATATGGGCGCCGGTTCTAGTCCCGGCTGCTCCACTTCTGACCCAGCTCTTTGCTGTGGCCTGGGAAAGCAGTAGAAGATGGCCCAAGAGTTTAGGCCCCTGCACCTGCATGAGAGACCCGGGGGAAGTCCTGGCTCCTGGCTTCAGATGGGTGCAGCTCTGGCTGTTGCGGCCATCTGGGGAATGAACCAACAAAAGGAAGACCTTTCTCTCTGTCTCTCCCTCTCACTGTCTAACTCTACCTCTCAAATAAATAGATAAAATCTTAAAAAAAAAAAGAGAATCAATGAGAATCTCTTACATTTAATCAAATTTTCTTAAGTCAAACAGAAATATCAGAGCATCAGAATGGGACAAATTATTAGAGATATTATAAAGCAGAAACAGAGGCCTACGAAAGCTGCATAAACATGCCCAAAAGTAAGAGCAGAATGGTCACAGAATAAAAGGATCAACGGCCTGTCTCTGAAGTCTAAAAGTCTACTTCTCTAAAAGAACTGAAATACAGTGACACAGAAGCTGCTGATAATCCTCGGAGGGTGAAAAGCAGAAATAGAAAAACAGAAAATGAAAAGGGATTGCATGTTTTAAAGAAATTACTGGAAGACCGTCTATTCAAGGCATAGTTAGGCAGATCTTTAAAAGCACTAGTGATAATCTCACAATAATTATTCTAGGTTAAGTACCGATTCAGACCAAAGTTTGCATGTCTTCTATTTCATTCATCAAAGGCTTCTTCCCACATGCTTTCAGTGGAGCTCACACTTAAAGAAGATGTGGAGCAGGGGACCGGTGCCGTGGCTCACTTGGTTAATCCTCCACCTGCGGCGCCAGCATCCCATATGGGCATTGGGTTCTAGTCCCAGTTGCTCCTCTTCCAGTCCAGCTCTCTCAGGAGGGCAGTGGAGGATGGCCTGAGTGCTTGGGCCCTGCACCTGCATGGCAGACCAGGAGGAAGCACCTGGCTCCTGGCTTCAGATTGGCACAGCGCTGGCCATAGTGGCCATTTGGGAGGTGAACGAATGGAAGGAAGACCTTTCTCTCTGTCTCTCTCTCACTAACTCTACTTGTCAAAAAAAAAAAAAATGTGGATGAAAGGTGAAATGTCTAGAAAATACATATAAACTTGATCAAGGATGAGAAAATGGGTCCTTAGGAGGAAAGCATGGAGTGGGTGGTAGAGCTAGAGCTATTGTCTTCATCATGCTGAGTTAGTGTAGGAATTCTGAAGGGGGGCCTGCATTGCAGCGCACTGGGTAAAGCTGCCGCCTACAGCACCAGCATCCCCTGTGGGCACTGGTTCCTGTCTCAGCTGCTCCATTTCCAATCTAACTCCCTGCTAATGCTCCTGGGAAAGCAGCAGAAGATGGTACAAGTCCCTGGGCCCCTTCCACCCACCTGGGAGATATGGAAATAGCTCCTGGCTCCTGGCTTAGGCCTGGTCAAGCCTCAGCAGTTGCAGCCATTTGGGGAGTGAACCAGTGTGTGGAAGATTTTTTTTTCCTTTTTGACAGGCAGAGTTAAGACAATGAGAGACAGACAGATAGGAAGGTCTTCCTTCCGTTGGTTCACCCCCCAAATCGCCACTACAGCTGGCGCGCTCTGCCGATCCGAAGCCAGGAGCCAGGTGCTTATCCTAGTCTCCCATGCGGGTGCAGGGTCCAAGCACTTGGGCCATCCTTCATTGCACTCCCGGGCCACAGCAGAGAGCTGGCCTGGAAGAGGAGCAACCAGGAGCAAATACAGCGCTCCAACTGGGACTAGAACCCGGTGTGCCGGCGCCGCAGGCAGAGGATTAGCCTAGTGAGCCGCAGTGCTGACCAAGTGTGTGGAAGATTCTTCCTCTGCTGTCCTTCTCTGTTAACTCTGCCTTTCAAATAAATAAATCTTTAACAATCATAAAAATAAAAATATTCTGATGGATAGCACAGCATTTTAAGAGCTAAGTTTGTTAATGTTATCATTTGTATAATAATGAATATAAACATATCACGAGGGAGTGTGTTTTGAATGGAATACCAAGAAATTGATAGTGGGATGAAGCTGAATTTTCCATATGAAAAACTCAAGTGGGAAGACAACTTAATTCTCTGTACACATAGTTTTTTTTCTCTAATTTATAATTAACAGGTAATAATTATATATATATATTTTTTAACTTTTATTTAATGAATATAAATTTCCAAAGTATAGCCCATGGGTTACAATGGCTTCCCCCCTCCCATAACTTCCCTCCCGCCCGCAACCCTCCCCCTTCCCGCTCCCTTTCCCCTTCCATTCATGTAAAGATTCATTTTCAATTCTCTTTGTATACAGAAGATCAGTTTAGTATATATTAGGTAAAGATTTCAACATTTTGCCCATATAGCAACACAAAGTGAAAAAACTACCATTGGATTACTAATTATAGCATTAAATAGCAATGTACAGCACATTAAAGACAGAGATCCTACATAATTTTTTTTTCAAATTAATTAATTTTCTATGCTATTTCCATTTTAACACCAGGTTGTTTTTTTTTTCCATTTCCAATTCTCTTTATATACAGAAGATCAATTCAGTATATAATTAGTAAAGACCTCATCAGTTTGTGCCCACACAGAAACGCAAAGTATAAAAATACTGTTTCAGTACTAGTTATAGCATCACTTCGCTTTAGACGACACATTAGGGACAGATCCCACATGGGGTGTAAGTACACAGTGACTCCTGTTGCTGATTTAACAATTTGACACTCCTGTTCATGGCGTCAGTAATCTCCCTAGGCTCTAGTCATGAGTTGCCAGGGCTATGGAAGCCTTTAGAGTTCGCTGACTTCGATCTTATTCCGATAGGGTCATAGTCAAAGTGGAAGTTCTCTCCTCCCTTCGGAGAAGGGTACCTCCTTCTTTGATGGCCCCGTTCTTTCCACTGGGATCTCACTCACAGAGATCATTCATTTAGGTCTTTTTTTTTTTCCATGATATCTTGGCTTTCCATGCCTGCTATACTCTCATGGGCTCTTCAGCCAGATCTGAATGCCTTGAGGGCTGATTCTGAGGCCGGAGTGTTGTTTAGGACATCTGCCATCCTATGAGTCTGCTGTGTATCCCACTTCCCATGTTGGATCTTTCTCTCCCTTTTTGATTCTATCAGTTAGTATTAGCAGATACTTGTCTTGTTTGTGTGATCTCTTTGACTCTTAGACCTATCAGAACTATCAATTGTGAGCTGAAATTGATCACTTGGACTAGTGCGATGGCATTGGTACATGCCATCTTGATGGGATTGTGTTGGAATCCCCTGGCACATTTCTAACTCCACCATTTGCGGCCAGTCCGATTGAGCATGTTCCAAATTGTTCGTCTCCTCCCTCTCTTTTTCCACTCTTAGATTTAACAGAGATCACTTTTCAGTTAAAATTTAAACACCTAAGAATAATTGTGTGTTAATTACTGAGTTCAACCAATAGTACTAGAACAACAACAACAACAACAAATACTAAAAAGGATAAAGTATTACATTGTATTACATTGTACATCTAAAGTCAGGACAGGAGCTGATAATTAACAGGTAATAATTATATATATTTAAGGGGGTACAATATTTTAATAAATGTATACAATTTAAAATCATGAAGTTAATCAACATTTTTTGTTTTCCTATTTATATTTGTAGTCTTCAAGCTCCTCATTTATTTATTTATTAGGCAGAGCTACAGAGAGGCAGAGAGAAAGAGAGAGGTCTTCCATCCACTGGTTTTCTCCCCAAGTGGCCCAAATGGCTGGAGCTGGGCCAATCAAAAGCCAAGAGCTTCTCCCAGGTCTCCCATGTGGGTGTAGGGGCCCAAAGACTTGAGCCATCTTCTACTGCTTTCCCAGGCCATAGCAGAAAGCTGGATTGGAAGTGGAGCATCTGGGACTCAAACTGGCACGATATGCAATGCTGGCACTGCAGGCAGCAGCTTTATCTACCATGCCACAGCACCAGCCTCTCCTCTCTTCTGATTCTTCATCAAATATATAATAAATTATTTAAACTGCATTAATATTATTAAGGTCTGGAACTTATAACACATTCCTTTTAACTAGCCGTATTTTAGTGGTCATTATCTTGCCTCTATCCCCTTTCTCTCTACCTTTCCAAGCCTCTAGTGGTCACCATTCTATCCTCTCCTACACTGAGGTCATCTTTTTAAGCATCCACATATGATGGAGAACCTGTGGTATTCAGTTTTATGTCTCTGTTTTATCTCACTGAACATAATAATTTCTACTTCCATCCATTTTGGTATAAATCTCAGTATTTGATTTGTTTTAATGACTGAATAATATTGTGTGTGTTTTAATACTACATTTGCTTTATTCATCTGTCCCTCTGGTTGAGTCCATATCTTGGCTATTGTGAACAATTCTGTAAGAAATGGGGGGGTGCATATCTCTTTGAGATGCTTATTTCATTTCCTATGGCTATATACCCCCAAATGGGACAGCTGGATCATATATTAGATCTACTTCTCATTTTATGAGGAACTTCTGTACTCTTCTCTGTAATAGCCATAACAATTTACATTCCCACCAGCAGTGCAAGAGTGTTCTTTTCTCTGCATTTTGCTGGAATTTGTCCTTTTTTTTGCTTTTTTGACAATAGCTATTCCACTTGAAGTGAAATGATATGATTCGCATCTCACTGTGATTTTGATTTATATATCCCACATGTTCAGTGATGTTGAGCATTTTTCATATACTTGTTGGGCATCAATAGTCTTCCAAGAAACCTATTCCTATTATTTTATTAAGATTATTTTGTTGTTGAGGTTTTTTTAGTTCTTTATACATTTACTGGGTACTAACTCCTTGTCAGATTAGTCCATATATATTTTCTGCATTCTATAGGTTGTTTCTTGACTGTTGACTTGTGCAGAAGCTCCTTAGTTTAACATAACCCTACTTATTTTGTACTTGCTACCTGTGGTTTGAGAATTTAATCAGAAAAGTATTGCCTGCATGATGATTCAAAGTGTTTCCCTTATGTTTTGTTCTAGTATCTTCTTACATTTAGGTCTTTGATGCATTTTGGGTTGAGTGACAGAAGTTTCACTCTTCTAGATATGAATGCCCAGTTTTTCCTGCCTTTACACTCATGTATATTGTTGGTACCTTCATCAAGAATCAGTTGGTTGTGGCTGTATATTTGCCATCTCTGTTCTCTTCCATTAGTCCATGTGTGGGTTTCTATAGTTACCATCCTATCTTGGTGACAACAGCCCTACAGTACTTCTTAAATCAGGTATGGTGATGATTCAAGTTTTATTATTTTGCCTCAAAATTTCTTGGGCTATTCAGGGTCATTTCTGTTCCTTTATGATTTTTTTATAGTTCTGTGAAGAATGCCATTGTATTTTGGTGGACACTACATTGAATCTATAAACTACTTTGAATAGTCTGTACATTTGAATAATAGCTATTCTTCCAATTCATGAATATGGGGTTGTCTTTCTATTTTATTTCATCTTCTTTAATTTCTTTCATCAAGGTTTAATAATTTTCATTGTAGAGCTCTTTTACTTCCTTGGTTAAATTTATCCCTAGGTAGGCTTTTTGTAGATATGGTGGATAGGATTGTTTTCTTTAATCTGTCATCAAGGCTGTCATCAAGTGTAAAAAATGTTAGTAGTTGTATTTATGAAAAGCATGAAACTTGTATTCTTTAAATAAAAGGTTTCTGGAAAAAAAAAGAGAAAATGTTAGTGACTTGTTTGTTGCTTTGTGTCCTGCAACTTTACTAAATTCATTTATCAGTTCTAACAGTCTTCTGGTGGAATCTTTGGGTTTATGTCTCTATATGGAATCTTGTCATCTGCAAAGAGGAACCATTTGACTTCTCCCCTTTTCTATCTGTCTGCATTTTATTTTTTTCTCTTGGCTAATTGCTCTGTTAAGATTCCCAGTACTATGTTGACTAAAAGTGATAAAAGTGAACATTCTTTTCTTCTTTTAGACTTTAGCGGGAACACTTTCACCTCTCCCCGATTCAATTTGATACCAGTGGTGGATTTATTATGTATTATAGCTTTTATTAGCTGATATATATTCCTTCTATATCTAATTTGTTGAGAAATTTTATCAAGAGATACTGAACTTTACTGTTTTCTTCATCTATGGAGATGATCATGTGTTTGTCTTGCGTTCTGTTGATAGGATATTTATTGATTTGCACAATTTTATGTCATTATTTTACTTATTTATACTTTTAAAATCATATAGTATATATTTATCTACCAAATAAAACAAATTTGCAGTACCTAGAAATGTGTCATCTTCAAATGTTTATCTAAGCAAAGCTTTTAAAACCAGGAAATGCTGAGATACAGCAGAGGCCAAGATAACAAATGAGGAAAATCCCATTTAACGCATCACTTCTCTCAGCTTCCTCAACCTATATACTCACCATCCACTGTAACCAACAATAGGACAGAAACTGTCCACATTTACACAGTGTGTTATCATGGATGATGTCCTTTCACACTCTTGTCTCATCCCATTCTGCTCTCCTTTCTGTAAAAGAAGGCCTGCCAATTCATCTGACCCATCTACTACCATAGGGTCTTGGTTTTATTTTTTAATTTTTAAAATTTATATAATGGGAACAGACTGCATTTATTTCATATATACAGTCCTAAGAGCATAATGACACTTCCCACCCAATGAGGGTCACACCGAGACATCTCTCTTATGCCTCTTGCTTCAGACTTGCACAGCTATTGGCTCCCAGGACAGACCAGCCAGCAGCTTTCTGGAGCATTCTTCTCGACTCAAAGAGAACCAGCATGTGAGACTGCAGTCACAGCTCACGGAGCATGCTGGCTCCAAAGATCTGATGGTGTGAAGCAGAGATGGGATACAAAGCCTGCTTATTCCTGTAGCCAGTGTGTGTACCATCTCAGTGTGATCACAGACCCCTACCCCAGACGCAGATCAAGCACTCGTGGAGCTATTAATAACATTTCTGGATTCCTGGGTTGCTCCTGCCCCTTGAATGTACAGTTCCTTTGAAAACTCACTGGAGAAAGTGATAATTTTCAGGGCAAGGTTTGGGAATTCCTGGTTCCTTGTCCTTAAAATAGCAACAACATAGCCCATTGAATGACATCTGTCTCTGTAAATAAGAAGATATGTAGCCTAGACCAAGTGACTTTTTTTTGTTTCAATGCTATACATTTTTAGATTCTAAGCCCTTGTTATTTATATAAGTATACATTAGAAAATTGCCTACATTTTTTCTGCTATTCAACTGAGAAACAAATTATTAATTGTGAGTGTACTTAATTTTCTAACAAGACATTTAATTTGAAAGGAAAGACTAAGATTAAGAATAGTAGCAAGGGGCTAGCATTTAGCCCAGCAGTTAAGGTGCCCATGTCCAAAGCAGAGCATCTGCTTCAATTTCCAGCTCTTCCTCTGGCTGAGACCTCTGGGAGGCAGCGGTGCTAGTTCAAGTGACTGAGTTCCTTCCATTCCCATGGGAGACTTAGACTAAATTCCAGGCACCCACATTGCACTTAGCCTCAGTCCCTGCAAGCATTTCAGGAGAAAAACAGCAATGGGAATTCCTTTCTCAAATAAAAAATCAACAAATAAATAGTGATGAAAGCTGCTGGATTAAAAATAGCGATGAAACAAAGTATCAACAATAAAATAGGCAAAACAGCTCTCTTGTATACTACTGGTATGAGTGGAAATGTTATTAGATAAAACTTTTCTCAAGAAACATTGGCAACATGGTATCAAGAACCTTCAAAATTTTATGAAGCCTAATTTACCAATACTACTCTTAACAAATCATCCTACCAAAGAAGTAACTGAAGAGCATGCGTCAAAGTGTGTTAAGTAGTCATCACATTGCAATATAGAGGGAAAAAAATGTTTATCAATCCAGTACTAGTGGGAAATAAATTACAGCCAGTCACACATGGGAAAACTGGGCAGTCATCAAAATGTTGTTCATCTGTACCTTTATTCATTGAGTACCCATAAACAAGGGGAGGACAAATAAATAAATAAAATGAAAAGTGCAACCTCTCCTGGAGTTACGGTATTGCAGAAGGATGGTTTAAAGGTGAATAAATGGGGGCAGACATTGAGGTGCAGTGAGCTAAGCCACCACTAAGGATGCCTAAATCCCATATCCGAGTGCGCATTCGAGTCCTCGTTACTGTTTCTGAACTAGCTTCCTACTAATGCGTCCTAGAAGACAGCAGATGATGGCTCAAGTACTTGGGTCTCTGCCACCCAGATGGAGTTCCAGGATCCTGAATTTGTTCAGTTTGGCCCAGCCCTGGCTGGTGCTGGCACCTGGAGGATGAACCAGCAGATGGAAGACACCCTCTTCCCCCCAAAAAAGCCACTCCTCTATCTTTGGGGTAGCTAAAAATAAAATGTTAAAACACAAAAGCAATGATGAAACATGCTGAATATCAAATAGTGACAAGTATGATAAAGAAATCTAGTGCAAGGAAGGGAGACTAGCAGTATGTTGCAGTTTTAAAGAAAAGGGTTCAAAGACACCTCACTAAGGTAGTATTTAGGCAAAGAATTAAATGTAGTAAGGAAGGGAGTCACTGAGTAGTATATGGGGAAAGAACATGAAAAGCTGTTTCTGATATGTCATGTGAGGGAAGGAGAGGTTATTGAATAGAACTTATAATATGGCCCAATTTGTGTATTAAATAGTCTGTTAACAGGTTATACACAGCTCATGATTGGGCAAGTACTATTATTTTTGTAAAAAATATTTATTTATCTGTTTGAAAGTCAGAGTTACACAGAGAAAGGAGAGGCAGAGAAAGAGAGAGGTCTTTCATCTGCTGGCCCCAAGTGCCATTCTTTAATTTTAATTCTCCTTTGGGCTTAATTATTATACAATAAATATGAATTACAGGCATGAATTTTTTTATAAAAAACAAAAAAGATACTCTAAAATGAATCAGAGACTCTACTCAAACCATGTTTAATTTTAAAGCATCACTATATTTACCTAAGCCAAAATTTAATGTCTCTGTCATCTTTTGAAATAGCTTGAAATGTTCTTTGAAATTCTCAAATTTAAAGCAAGAAGAATTATCTTTAAAGTAGATGACATCTTGATTGGACACTTTCATTCCATTTTTAGTTAATACAGACTCTCTGGGACTTCACTGAGTTTGACAGTCCTCTTGTTTAATTGCAAATAAATTGGTACAAAGGTGAAACTGAGATCTCCAATTAAGAGATCTCAGTAGATTCTATTTCTCCATCACATCATGTTTCCATTTGTAGATAATAATTCTACTTCTTAATAGAAAACATTGAATAGTTTTCAAATAATATAAATTATTTGGACAGTCTGGTTCCATGAAAGAACTAGAACAAAATAGTACTTTTGAATCCACTAAGTGTCATTTGTCTTACAAAAACACAGTAATTGCTATCCAAACAAGAAACCACATCATATATTTTATCTTTCAAAGATGGGCATCCAAAATAAATAGGGCATTGACCTAAGCTTAATACATCAACTTCTACCAACCACTGAGTTATCTTTAGCCCCAACGCTAAAAAGCAAAATTCTCTCAGTTTAAAAATTAAAATTAAAAATTCATGTTGTGGATAGAGAATGGGGTGATGTGCAGGGAAAACAAAACAAATAAAAAGTCTTAATCTACCCTTGCAAAAGAATCTGGCACACAAGTATCAGTGTGCTGATAGGATATTTCGACAACATTCTTTACCATTAGAGATGGAACATTATCCTGAAGTGGCCAAAGAGTCCTGAAACACACCTTCCTCCAAAGACAGCGTGGAGATTGATGAGTATGGGTTCACAGTAGCAACATGTTACATAAGTCATTTGACTTATTTCCCTCCTGGCATAGTTGGCTATAGAGTAAACTCTCCTCATCTCCAAGGGGAATGCATTGTTCTTTCCTTATTTATCTTGAGCGGAGCACATGCTGTAGTTTGTTTATCTAAGTAGTTATCTATTGGTTTCCTTACTAGACTAAGAACCCATGGAGAGCAATCTGTCTGGTGTATTCTTCTCTACAGACAGAGGTTAAAGCACATGGGAGATCCTCAATAAAGAGTAAAAACTCAATTGTTATAGATTACTAGGGCGAGGACATTTGGCCTGGTGGTTCAGACGCCTACATTTCACACTGGAGTGTCTAGGGTTTAACCATCTCCAGCTCTTGAATCCAGCTTCCCGCTAAGCACACATTGGAAGGCAGCAGCCAATAGGGTCCTTGCCATGCAATGGGAGATCTCAGTTGAGTCCTCAACTCCCAGCTTCAGCCTGGCCCAGCTCCCACTATTATGGGCATTTGCAGAGTGAAATAGCAGATGACATGGTTTTCTCTCCCCCTCCCCTTCTCTTTCCCTCCTTTCCCCCCTCCCACTATCAAGTTAAAAAATAAAAACATTAAAAATAATTAGTAACAAATCTCTGTACAATAAACAGAATTGAGCTCGGATAGAATGAACATACATTTTCCCCCATGATCAACTCTGCTCTTTTCCAATTATTAGCAAAAGAAAAACACTGTACAATACTTGTAGACCACAGGTTCTCCATGATAGTAACAGGTGAATAGTTAACAGCATCAATTTTAAAGTAGCCATCCAACAGGGGTTTGCTTGTTCATAAATTATCTTGCTATGAGTATGTCTGCAAAGTACGAGAACTGAGTTCCTACTTCTAGGTTGCTACCTAGTTAGGGGGCTCCCCAATCTCCAGAAGCAGAGTAACCCTCTGAACTATACTTGACATTTGTTTTGCAGTAAAAGAGCTCTCAGTAGGTCTTAACGGTCTCCATATCCAGAAATTCCTCCAAATCCTGCAGGAATCTGGGGGAGTCAGATCTCATCCTATGAAAGGGGTGGTGGGGGTAGAGTCAGGGCAGAAAAATGAGGGAGGAGAGGAAAGATATCATATAGCAAAATCTCAAAATGTTAGAGCTTGTGGTATTGAAAGAGATGTGACTTTTAAGTAGGAACGTGTAACAGAACTTGGGGCATTTTCTTCTACTACATATGGCCAGAACCACTTAAAAATTCTTAAATGATAATCTTTGTATCCAAACACAAGCATCTCGAAAAACTTCTTGGATAATTCTAAGGTGAAGCCCTGTTTAAGCTTCACCGCCCTCCATGAAGACTGAAGAACTATATAAGATTAAAGAGGACTAAGGGGAGTCCGGCGCTGTGGCAAAGGGGGTTAAGCCGCCGTCTGCAGTGACAACATCCTGTATGGGTGCCAGTCTGAGACCCGGCTGCTCCACTTCTGATTCAGCTCTCTGCTATGGCCTGGGAAAGCAGTAGAAGATGGCCCAAGTCCTTGGGCCCCTGCACCTGAGTGGGAGACCTGGAAGAAGCTCTGGCTCCTGGCTTCAGATCAGTGCAACTCTGGCCATTGTGGCCAACTGGGCAGTGAACCAGATGGAAGATCCCCTCCCTTCCTCCCTCTCTTTCTTTCTCTCTGCCTCTCCTCTGTGTAACTCTGACTTTCAAATAAATAAATAAATCTTTAAGAAAAAAAAAAAGATGACTAAGGACACACAGCCACTAAATGTAATATGTGATTCTGGATAGGATCCTAGATTTGGGAAGGGTTACAAGCAGGGCAACTGACAAAACTGGAACAGGGTCTATTTATTAGCAAGTAGTGCTATTTTGATGTCAGTCACTGGTTTTTGGTAAATCTGCTGAGGCTGTGCAAGATGCCAATGTTTGGGGAACGGAGCGAGGACTAAATGAGAATCCTTGTCATTATTTTCCAACCCTTCTGTAAAGTCTGCATTATTTCAGAATGAAATTAAAATCATATTTTTAAGCTTTAAGGGAAAAAAGAAGCCATTGAACTAGTCCAATAATTTTATCTTACAGATACAGAATTTTCCACCAGTGTGGTCAAAGGAAATAGCCAAAGAATATAGAACCACACCAAAAAAAACCCACTGTGACCCAAATCTCCTAGTTTCTAGTGGAGGACACACTTACCCCAGCACATGGCAGCGTGAGTGTGAGAAACTAAGACCTTGTGGGAATGGCAGGAAGTCTGCTCTGCCCTAAAACCACAGCAGACAATAAACAAGAAAGAGGTTCTCACTCTTGAGGGAACTTGGAATAGATGCGTAGGAACACCTTCAAGGCCTGCAGCAAAATCCAAGCTGCATGCAGCATGGGCAGGCAGGTAATCCAGGCTCCATGATTAGCAGCAATCAAATCCCATAAAACGTCCTTGTTTCCCCGATGTTGGGGCCCGTTTCCCTGCTTCAAGAGAATCTGGGAGGACAGGAATGGCTACACAGGGCTAGCGGCCCGGTCTGCTGTGATGTCTCCAGTCTTCATCTCCTAATGCACTCCAAATTCTTCTCCCTGAGAAATTCTTGTTACTATTTATATAAAATGATGCCAACCATTACTCACTCTCCTTCAACCCTGCCATTTATTTCATCAAGTCTGAAGCTTAGCAAATGCATAAATGCTTTAAAAATAATCAAATAAAGACACTCGTTTCATTGCAAGGTGGTTGTTTTTTGGCATGTAGTTTTCTTTTTTCTTTTTTTTTTTTCCAAAGGAATACTGGAGCTGACAGGTACTTGCTCTAAAAATTTACTTCACCACCTGCTAGCTGAAATATTGCTTTCATGGGTTTATATTGTATTAAAAGGTCACTGGCTGTTTAAGTCTTAAACAGTTTTAATCATTCTAAAAGTCTCTTAACAGTAAGAAAGGGAAGCTCAGAACAAACAGCAGCAGGGACTCTAATTAAAAGGGCCAATTCATCTAATTTTATTTGGGGTTAATTATTCAAGATTCACTCTTTGATGTGTAAGGAATAGCAATTAGTAATTTTAGTGATTTGAGAATCATTGGAGGTGTAATCAGTAAAAATGAGTGAGTGTTTACAACACAAGATGGTGAATTAGTCTCTCTCAGCTGGAGAACAGGAACACGAGGCTCCAAGAGATCAAGGCTAAGGATTTCAGACCACGGTAATAACAGTCACTTCAAAATAAAACACATGTCAACAGCTACCCAGCACGCTGTTTACTCTTAGCTAAGGCAAGGTTCAGAAGCTTTATAAATGTGCCTTTAACCAGATTTCGTTTTATGGCAGTCTCTAACCACTTCCCTCTCTTCAGCTCTTGCCACCATGGTAACCATAAATGCATTACATTAAAAAAGCATTCTAAATAAATGTGCCATTTATAAGCAACACAATACTCTGCATAATCATGGCGCTCATTGAATTGATGTCTGCATTTCTGACTGTTGGCTGAGCATTCCCAACTGCACCTAGTACTCCATGTGCAAAACTGAGTTCAGATTTGCTAACCCACAGACGTGCTGATTTCTTATGTCCCCTGTCTATTAACTTCATCACAATTCTCCCAATCAAAAAAGCTGTAAACCACTTTGTCTAGTGTCCCAACCATTCACACGGAGCACAGCACATATAAAAATTTACCAATATTCCCCAATGCATTCGTTGCTCTCCATCTCTACTGCCAGCAAAATACTGTGTGTGTGTATATATATATATATATGTGTGTATATTATATATATATGTGTGCATATATATATATATATAATATCTAGACTAAAAGAAATGCCTTCAATGGTCTCCATTCTTCCCAGTCCGGTCCTTTTCAATGGATCTTATACAATATTGCCAAACTGAAAACTTCCATTGATCCTATGAATTGCCAAAACAATTTCCAAAAAGGACAGACTTTGATGACTCTTACTTCCTGATTTTGCAACCTATCATGAAGCTACAGTTAACTTAATGTGGTATTGGCATACAGCCACATAGGCCAGGGGAATAAAATAGATCTCAGAAACAGACCCTCACCTATGTGGCTAATTGATTCTTTGGCAATAACATTGGAGTTTTTGAGAACTGTGATTTGGGAGTATTGGAAGGTTGGTAAAGGTCCTGCTCAGGGTTTCCCCAAGATTTGACAGAAACACACAATAGATAGGAGACATATTATAACTGAGTGGACCTCCCATGAGTAGCAGGCTCTGTTCACCACACACCCTCTGGAAAACTCTGGAAGCACAGATTCTTTGAGGTGACTGCTGCTAATAGCATTTCAGAATGCTCACTTTTGCTATGCCAAATAAACTGTAATCTGACCAACTACTTCCTCTAGTTTCCTCCATTCTAAGAATTTACTCACAACTTTGTCACCAACAAGACTTCCCTCTTTATCATATCTGAACCCAAGCTATTCTTGCAGACCCAGGTCTACAGCAATTCTACAGCACTTATCATGGTTCACCTTAGGAAATGTCATGACCCCACTGCACTTTGTCCTCCTTGAAGGCAGACACCATCTGTGATACATGACTTTATCCTACCACATATCAGCCAATGCTTCATAGAGCTAAGATGGAGAAGAATTGAGAAAATATTTGCTAAGTGGTTATATGCATGTTATGACAACTACCACAAGTTGAATTCTGGCCAAAGACATTAGTCGTTAAAGGAAGAACTTGAGAAACTGAGTGACTACTGATCTCAAAATGTTTGTCTATGCGGTATATATGTGCATGTACATGTGCCCATGTGCAAGCAAGAGAGGGAAACAGAGAATTAAACAGAGACTGAAAGACAGATGGAGATTCTTGGCATTCCCATGGGATGATTTCCTACAAAAGGAATACCCTCTTGATCAATGCTGCAGTTAAAGCAGATATATGAATGAAAAAAGAATGCTCATGGGCTATTAAAATATGCCACCGCTAGCCACACATAAACCATTTACTACTTGTGTGACCTTCGGCAAATGATAAAATCTGAGTGTTGTTGTTGTTTATCCAATGTTTTCCTATAGTGCTCAGGGTTAGACCAAAGTAGACAAACTACTCCTAAAACCACAATGTCTTACATAAATATAACTATTTTTATTGTGAGATAATTCTCTTTGGGACATAACCATAAATCTCTTCTTCATAAGTATTCAGAAGCTCAAATACAAAATGTACTTAAAAATGTACTACTGAGGATATGTTACAGTCTTAACGTGACACTTCCCATATCCCGGTTCTAAAGGCTTTGGAGTAAAGTCAAAGAGCAAGAGGAAAAAAGGCAACAGCACAACCAAAACAAGAGGAAAATGAAGTCCTAGCAGCCGAACAAACAAATAGTGTGTCCTCCCCGGAATGTTTAGAGATCTTGGAAAGGCACCACGAGGAGCCCTCAGGCAGCACTGACTTGGCACAGCAAGCTCTTCTGCAACTGATTAACCCGACATCTCCCTGGGTCTGGGAGGATTACGAGGTCACCCTTTTTTTCTTAATGGACAAACTGTTCTTGAACAATCTGCAAGACATAAACAAGCTCTTGAAACATACCAAAGAGGGCAGTTTTGTCACTCGAAATCCACTGATACAGCCAAGTCAAAACAAGCACAACCACACAACCCCAACCAGACAGTCAGAAACAGACACATCCCAGTGCCCACTACTTAGATCTGGAGGGAATCTTCTTGGAACACCTTTATCCATCAATTCATATTCCCACATCAACAATGGTTAAGTTCCACCTTGATGGCAAAGTTCAAAAGACCTCCAAAATCTATTGGTTGTTCATCATTTAAGAACTTAATGGTTTTGAAATAGAATAGGGTTCAAAAAGTAAGAAGTTCTCTGGAAAAGTCAAGGTCTCTCTCTAGGGAGGTGCTCATTCCTTGCATTTCATTCATTTTGCTTTCTTCACTGCCTCAGATTAGGAGGTCGTGTGATGGAAGACAATCCCAAATTGCAAAGTTTGGTGACGTGTTCTGGGCAGAAGTCCAAGCACCTTGTTATTTTAGCAGACCTGGTCTGCCTGCCCAAAGACAGAATTTAGTTGAGTGAGGAACCTGGTCCCTCCTCCTGCTTCATTTGGCCTGCTGCCTCGGAAGGCCTTTCATTCCGGAGCACAGTGGATTTATTGCTCCCTTTTATTTCTCCAACAGCAGTTCCAGTTCTCTGAGTTTCAAGTTCAGTGAGCTCAGCCTTGGCATTCAAGGATCTCCTATGTCTCATCCTTAAGAGCATTTGTCCCAAGTCTGTTGGCCAAGGAAACGGTGGCAGTTGCTTTCCTCCTGGCACTTGAATCTGCAGTGCTATGCTGCTTCTCACGAGGGGGCCCAGCACTCACTTGAGTTACCTCTTAAAGTCCTAGTGGCAAGTCTTTGACTTAACCAACACTATGGTACAACTTTATAAGCTCATGGGATAATCACATTAGAAAGGATTTACAATATAATAAGGTGATCCCTGGTGCAAGGATCAGCAAACAATGCTCAAATGGCTACATCCAGCCCACCTCTTGTTTCCTAAATAAAGTTTCACCAGCAAATGGCCAGTGTCATTCATTTACTTTTAGTCTCTGAGTGCTTTTGTGTTCCACTAGCAGAACTGAGTAGTTGTGACAATGTATGGCCTATACAGACTAAAATATTACTTGGGGATAAAATTAATTTCCCAACAATTCATTATACGATAAGAAAATTAAAATTCAATAAAGTTAAACAATGTTCCAAGAGGTAAGGAAAATATTCAAAGTAAAAGATAGCTAGGAAAGTACCAGCCATGAAGTATGTACATGCTCAGTAAATACAACTTCTCACTTATATTCGACAGGAAAGAGTTTTTTTTTTTTTTCATTTTTATTTATTTACTTAATTCATTTGAAGTGCAGAGATACAAAGAAAGAGAGACACAGACAGACAGAGGAACAAGGAGAGATCTCCCATCTGCTGGCTTACTACGAAAATGCCTGCAATAGCTAAGGCTGGGTCAGGCTGCATCCAGGAGTCAGGAACTCAAGCTGGGTCTCTCACATGTCTGGCAGTGATGCAAGTACTTGAGCCATCACCTTGCTGCCTCCCAGGGTACAGGTGTTCAGAAACTGGAATTGGAAGTGGAGTCAGAACTTGATCCCAGGCACTGTGATACGGGTTGTAAGCATCCAAGTGGTAGTTTAGCCTCTGCACCAAATGCCCATCCCAAAAGGAAGTTTAATATTCCTTTAATGAACAACTGTGTGAAGATAATTGATTGATTGATTGATTGAAAAGCCAGAGTTACAAGAGAGAGGGAAATGGGGTGGTGGTGGTGGGGAGGTTCTGTCTGCTGGTTCACTCCCCAGGTAGCTGCAACAGCCAAGACTAAATCAGGCTAAAGCTACAGACTAAACCTTGGACTGCTTTCCATTGCTTTTCCCAGGCCATTAGCAGGGAGCTGGATCAGATGTGGCACAGCGAGGACTAAAACCAGTGCCCATATGGGATGCCAGCATCACAGGCTCTGACGTAACCTGTTATGCCACAACATGGACCCCAAGATAATTTTTTTAAAGACAACATTGTCACTCTTGTAGCATTCATTGTCAAGACAGAAAAAGAGAAATACAAATGGATAATTTCAAAATAATATTCTGTGTATTCATTTGCTATTGTTACTCCCAGAAATTATCACAAACTTTCTTGTTTAAAAAACAAATTGATTTATTATATTACAGTCTATAAATAAGATCTCTGTCTTGGGTATCAGTGGACTAAAATCAAGGTGCCAGTAAGGCTGCATTCCCTTCTGGAGTTTCGATGGGGAATTGATTTTTTTCCCTTTTGGGGATCCTGTAAGCTGTATGCATTCCTGGCCTTATGGCCCTCTTCCTCCATTTGCAAAGCCAGTAAAGGTATGCTGAGTCTTTACTCACAGGCCTTCATTCCAAAGACCTCATCTGTCTCCATCTCCCACTTCTAAGGACACCTGCAGTAACACTGGCCCCTTCGTCTAGCCAGAACAACCTCCCTGACTTAGGTGACCTCAATTTCCATTTGCATGTAACCTAACACTCACAGGATCCAGAGATTTGCATGTGGGCATCTTTGCAGGTCATTATCCTGCTACCATAAAATGCTATACAGTTTAGAAGAGGGATAATTCATCAGTACAGCAGCGAGTATAGACAGGAGCTCCTGGAAGCACATTACATATTTTGGTGAATTTCAAATCATTTTTTTAAGAATTGCTTCAGAGTCCCACATGTTTGCGAAAATTTAAAAAATTTAAAATAGTCTGATTTTCAGTAAAAAAAAAAAAATGAAAGCTGGTCATTTGCAACAAAATGGAGGAATCAGAAAAACATTATGCTGAGTGAAATAAGCCAGTCCCAAAGGGAAAAATATCATATGTTCTCCCTGATCAGTGACAGCTGAGCACCTAAAAGGAAACCTGTTGAGGTGAAATGGACACTATGAGAAACATTGTCTTCATCAGCCCTTGTACTGACTGTCGAGGACAACTTACTACTTTATTCCTTTTAGTATTTTTTTGTTCTACTTAATACCATTGGTTGAACTCTGTAATTAACACACAATTATTCTTAGGTGTTTAAATTTAACTGAAAAGTGATCCCTGTTAAATATGAGTGGGAATAAGAGAGGGAGGAGATGTAAGTTTGGCAAATACTCAATAGGACTTACCCCTAATAGTATAGGAACGTGCCAGGGGATTCCAAATTCAATCCCATCAAGGTGGCATTGTATCAATGCCACCTCACTAGTCAAAGTGATCAGTTTCAGTTCACAATTAATCATAATGATAGGATTAAGAGTCAAAGGGATCACAAATAAAAAAGACTAGTGTCTGCTAATACTAACTGATATAATTAAAAAGGAGAGAATGATCCAACATGGGAAGTGGGATACACAGCAGACTCATAGAATGGCAGATGTCCTAAACAGCACTCTGGCCTCAGAATCAGCCCTTAAGGCATTCGGATCTGACTAAAAAGCCCATGAGAGTTTTGCAGGCATGGAAAGCCAAGACACTCTGGCAAAAAAAAAAACAACAACAACAACAACAACAACAAAAAAAACACAAAACCTAAATGAAAGATCTCTGTTAGTGAGATTCCAGCAGAAACAACAGGCCATCAAAGAAGGAGGTATCTTTATCTTTCTCTGAAGGGAGGAGAGAACTTCCACTTTGTGGCCTTGTCTAAACAGAATCAGAGTTGGCAAACTCAAAAGACCTCCATAGCCTTGGCAACTCATGACAAGAGCCTCGGGTGATTACTGACATCATAAATAAGATTGTCAATTGTTAAATCAACAACACGAGTCACTGTGCACTTACTCCCCATGTAGGATCTCTGTCCTTAATGTGTTATACTATGTGAATTAATAGTATAGCTAGTACTCAAACAGTACTTTATACTTTGTGTATCTGTGTGGGTGCAAACTGTTGAAATCTTTACTTAGTATATACTACATTGATCTTCTGGATATAAAGATAATTGAAAATGAATCTTCATGTGAATGGGATGGTTGTGTGTGGGAGGGTGGTTATGGGAGGAAAAACCTGCTATAATCCAAAAGTTGTACTTTGGAAATTTATGTTTATTAAATAAAAGTTTAAAAAAAAGTCTGATTTTATTCCACAGAAATAGTTCCTTTCTTTTTGTAACTATCATCTTACTCTCACATTTAGGAAAAAAAAATCCCATTAGGTATAGGCTAAGGAGTTTCAAGAAACAAGTTTGAGTTAGAATTTCAGATAAAGTAGTTGCATTCTCTCCCGGTGGGCCGGCTTTCCTTAGTTCCATTTCCATGGGTAAGGAAACTAAGCCCGAGACAGATGAGGAGGCTGCCCAGGGCCACCAACATCAGAACCAACATTTAGAGAAAGTTACTCAGGTTCTTGAATCTTACAAACAGAATGAAAACATTAGTACAGTATTGTCTGACGATTTACATGGAAATGCCTTTAAAAGGCAAGTATGCGAAAGTCAACAGCCATACAAGGAGGAAAATGAACATTATAATTTAGTAATAAGGTAGAGCACAGAATGTACGCCAGATGACAGGAACCTTTTTCCTTCAAGTTTATTTAGCACTTCAGACAAAAATACAGCTGCAAATAAAGTCATGAAGTGAATGAGCCTCTACTGTTCTAATAATCTAGCAAAAAAAAACCTTAACAAAGGTATGGAGGGTATCTGTCTTAAATCCTGAGGCTTATTAGTGGAAACTAAATAGACATTACCTGGTTTTGAGAACGTGAAATTGTCAAATCACTGAGAGTATTCAAATGGAGGAACAAGATCTCTTGATGTGAATATTACAAAAGGAGATTACTGGCCTTTTAACACAGATGGTTTATGACTCCATGATTCAAAGGGCCAATTAATGACAACAAGAAATTCAGGATTCTTTAATGGGGAAAGTTAGAAAGTGTCCCATGATGCAGAGCAGTTGTCTTAACTGCAATGACTTACCAAATGTCTTATAAAAAAATACTTTAGGTCAGATCAGGCAAAAAGCAAGTGGCAATGCGAATAATCCCAATGACTGACCCTAACTCCCACATCTTACTCCCACACTGAAAGTGAAATTTTTAATATTCATAGATTGCCCAAAAGGGATATTATACCCATTTTTTTAGCCTGTGATTCTCTCATAGGACAAATGAGTATTCACTCCACAGTGTAATGGGAAGTACCCAGGGTTTGGACCCTCCCAAATTCTACCCACCAGAGATTCCTAAACACGATTTGTGGGAATAGCCTATTCTCTTTGGCTTAATGGGTATTTAAAGATTTGGTAGAAAGGCTTGACAAGTGAACATTTTCTGACCCGGTCCTTGTTAACTGAGATGGAGATGAGGCAATGATATTTCTTTAGATGAGGCATACACATTTCCATGCTTTATAACAAAAACCAAGCAAAATACCAAATTACCAAGACGGAAAATTCCCACAGTAAACAACTAGAGCTACCAGAAGGAAAAAAACAAGACATCCAGTCACAGGAGCTAAATACCCTCCTATTAAGAGAAAATATACACACATTCCCACGCAGAACCCTTTCCTTCTGAATAGAGCTAAAGGTGCAGGAAATAGTTTGATAGAGACATTACACTACTTAGACAAAACTGAAATAGATTATCTGTTTGTTTATTAGATTATGGCGTTAGGCACATTGTTCCCCACTAAGAGCTCTTGACAGGAGCTGACACACACATTCTTTGGAATGAAGGCTTTTGTGATAGTATTTTATGGTACTTAGGCTCTTGAAAAGATTTGTGAAAGCAATCACACCAGAGGATTAAACCCAATCTTTGGGGCCATTGCATTAGGAGGGTCCAGTTCACTTCACACACTCCTAACTAGGACATGTGAGATTTCTCGCATACAACGTCAAATGGTTCCGATGCATTCATTATAGAATTTCTCCTATTAACCCCCATCCACTCACTTCAGTCACACACTGAACTCCAGATCCTGGTGCCAATGGATGAGTCTGAAAGCACAGTACTCTAGAAATAGAAGAAAACTAGGTTTCATTCTATCTAACACTGAAGGGAGAGAAATACTCCTGGTATTATTGCTTTTAAAATTTCATTCAGAGACATTCTTCAAATAATAAATCCGCAGAGTATATCATCATATCAGGCCGTTTGCCTCCACACTGTTCCAATGTCAACTACTTGGCTTCTAGCCTGTTGCTGTTTTGTTTTTAGCCAAAAGCTTTAGAGCTTCAAACTGGAGCTAAAAGTAGACAAATGTATGGAGTTCAAAGTCTCACCTTAAGCTCTTCTAACATTGAAAGACTCAGAATGGGAGGTTCATCCCAAAGCAAAATGGATTTTATATAAAAAATACTTTAGATAAGATTTGTACAGTATGTTTTTTATAACCAAGTGTGAGAAGGCCACATGCTTCTGGAAACAGAGGAATTTCTAATTCACTTAAACACATGTAGCTTTTCTTTCTTTCAGGTGTTGGGCTCTGGAGTACTTCTTTATTCTCTCAGGTATAAAATAGGTATAATAAGTATTGATCTATCTTTGTAATCAATGACACATCTATCTTTCTGCTCTGTTTATTAATATCTATGAAATCATCTCAAACTAAGTTTCTCAGTATCTCGTCAGTCATCAATATTTTAAAAGAAATGTTCTTTGCACTAAAACTTATGAAAACCAGTGAGATACATTTCAATAATTTTTTCTTTATTCTAAATTACCTATTTGTAGAGACATTTATTTTACAATAATGTAAGACAGCTTTTTGCAATTTTGGAAATCTTTTATTTTTATTTAGTAAATATAAATTTCCAAAGTACAGTTTATGGATTACAATGGCTTCCCCCCCCCATAATTTCCCTCCCACTCATGCCCCTCCTATCTCCCACTCCCTCTCCCATTCCATTCACATCAAGATCCATTTTCAATTATCTTTATATACAGAAGATCAATTTAGTATATACTAAGTAAAGATTTCATCAGTTTGCACCCACACATAAACACAAAGTGTAAAATACTGTTTCAGTACTAGTTATAGCATTACTTCACATTGGACAACACATTAAGGACAGATCCCACATGAGAAGTAAGTACACAGTGACTCCTGTTGTTGACTTAACAATTTGACACTCTTGTTTATGGTGTCAGTAATCTCCCTAGGCTCTAGTCATGAGTTGCCAAGGCTATGGAAGCCTTTTGAGTTTGCCGACTTTGATCTTATTCCAACAGGGTCATAGTCAAAGTGGAAGTTCTCTCCTCCCTTCAGAGAAAGGTACCTCCTTCTTTGATGGCCCCGTTCTTTCCACTGGGATCTCACTCGCAGAGATCTTCCATTTAGGTTTTTTTGTTTTGTTTTGTTTTGCCACAGTATCTTGGCTTTACATGCCTACAATACTCTCATGGGCTCTTCAGCCAGATCCGAATGCCTTAAGGGCTGATTCTGAGGCCAGAGTGCTGTTTAGGACATCTGCCATTCTATGAGTCTGCTGTGTCTCCCGCTTCCCATGATGGATCGTTCTCTCCCTTTTTGATTCTATCAGTTAGTATTAGCAGACACTAGTCTTGTTTGTGTGATCCCTTTGACTCTTAGACCTATCAGTGTGATCAATTGTGGACTAAAATTGATCACTTGGACTAGTGAGATGGCATTGGTACGTGCCACCTTGATGGGTTTGTATTGGAATCCCCTGACACGTTTCTAACTCCACCATTTGGGGCAAGTCCAATTGAGCATGTCCCAAATTGTACATCACCTCCGTCTCTTATTCCCACTCTTATATTTAACAGGAATCACTTTTCAGTTAAAATTTAAACACCTAAGAATAATTGTGTGTTAATTACAGAGTTCAACCAATAGTACTAGAACAAAACACAACAAAAATACTAAAAGGGATGAAGTATTACATTGTACATCAGCAGTCAGCACAGGAGTTGATCAAGTCACTGTTTCTCATAGGGTCCATTTCACTTCAACAGGTTTCCCCTTTGGTGCTCAGTTAGTTGTCGGAAATCTTCTATTGTCCCAATCCTTGCCATGTGTGCCTATTGTGCATCTGAAATGTGCTTAGTGGTTGCAAAACTAACTGTCTGGACTTTATTTACTTTTAATTGTTCATTTTCCAAAGGTTTTATCATAAGGCAGACAAAATCAAAGCTAAAATATTTATGTAACTAACTTACCTAGTGTGCAAGAAATGATTTCATCAAACTACCGCTAAGAAATTACCAACTATCTTCTTCAGTCCTATTTCCTTAAACTTTACAATTTTGAGCAAAAGATGCATGAATTGAGAAATAGACATGAGAAACTACTGACGAAAATAAAATGTGAACATATAACCAGGACATTCTCTGGATCTCACAGTGAAGGACCCAAAATGAATACCAGCATACATTACAAAGAGGAAAGTAAAAATGTCCTTAATTTGATTCTGTTGATAACAATTTGTTATGAAGGTACAGATGTAGGTTTGGTAGGGAATCCGATCTCTTTTTGGGGATTGTGATTTGATAAGCCTACATGACAATGGATTATGATTTTCTTTTCCATCATTTTCATCTTGAAAAGTAAGCGCATACTTAAGAGAATTAACTGTGAAATGGAAGTAGTAATAAATGGGGTTTATGGAAAATAGGGACTATGGTTTCATGGAAAAGTCAATGCTGTACAGGAAGGATGGACTTTGAGTGATGAGGCCGAGGAACCAGTACATAAACTCTTCTCCCTCCTATTAACAGACTGTTCTGAGCACACTAGCTCATGAGGTCTCATGGAGACATGCTGTGAAACCAAGAAATGAGCTGCGTTGTTAGTACGTTGTGGCCAGCCTGGGAGTGCACTCTGTTTCTGCTTCCTCATCTCACTTTTCTTTTTCCTTCCCTCCTGCTCCCCTGGATACATTCATTCTAATTAATGCATTCATTCTAAATACCCTTTTGCTCCAGCTCTGTTTTCTAAGTAATGTAATCAAAAGCAAACGTCTACTCTGCTTGGTACACAAAGATCCACTCCCTAGACATAGAAGATGGGAGAAATCACTGGAATGAATTATTGTCTGAAATACACATGGAACTTGTTTGATCAGCTTTCCTTGCAGTACTTCTTAAAGTTAAAACTTTGCTATGAATAGAATACTCAGTGATATTATAGATAATTTAAGAAGGCCAGTAGCTTGGACTTGAATAAAAAAGGATCAGGGTCAGTGTTGTAGTATAGAGGGTTAAGCGGCTGTCTATGATGCCAGCATCTCATATAGGAGTGCTGGTTCCATGTCCTAGCTGCTCCACTTCCAATCCTGTTCCTTGCTAATACGCCTGGGAAAGCAGCAGAAAATTGCTTAAGTGATTAGGTCCCTGCTATCCACATGGGAGATCAGGATGGAGTTCTAAGCTTCTGGCTTTGATCTGGCCCAGTCCCAGCTGTTATGGGCACAGGGGGAATGATTCAGCATGGAAGATTCTCTCTGTCCCTTTCTCTCTTCCCTCTGAAACTCTTCATTTCAAATAAATAAAAATAATTTTTTTTACAAAAATAGGATCAATAATGTTAACCTAGTTTATCTGATTGGTTAACAATAAATCCAGACCCAAGTGCCGTCTCTCCCAAAGAAGCCACTTAGAGTTTAAACCTTTATCCAATGACACACTCACACATCGTGCCCTAAAGTCAAGCCTGCCTCCACAAAATAGCAAAACAGGAAAAAACAAAGACTGCATTCTTTAACTTTCTCTTCCATTAAATAGTAGCCACTCTTATGCTCATACACAAGATCAATATATATCTTGCAAAACAGATCTCCCTAGCATGTCATTTATAGCTGAAAGAAATATTCTAGACGCACACACTTATGAAAGATTAAAACTTAGAGTACTGATTTAACAATATATTTGGGATTACCTTTAAAATAGTCTAGGGTGAGAGATAGAAACAGGTGTATAGATGAAACTAGAGTGGCTATGAGTTAGCGGTTGCTGAGGCTGGGTAATATATTCATAGAGTTGCATTATGCTATCATTGTTACTTTTATATGTACAAAAATTTCCATAACATATTTAAAAGTGGAAAAACATGTAATTTTAAAGTGATGGTAATAGCCTCCACTATGCTAAGGCTAAGAAAAGTAACTGATCTTAGCTGTGCTTTGTCTTTTTTTTTTTTTTTTTTTTTTATTTTTGACAGGCAGAGTGGACAGAGAGAGAGAGACAGAGAGAAAGGTCTTCCCTTTGCCGTTGGTTCACCCTCCAATGGCTGCCACGGTAGCGCGCTGTGGCCGGCGCACCACGCTGATCCGATGGCAGGAGCCAGGTGCTTCTCCTGGTCTCCCATGGGGTGCAGGACCCAAGCACTTGGGCCATCCTCCACTGCACTCCCTGGCCACAGCAGAGAGCTGGCCTGGAAGAGGGGCAACCGGGACAGAATCCGGCGCCCCGACCGGGACTAGAACCCGGTGTGCCGGCGCCGCAAGGCGGAGGATTAGCCTAGTGAGCCGCAGCGCCGGCCTGTGCTTTGTCTTTTATCTTAGTTAAAATGTATTGTTTTCATCTTCCTTTATAAAAAAGTAGACAACTCTTCGGAATCAAGAAAATGGTCATCTTCAAGTTAGTATCAGCAAGTATGTTTAATGGATTGTGTAGGTTGGAAGTGCCCTAAATCCCTGATGAGTCTTTTATAAACATACACAATTTACCCCACATGTAAACTCATCTCCAATCATCTCTTCAGAAGCTTACAAAGGTGCCTAGTAGATGCAAAACTAATAGCACCACTGTGGTTCTTATTTACTGGAAACTCTTTGCACCAGAAATCTAACTTGTGAATGTCTGAGTTAAATATGCAAGTAAAATATTTGCATTTGCCTAAGGAAATGAACTAAAAATATAATATCTACTGCTCCATCTATCAGCTCATGGTTGAATATCAAAATGCTGCACAATATTATCATTAACAGTATCAATCCAGTGACCTCAAAGGATAAGGAAAGCTAGCTAGAATTCTCATCCCCCTGAGGAATGAAAGGGTTGGGAGAAATGTTACCTGAACCATCTGATACCAAACATGGAAGCATTTCACAGGCTGAGATCCATCATAATGAAGAGATAATTCCTCTCTCTGCAGGGAAACTCTACCTAGACAAATTCTAGTATTTTAATGTTTTTTCTCTTTATAACACAGGTGTAATTGGAATTAGATTGGCACCCAAATGTTTCAGTTTCCCAGTAGGATTTTTTCTCTGTGTAATAGAAACTCTTGAAAATGACATTATTTAACTGTACACCCAGATGGCAAATTTAGAAATGATAGGTTGCAGAGTAGGAATAGATCTTAAAGCCAAGGCACCTATCTCTTACTTTATGACATATTTCCCATAAACAGGCAGGTCCTGCCTCAACATGAATGGAACCTTGCTCCATTTCTTAGCAGAACCAAATTCGGGGGGCCATTGCATTTCAAGTCTACCCATAGGCATTCTGAACATTCCCAGATAAAATTCTTCTAAGGATTTTCAAAAGGTTCTCTACCACATACAAAATTCTGTGACTCCTTAATAAGTTCTGCTTTGGATACCAAATAGGAGTATCTGTTGTTAACCCAACTACTAAAGTCACTTACTTTTCCTCAAGGAATAACTTGCCTCTGGCTCGTTAACTCTTACCCTTTGCTCCAAAGATTCAGGAACAAAGTGATAGCCACAACCTCTCTATACCAATTTTAAAAGAAATTCGACTATTATTGCGGGGGGTTAGGAGGAGGCAGCATTTTGGCATAGCAGGTAAAGCCTCCACCTATGACCCTGGCATCTCACATGGGCACCAGTTTCAGTTCCAGTAACTCTACTTCTGATCCAGCTCCCTGCTAATGCCCTGGGAAAGCAGTAGAAGATGGTCCAAGAAACTGGGTCCCCTGCCACCCACATGGGAGATCTGGAAGAAGCCCTTGGATGTTGGCTTTGGCCTGGCCTAGCCCTGGCCATTGTAGCCATCTGGGGGAGTGAAGCCGTGGATGGAAGGTCTCTTTCTTTCTCTTATCTTTTCTCTCCCCTTCCCACCTTCCCTCCATCCCCCTCCCTCTCAGTAACAAAGCCTTTCAATTAAATTTAAAAATAAATCTTAAGTTTTTAGAAAAAGATTATTACTATATCATTCTACATACTTTTCTTCCTTGGACTTTCAGAACTTGCAGGACTCCTTTTCTCCCAGGTCAACAGCATCTCCTTTACCAAATCCTTCACTCAAATTATTTTTTCTTCTTACTGTATTAGCATAGTAATATATCAATCTCCCATTTATCAACTTCTATTGTATATGATAACTATATCAGGGTATGGATTAAGTAGCAGCATCCCTCCCACCGACATGGAAGACCTGGATTGAGTGTCTAGTTCCTGGCTTTGGCCCAGTCCAGTCCTTACTCTTATAGGCGTTAAAAAAAAATCTCAATCTCCTGTCTCATAAAATAAATAATTTTTTAAAGGACTTCTTTTAGGAATAGAAGGAGAAATATCTGATTGGTATTTCATTTACTCCTCTATATCAGGGCATATCATATTAGCATTTTTCTAGTCTCCAAATGTTCTTTTTAGTGGTCTTGAGATTTCATCAGGGGTTCAACTAAAAACTTTGTCAGCATAAACTGCAATGAAATCCTGTAAGTTGACAAATAGCACCCATGTTATCTATTAAGCTATCTTCCACTCCAACTACCTGGCCCTACAACTAGGATTCCATTGTGAGTTTGATTCTGTAAGACAAATATAGAAACGGGTAACAATTTCTGTCACTGCACCTGTATGAAGAACATCTGTCTAAAAGCTTGATACTCAGAGAATTATTTTGATAACGTATCATGAATACCTTCTAAAATACAGTCAGTCAAGTTATACAACCTGTCTGTGCCTCGCTTCTTCATGTGTAGAGATAGTAGCATTACTAACCTTACAACATTTTTGTGACAATAAAATCAAATAAGTGCAAAATATGTAAAACAGTGCCTAGAGTATACTAAGCATTCCAAAAACATAAGATATTATTCCAGCATCCTGCCTTCAATCATATTATTTAAGGGAGGAAATACAGGGAATGGGAAAAATGTGGTATGGTGGGAAAAAATATAGCATTTTATGTTACAATCTGAGTTAGTATCTCCATACCACTTGCTATATCTGTGACTCAGAATTATTTAGGCAGAGCCCCATCTCATTTGTAGACCTTTAAGAAATCTAACAGAAGTATCAACGAATTATAACAGACAAAGAAGGAATCAAGATGACTTTCAGCTAAGGAATCACAGAGACTTAATAGTGAAGGTACTATTTTGATAAATACTGTAGAAAATACATTTGTAAGTAGAAACACTGAAAGTGTATTCTAGGGTCCGGCACTGTGGCGTAGTGGGTAAAGCAACCATCTGCAGTGCCGGCATCCCATATGGGCGCTGGTTCAAGACCTAGCTGCCCCACTTCCAATCCAGATCTCTGCTATGGCCTGGGAAAGCAGTAGAAGATGGCCCAAGTCCTTGGGCCCGTGCACCCACGTGGGAGACCCAGAAGCAGCTCCTCGCTCCTGGCTTCAGATCAGCGTAGCTCTGATTGCGTCCAAAGCAGGGTGAACCAGCAGATGGAAGACCTCTCTCTCTTTCTCTCTCTGCCTCTGCCTCTCTGTAACTGACTTTCAGATAAATAAGTAAATATATAAATCTTAGAAACAAAGAAAATATATTCTAGATGGAGGGAAACTGTCAACTGAAGACCTGAGAAAGGAAGGATATGTCTTCAGAGAGCACATGGTCCAATCTGGTCAGCATAAAGGGTGTTACATGGATGCAACTGGAGTGGAGGCTGAACAAGCAGCTGGAATTAGCAAGGGATCACAGTCTCCTGGCTAACCTGGGACTGATCCCCACAGCATTGTCAATACATTCGAGAACTCAATAGGCCACTACCAGAACTGGCCAGTATTACAGGAGGAAAAGATTGCAGGGTAGAGGGTGTTGGTTGGCCCAGGGCCTGCAGATTAGGAATTCAAGTCCTAAAAAATGTAAATGAAGAATAAGCCACAAAATCGAGGGGCATAGTGACGGGGATGGCAAGACGATGTGGAGGTGAGCAGGCAGGAGCTCAACACTTACAGAAGAAGAAAGAGTCAAAGAGAAATGACACAGGTGCAGAACCAAAGAGCCCAAAGCCATGGGCACACCAGAGGAACAATCTTCAAAAACCAACAACCTGCTCCTTCCAGGCTCCTTCAGACAAGGAGAACTTCCGAGATGTGTTTGGAGCTTAGAATCAAACAAGGAACAGATTCATGGTCATGGAGTATTGAAGAAAGATGTAAGAGAATTAAAGGATGGATGCAACATGCCAAGATAGGAATCCTTCAATGGGCAAGGAATAACTTCACCCAGACAAGACAGTTTGTCTCAGTCCCATGACATGAACTATGTGCATCATATGATGGGGCCACTTCATTCCTTAGGAACTGAAGCAGGAGACAATAAAAATATCTTCCCTCAATCCTAGCCATTCTTCTCTCAAGACTTTGAAGGTAGAAAGCAAAAGTGGTGGATGTAAAACATTAAGTTACAACATTTGGAAGTCAGGAGTTGGTGGAAAATGTCAAAGCCCTTTTCTTATTTGTCTTTCCTTTTCAATTTATGTCACTTAAAGGAAAAAGAGAAGGCTCTATCACTCCTCGACGATCAATCAAACAATCAATAACAAAGGCTCAGAGCACTGTTAGACATCTTAGCTGACACTACTGAGTGAGCAGACAATAACTTGACTTTGCCATGTTGCAAGTGAGGTCCTTCTGGAACAAAGAAGAAACAAGAGGTGGTAGGAATCAGTCAGCCAAACAGCACACTCAGATCTCAAATGCTTTCTATTTTTAAAAGAATTCAGCACAATCTACCCTTGAACTTCAAATATTACCTGCCTTGGCTTACAGCACCAGCAACAGAACAGGGAGTGATATGCCCTGATAAAAAGGAAATTTAACTAATGTCAAGAGCACATCTCTTCTTGATGGTAAGACGTAAAAGATCTTACATTTAGTTCTACTGGTCCCTCTTCAAGAGTAGCAGCTTCGGACTCAAGCTGTAACCACATTCTGGAAATGTAAACTGAAGGTTAAGATCCATGTCCATATAACAGGAAGAACAGTCCTCAGTACATGGACTGCTTGTCTTAAAGAAAACCAAAGGGAAATGGTGCATGACAGAGCCCCTTACCTACCTTTGCAGCCTGATCACACTAACCTCCATCCTCTGCTATCTCATGCAATATTCATGCAATATTCTGGGCCATAATAAGCACTTAATAAAAATATGTGAAATAAAGCAAGATAGCAAAAACAATTCTAGTCTTCTAACCGCCAAAGATGTCAGATTCTGTCTTGCTCCTGGGTCTGCATATTTTATTCTGTATCTCAACATCTCTCCCTATCACTATCATGTCATACATCTCTCTTTACCCACAGCACCCCCAACATACACCTGCATCCAATAAGCATGAATAGATCAGCTATCCATACTGTACACCATAGCTCTTCTCCTTTCATTACACCCAGCCTGGCTTACAATTACATGTTTGTTTGAGTATTTGATTAATGCTTGTCCTCTTGACTAAACAGGAGGTTCCAAGAAACAAAATCCTATGTCTATTTTCTTCTCAATTGTGTTCCCAAGTACCTGGAAAAGTTCCTAGGATATGGCTGTCATATAATATACTGAAAAATGGAAGAATGTAAAAAGAACTCTCGGGTAACATCAGTACATTGGCCTGTCCTAACACCACATTCTCAGGAGATTTTGTTCCCACTCAGAAAGTGGTTAGACAGATCTGGGTAGACAGATCTCACCATGACCAAGTTCCCAGAGATCTATTTGACCAGATATAGACACTTCATGGGACAAATCACATTTCTTCCCAGTAATTTTTAGAAACTGAATCAGCTCAACATATATGGAACAGAAGCAGAAATTACATCACTTATATTAGCAATAATTATAAATAAAGCCATATAACACCACGTGTTAGGGGATAACATGTAGGAAAAAACTCCTACATTAATTAGTGGAAATGTACTTTAACGCAGTCTATATGTCAAACCATTTAATTTAACAGTGAAACTGAGAATAAAATAATCAAGCACCCTTCTCTTACCCACAAACATTGAGCTAACTTTTAATCCTTAAGGACAACTGTACAAAGACGTTGAGACAGCCATGTTTGTGGGAGCAAGGAGTTACAGGGATAATATATGAATACATATGAATATAGCAGTTAATCAACAAAACGTACTGGATATATTTTTGGGAATACTTTGCAGTGTTGTAAGCAGTAAGATCCCTAGATGGGGCTACAATATGAATAGATCTTTAAATGACTATTCAGATCATATACAAAAAGACAAATTAAAATAATTTCTTAAGCTCAGTAATAATAGTACAGCAGTGGTTCCTAGTCTGTGACCAAGGTGTGCTGGAGATACTGCAGGAGTCTTGATCATTGTTTGTTCACTGAGCATTATTGTGTGAGTAAGTATGAAGGCACTTCAAAAGCTACATGGAAAATACAATTATAACAAAAGTTTCTTTTGGTGCAAATATTTTTTAAAATTCATATGCGGTGTTTTTATAATATGTATTTCCATGAACTTTTTGAAGACCCCTCATATGCAAATCAAAACCACAATGAGGTTCCACCTCACCCCGGTGAGAATGGCGCACATTCAGAAATCGACCCACAACAGATGCTGGAGAGGATGTGGGGAAAAAGGGACACTAACCCACTGTTGGTGGGAATGCAAACTGGTTAAGCCACTATGGAAGTCAGTCTGGAGATTCCTCAGAAACCTGAACATAACCCTACCATACAACCCAGCCATCCCACTCCTTGGAATTTACCCAAAGGAAATTAAATTGGCAAACAAAGGAAATTAAATGGGCACCTTAATGTTTATTGCAGCTCAGTTTACAATAGCTAAGACCTGGAATCAACCCAAATGCCCATCAACGGTAGACTGGATAAAGAAATTATGGGACATGTACTCCATAGAATACTATACAGCAGTCAAAAACAATGAAATCCGGTCATTTGCAACAAGATGGAGGAATCTGGAAAACATCATGCTGAGTGAATTAAGCCAGTCCCAAAGGGACAAATATCATATATTCTCCCTGATTTGCGACAACTAACTGAGCACCAAAGGGGAAACCTGTTGAAGTGAAATGGACACTATGAGAAACAATGACTTGATCAGCTCTTATGCTGACTGCTGATGTACAATGTAATACTTCATCCATTTTAGTATTTTTTTCTCTGTTTTATTCTAGTACTATTGGTTGAACTCTGTAATTAACACACAATTATTCTTAGGTGTTTAAATTTTAACTGAAAAGTGATTCCTGTTAAATATAAGAGTGGGAATAAGAGACGGAGGTGATGTACAATTTGGGACATGCTCAATTGGACTTGCCCCAAATGGTGGAGTTAGAAACGTGTCAGGGGATTCCAATACAAACCCATCAAGGTGGCACGTACCAATGCCATCTCACTAGTCCAAGTGATCAATTTTAGTCCACAATTGATCACACTGATAGGTCTAAGAGTCAAAGGGATCACACAAACAAGACTAGTGTCTGCTAATACTAACTGATAGAATCAAAAAGGGAGAGAACGATCCATCATGGGAAGCGGGAGACACAGCAGACTCATAGAATGGCAGATGTCCTAAACAGCACTCTGGCCTCAGAATCAGCCCTTAAGGCATTCGGATCTGGCTGAAGAGCCCATGAGAGTATTGTAGGCATGTAAAGCCAAGATACTGTGGCAAAACAAAACAAAACAAAAAAACCTAAATGGAAGATCTCTGCGAGTGAGATCCCAGTGGAAAGAACGGGGCCATCAAAGAAGGAGGTACCTTTCTCTGAAGGGAGGAGAGAACTTCCACTTTGACTATGACCCTGTTGGAATAAGATCAAAGTCGGCAAACTCAAAAGGCTTCCATAGCCTTGGCAACTCATGACTAGAGCCTAGGGAGATTACTGACACCATAAACAAGAGTGTCAAATTGTTAAGTCAACAACAGGAGTCACTGTGTACTTACTTCTCATGTGGGATCTGTCCTTAATGTGTTGTCCAATGTGAAGTAATGCTATAACTAGTACTGAAACAGTATTTTATACTTTGTGTTTCTGTGTGGGTGCAAACTGATGAAATCTTTACTTAGTATATACTAAATTGATCTTCTGTATATAAAGATAATTGAAAATGGATCTTGAAGTGAATGGAATGGGAGAGGGAGTGGGAGATGGGAGGGGTGTGTGGGGGGGAATTGTGGTGGGGGGGAAGCCATTGTAATCCATAAACTGTATGTTGGAAATTTATTTTTACTAAATAAAAAATTTTAAAAAAATAAAAAAATTCATATGCGTTGTTTTTATAATATGTATTTCCATGAACTTTTTGAAGACCCCTCATATGCATGGGTTTTAAAGTTTCTGCACCAAAATAAACTTTTATTTTAATTTAATTTTCTGCAAATTTTTGAAGTAGCTTGCACGTTTCACCAATGTGTAGGGTTATGAATTGTTCTCTCCATTGTAAAGAAAATGGTATTAGTACCAATATCTTAAGAGCTATTCAAATTAAACAACCCAATTTACTAAATATCTAAGAAATAATATCTGAGAAAACATGTTTTCAGATATATATATATATAAAATATCTGAGAAAATATATATGCTCTATAAATGGTATCCAGCTACTATAATAAAAATAAAGATAAAAACAGGATGATTTTGAGAAACAACAGGTAAGAAACAGAACCAGATCTATAGCCAGTATCATGATCTGTCAGCTGAAGAACAAAGCAGTCAAGTGTGAGAAGTACACTCAGACTGCCTGATTTCTAGCCCTAGCTCAGCTACTGACTCACCAGCTACAGTTAGTTTATCCATCTCTCAATTTTCTAATCTATAAAACACATAAGATAATAGTCCATGCCTCATAGACTGTGGTGATGATTACTGTAGTTAAAGGACTTGGAATAGAGCTTAGGATTGGGTAGTGGCTTTTGGACTTTAGGCTTGATTATTATACAAATTAAAATGAAACTGTATTTCTAATTCATATTTTAAAGACTGTTGCAAACACATCAGAACAGGAGTTTATGGAGTGGAAGGTAAATTGGAACAAGGAATAATGATGAGGCAAAGAAAAATTAGGAAAGAAAATATAAAACAAAAAAAATGAGTGAGAAGGACCAATAATGAAAATTTACCATGCTTGAGGTCATAAAATTAACTCAGCCTAATGAATGTGTTGTACGTGAATGGATAAGAGCAGAGACACTGATGGAGTCACGTGGGCACAAGCACAGTGAATAAATCCTTGAGTCTCCAAGTTCGAAAAGCCCCAAAAGCAATCATAGTTCCTACTTTTTGCTTTCATCCTCCTTTTGATTTTCTAACATACACTGTACCAACTTTTACTTAACTAGCATTATCTTTTTTTTTTTTTTTTTTGCTACCTTTATAACCTTTGGCTAATAAAGACCCTCAGGTGAAAAGCATAACAAACTTGCTCTGTTATTACTTAAAAGATTTTAGAAGGCAGAACCCAGAATAAAAAGACTTCCAAAACTTGATTCTACCCAACAAATAAATGAGAGAGTAACTAGTCACATTCCACCAAGGATGTCCAAGTTGCAGGTACACAGTCACGTATCAGGCTACAAGCTGCAGAGAGGAGGCTAAACAAACTAACACCGAGGTTTTTCAGAAATGTGAGTTTGGGGGGTACACTAAGATTTTTATGAGCATAAAAAGCATTAGGTATACTAACAAATAGTGCAAAATGCATTACAAATGTCAGAAATGAGGGATAGCATTTGCCATAATGGCTTACTTGTTTCCACCCATTTGCACCATGCAAACTTCAGATCAGACTGAATGTTTTAGGCAAAAGTGACAAATTATCTTGTGGATTTGGCCACATATTTAGTCCTAACTCAGTTGTTATAGCAAATATTAGGTAGACCGTCTTAGTTCAAATTCAATTTACATTTGTTGGGTATCTATCATGTGCCAGCTGTCAAATAAGTCATTAAGTAACTCACCTAATATTGGAGAAAATAAGAATATTATCTCTATTATAAAAACAGGCTGATACAAAGCTCAAAAGAAAAAGAGTTTATCCAAATTCCCAGACCTCATAAAGACAGAATCATAATTTTAACCTATCACTTCAGCAAAAAAGTGCTACATTCTTTTTATAACATATCACAAATATCCCTGATAAATACGTCCTACATTTACATGAAGTAAATCCAGATCCTAGGCCCTCTCCTTAAGACTCTGCATAAGGCCTGGAAAGCCAAGACACTGTGGCAAAAAAAAAAAAAAAAAAAAAAAAAAAAATGACCTAAATGAAAGATCTCTGTGAGTGAGATCCCAGTGGAAAGAACGGACCATCAAAGGAGGAGGTACCTTTCTCTGAAGGGAGGAGAGAACTTCTACTTTGACTATGGTCTTGTCTAAATAAGATCAGAGTTTGTGAACTCAAGAGACTTCCATAGCCTTGGCAGCTCATGACAAGAGCCTCGGGTGATTACTGACATCATAAATAAGACTGTCAACTGTTAAATTAACAATGGGAGTCACTGTGCACCTGCTTCCCATGTAGGACCTCTGTCCTTATTGTGTTAGTACTATGCGAATTAACGGTAAAACTACTACTCAAACAGAACTCTATACTTTGTGTGTCTGTGTGGGTGCAGTCTGTTGAAATCTTTACTTAGTATATACTAAGTTGCTCTTCTGTATATGAAGATAATTGAAAATGAATCCTGATGAAGAATGGGATAGGAGAGGGAGAGGAGATGGGATGGTTGTAGGTGGGAGGGAGGTTATGAGAGGAAAAACTGCTATAATTCAAAAGTTGTACTTTGGAAATTTATGTTTATTAAATAAAAGTTGAAAAAATAAGAAATTTTAAAAAATTTAAAGAAAAGACTGCATAGACAGCGTTATCTGGATTCCCCTTAAGTCACAGTTAACAGTTTACAAACTCATCCTGTTTGTGACATTGAATAGTTTGAGTACTGGAAATCTCCTGCCTACTCTTCTGTGTGGTGCCAGCCTCAGGAATTCTCTCCACTATCCAGGATCAGAGTGGAGCACAATCACATGGGAATCAATGGTAAAAAGACAGTAGAAATAGCACTGACATTAAACCAGGAGACAAGTGTTCCTGCCTTTTCTCTACCACCATTCTGCCATGGGAAGTTTCTTTTGCTTTAGACTTTATTTTCTCCCTGTAAAGTCTAATGGTTCTCTATTCTTTAGTGGGTCACATAATCATGTAAGAAATGTTATAGGAGGCTGGCGCTATGGCGTAGCGGCTAAAGTTGCCATCTGCAGTGCCGGCATCCCGTATGTGCACCGGTTTGAGTCCCAGCTGCTCCACTTTCCAATCTGACTCTGCTATGGCCTGGGAAAGCAGGAGAGGATAAGCCCAGGTCCTTGGGCCCCTGAGGAGACCTGGCAGAAGCTCCTGGTTCCTGGCTCTTCGCTTTGGATCAGCTCAGCTCCAGCCATTGCAGCAACTTGGGGAGTGAACCAGCAGATGAAAGACCTTTCTCTCTCTCTCTCTCTCCCTCCCTCTCTGTGACTCTTTCAAGTAAATAAATAAGTCTTAAAAAAAAAAGAACTGCTATAAAGCACTGATGCAAAAACTCACTGCAGAGTAATAGTCTGTAGGGGAAGAGGCATGAGTATTTATGTTTCATAAAAGCCAGTGTTAACGTACAGCCAGGCTTCATGGAATACACAAACCCTGGGTTTTTTTAAGACTTTCTAAGGCTCTCTACCCCAAAGAATCAGAGTGAGAACTTTCTGGCCACAACTCCCACATCTGACTCTGTGAAGCCCCCATGCTTCAGAAAATCTCTTTAAGCCAACTACCAAAAAAGAGACACCATCTCCTGTTCCACCAGATCTGTGGGGAGCAGCACCTTCTTTTTACTCAAAGTGGGAAACAATAGCAGTTCTACAGCAAAAGCAACATTTCTAAAAAGCTTAGAAGTGAGAATTATGGCTAAGAAGGACATGGAGAAAAGGCAAAAGAAGCCATGGAAACATTGTCTAATGCAACTCCACGCTACTCTACTCCATTGCCATGTTGAACACACAGATATTGGCAACTAAGAGGTCTTCAGAGAAAGCAGAAGCTGAGCCAGACCTTGGACAATAGCAGTGAGGGTAGTGCACCAAAAAGACGCTGATAGGTTTTAGGAAGAGCACAGCATTTTAATCCATCAGAAGACTAAGGGAAGTAAGTACAGAAGAGTGGGGCTAGATTATTTTTAAATTAAAAAATGAAATAAAAAGCAAATGACAAAAATGAAAATCCCTAAAAGCTTTTAGATGTCATTGTAAAACCAATCATTTCAGAAGCTAAATCACTTAAATACCATCCATAAAAATCAAGACATTATAATGATGTTTTTCAAAGCAAAAAGCTGATATGATTTACGGTTGAATTTCATGATGTTTTGACCCTAACAATCCTACTAGCACAGAGTCTGGAGAGCAACAGAAAGAGACATATTTAATACAAACAGAAAGCCAAACACCACCTGTTACCTTTACTGGTTCCTAAAGACCATGTGAAATTTCAGTGACAAAATGAAGCAGAACCCACACGCTCACTTCCAATGATGGACAACACCAGCGTGTTTACTAAAGTGAGGTCTTTCTAATCATTCCACTGGTGTCTCACAAGCCTTTTTAAGCCACACATTATGGACATTACTCTCCTGAAATAAGTACAGTGCAAGGCTGCTGCCATGGAAAACTCTTTTCACTGAAAAAGCATTAGGTGCAAGAGTGGCTGACAGTTCCCCAGCCCTGCCAAATGGGACAAGGAAGAAGCAAATGTAACTCTATTTCAGGAAGCAAAGCCTTTAAGGGTGATGGAACTGATACTCAGTCACCACTTCTGTTCTGTATCAGAAATGACTGGGAATTCTTGATGTCCTCACTCTCCTGAGTATGTTGGGCATGTGAGTGATTTTTCACTACTTCAGCCACTGCACATTGCTTTGTTTATACTCTGTCACCTTCCCCTTTCACAATGTAAAATGCAAAGGGGGAAGGGCTTTCATCATTGCTCCCCCTCCCCAACTCTAAACCAGTGCCTCGCACATGACAGATTTTCGATTCCTATTTGAAGGAATGGATGAATGTCCTTTTTCATTTCTATAATGAATCTGTTTGCATCTTTTCTTTCACAAAATTCCAAGAGGAATCCAATTCAAGTATAGACATGTTTTCCTATGGAATATAAAAAGGTCTTCAAAAAGTCTATGGGAAATTTGCATTTGAGAAAACAATGCATGGATTTCAAAATGGGTTGACTAAATAAATTTCTAATTCCATTTTCCACAAGCTACTTGAAGTAATTTCATCTAACCAAAGAGAAAAATGTGATATTTTGCTTTTAACTTTAGGATTTACACATATAGCTAAAGTTATAACACTGATCCACAATTGTGTTTTAATTTTTCCAACATTATCTCTTAATGTATACTCTCAAAAAATATATCCACAGATACACAGCTCTACATACAAAGATTATTTGTATTTTTAAAAGAACACAGCTCAACCAGATCAATGTTATCCAGAATGAAAATAAGTCATCCTTATAATTTAAAGTTTTGAAATTATTTCGTTGTTCTCCTCACAAAGTATAATAATGTCTGAATTCTAAAGAGAAAATTTCCAGCTAAAATATTTTAATGAAGAAAAGCAAAACAGACTGACCACGTTTGAGGTAAATTCAAAGGCATATTTCAAAATCATCCAGTGTCTGCAGAGGGAAGCATCTCTACTTAAAGTACATCCTTTATACACCTACTGACAAAATTAAGGGCCCACCATCCGTTGCTGAATGAGAGCTCATTAAAAGTGCTAGTATGAGCCATTTCCTTTTGTTCCCTGGAGAAAAGCTAAGGCCTGAAAAATATTTTGTTAATGAATCCTATGAAGCTTGCAACTTTAAAATTTTAAGTAAGACTGATAAATTCTGGTTCTGATGGCAACAAGGTTCTTTCCTGTCATGCACACAGTAGAGCTAACGCAGGAACACTTGTTTGCATCTGAAGAATTGGGGAGGATTGATAACCATGCTGAGATTCGGCATTGCTAATTGGGAATGTCAGCAAAAGAAGTTCTGAAGCAGCTGGAATCAAAACAGCAAAGGAAGGTTCATGAGCCTCATCCTACCATTCTCTGCTTACCCAGAGGTGAGATAATAACAGCCTTTTGTATTCATTCAGCACTTTACAATAATAATATACTCTTAGATAATGTACCATTGGAAGGAGACATACATGTAAGGCCAGTGGTTTCCAGCCCTATAGAAAGAGAGCCTGAGGGTCAGCAGTGATCCCACATGTGTCAGAGAACCTACCAGGAATTAAGTCGGGCCCAGAATCCAGGTCAATGACTAACACTTTTCCATGTTGCAGCTGAACAGTAATGAGAAGTTCACTTGGTTCACATTATTTTCAATCACAAAGAGGAAATATCATTTCTGTTTTCATGGATAGTGGTAAATAAATGGACCGTTAAGCAGAGTCGGAGTATAGAAATGGCTTCTTCTCTTTTCAATATTATATGTTCCTTTGTATACAGGTGTCAGTCACAAAAGCAAGCTTAATTATTGAATATCATGTTTGAAGAGGAAAGGTTATAAATATGCCTTCAAAGACTTGTCCATCATGTCTATCTTTCCCTTGAAACAGAAGAAAACTTTGTGTTTTCTACAGAGTGTTTCTGCATCTCCAAAGTGGTTTCACAAATGGATACATAACTCCTTCCACCTGTTCTTAAGCAAGCAGCTCCCTGGAGCCAGTAGAGTTCTTCTGGGTTAGCCAGACTGCCCTGCTTCTATACATAGGTAGTGGACATTCAAGACAAGACGTTCCAATCTGACATATAATACTAAAGAACACACTAGGGGCTGGCGGTGCTTCTGCATGGTGAGTACGTAATGCTGGCATCCCCCAGTATGGGCGCTGGTTCAAGTCTCGGCTACTCCACTTCCAATCCAGCTCTCTGCTATGGCCTGGGGAAGCAGTAGAGGATGGCCCAAGTCCTTGGACCCCTGCACCTGAGTGAGAGATCTGGAAGAAGCTCCTGGCTCCTGGCTTCAGATAGGTGCAGCTCCAGCCTTTGCAGCCCACTGGGGAGTGAACCAGAGGATGGAAGATATCTCTCTCTGCCTCTCCTTCTCTCTCTGTGTAACTCTGAATTTCAAATAAATAAATCTTTTTTAAAAAAAATACTAGAGAATACTAGCATCCTGGCAGAGCACTGATCATAGCAAAGGACTTCTTTTGAAATGCATAGCCAGAGTTTGACTCTAGAAAACTCTTCAAAATGAAGATAGGAATGAAATCTATGATCACATAATAATGTATACACAAAAGCCAAAGAAATCCATTTGAGGAAGCAGCGAGGTCACCTGCCATTCGGCCTGATGCTACAGTTCATGAGACTGCTGCCCAGACTGACAGCCTATCATGTTGATAGATGGATGTCAGCTTTTGCCACAAGTCAAGGGGACAACAATGCCATGGGTAGTTTGGAAAAGGGATTAAAGAACCACCATCATTGATACAAGGAGAAAGAATAATGAATACTGCTAACTTGGCACAGTGTTTCTGAGCCCCAGCATCAGGACTCACTACTCCCACCATCCCTTGATCCTGACCCAATGGCTCATCCCTATTGACCCATTCACCAAATATATTGTGTTATTCCCACCCAGGAAAAAAACAACTCCATCAAAGAACCAGATGAAATACATCTCCAGGAAGCCTTACCTAATGTCCCTGATCAGAAAAGTAATATTTTATCTCTTTCTGCTATTCTCAACAAGCATTGCCTAAAGCTCTGCTATAATTCATTTCTCATATTTTAAATGCCCTCTATTAAATTATGCATTTCTTAAGTATGGAAATCATGTGTTGTTTGTCTCTATAAACTCCAAAGCTTCTATATCAGCAGTTAGAACAGACGGGTTTCTCAGTAACATTTCATTAAGTTGAATTCAATATTCAAGGTTCCTGTAGCACTAACATTCTGGATTTTAGAATACTATATCCAATTCACTGAATCACTTATGCATTCACCCATTAAATAGCTATTACTAAGCATCTATTGCCTACCAGGTACTGTGCTAGACCCCTAAGATACAATGGCGCCTGTCGAGTCTGGGAGGCAAGCAATGATGAAACAATGACATATGTATGCAATTAGGAACAGTAATGAGAACTGCAGTGGACACGTTTAGGGAAAGTTGAGAATAAGCCATTCAGCTCTTGTATTTCACCTTCCAGAGACCAGTCATCAGAACACAGACAGAAGCAGCTGTGATAAAAATAAGACAGAGTGGGTGTATGTTTGGTCTAGAGATTAAAAAATCAGCTAAGGTACCTGCGTTCCACATCAGAGTACCTGGGTTTGATTACCAGCTCTCACTCCTATCTCCAGTTTCCTGACAGTTCAGAACCTGGGAGGCAGTAGGTGATGGCTCAAGCAGTTGATTCCTGCCACCCTCATGGGAGACTTGAAGTGAACTCTGGGATCCTGGCTTTGGCCCCAGTCAGATACCATTGTAAGCACTGGAGAATGAACCAGAAGGTGGGACCTAACCACTCATCTCCTCTCCCCTCCCTTCCCCTCCCCTCCTCTTCTCTCCTCTCCCTCTCCCCTTTTTTCTCCCTCTCTGTGTATGCATGTGCATCAAATAAACAATTTTTTTAATTAAAAGAAAAGGAACAGGTGTTTGAAGGTCCCTAAGTGATGACAAATTCAGATCCATTGCAGTTTTACTTGATTTAAAACTTCAACATAATAAGAGATGAATATTCAACTTTAACATATATTCATGCTTCCACATTATATTCTGATATATTTTGACACCCCTCATATGCAAACACATACATATATCATGGCGAGAAATTATAACTGCCTTAGGACTTTAGAAATATGGATTCAATTATGGACTGTGACATCCCCATCTATAAAATGGGGACCATCATCTACAGTGTGAACCACACAGGGTCAATATGTAAAAATGCAATGACAGTAGACTGTAAATACAATTTGGAAAGTACCTATTGTTGGTACACAAAAATACATCAACACAAATGGATGACATATATATATATATATATATACACATGTGTATGTGTGTGTGTGTGTGTATGGAGAGAGAGAGACAGAGAGAGAGAGAGAGAGAGAGAGAGAGAGAGAGAGAGAGAGAGAGAGAGAGAGATGGGTTTCTTATTAGGTTACTATTAGGTTACTATTGGTTATATTCTTAATAGGTTACTATTGGTTTCATCACAGCAGCTTTCCTATCACTTGGTTACCCTTCTTTACACAACGCCAGTAAAAGATAGGAGAGAGAAGCAGGAGATCAAAGGAGTGTTTGCCCTAACTCTCCACTAACTGCCAGAATACATAAAGGACTGGAGTTAAACCCTGGGGGTCAAGCTGGACCATTATATGATCCGACTGATTAACATAACCTCTGATAAAACTGGTGTCAGCAATAAGTAGCAGGAAAAATTCTGTATCTTTAATGAGTTCATGAATTGATATCTAAGGAAAACAGTAGCATAAATTTACTTAACGTTTTGTCAGCAATCATAAGGCAAGATGTATGCATCTGAAACAGCATTCTTACATCTGGTTTCCTATATAAAGAAAGTGGACATGAAATCCTAGACTTCATGTCTCTTCTCTAGCGATCATAAGGGACCTAAGAAAATCCTAGAAGGCACTACTTTATAAGTGGCATAAGATCATTTATTAATGATAACATTTTGTAAGTGCTTACTAAGTACCAGACACTATGAAAAGATGTTTAAATATAAGACCTGACCTTCACTGTAACTTAGGAATTGTTGCTACCACTTTTACAGAGAGCACACCAAGATGCAGTTCACTGAATTGATCGCGCAACTGGCATTCACCAAAAAATACAAGAGAACTCCAAAGCGTCCACAGAAAATAGATTTAAAAAATAATTTTGGTAAAAAATTTTGAAATTCATGAATAGCTTTTTTATAAGATACATTTTCCATGAATTTCCTGAAGACTCTTCATGTATATACAATTTTGAAAATTTTCTGCAAAAAAATAAACCCATCTATTGACACTATTTAATGTTCTGGGGCACCCTCATAGTAAACATTTGCATTTATCCCACACCACGCTAGGAGACAAGGAGGGGTGGAGAAGGGAACAGACACCTCTGAGCCAGGGTTGAGTCACACACTGGATGTATCCAAAGGACTTACAGAGAAGCTAAGACATGGACATAAACTACTATCATTCAAGGTACAATACTCAAGTGCCACAAGAAATGCACAGGTGTTTATGTGTATGTGCATGAAGGGTGGTGCGGTGCCGATCGGATGAAGTCCAGACAGGAAAAAAAAAAATCATTCTGCCCACCTTTGCACACATTGGTTATGGCTTGTCTGCTTTGGAAGCAGCCTGTGGACTATGCAGACACTGAATCTGTTCTCCCTGTGGTTTCAGTACTAAAGTTCAGCCAAACAAGACTGGAAGTTTCCCAGGGGTGAGTACTGCCTGTGCCCCAATCTTAATGCCTAAACTGGTGTCCAGCGTACAGTGCTGCCAAGATACAAGAAGTCAGTTGTTAAATGAGTTACTGTGCTCATTAACTAAGAAGTGAACCAAAGAACATATAGAAACAGAAAGGTGTACACCAAGAAGGAGCACAGATATATGGGAGTTTATCAACTCCCGTGCCTGACTGCTAAAGCCACTGTGCTCAGGTGTAACTCTGCAAAGATGAAAGCCAAGGGATTTTTGTTAGAGAGCAGGTGGCAGTTTTCTTAACCGAGACCACACTCGTGGCCCAGCTGGTCAATGATTTCAAGAATACCAAAGAAGAAAAACATGAACTTTTGCTTTATTCCACACCATGGCAGGAAGCACAGAGTGAACCACAAAAGCTGCATTTTTCTAGAGCTTTCTTGAGAGCTATAAAGCAACTCATTTGCAGAAGTCGTTGATTTTGTACATGGGGCTGTTTTGTGAGATTGAGGAAGCGAATGATGGTTGACTTCCTGGAGTGAGTCACGGCTGTAACCCCCTAAGACTGTATTAATAGAACACGGGGAAAATTTCCAGGAAACATCAATTACCACAGCCACCAAAATAGAAAAGGTGGCTGGTGACTTAATCACCAAACTGTAGGGGAGAACACTCCCATTTCTTAATCAGAAAAAGACAACAATAAGTCAAACTAACACATTTTGATATTAGCTCACAACACCCTTTCACAGTTTTCAGGTTACCTTTTAATCCTACATTAAGATTTTGCTTTAGCAGAACCACACGCACTCAGTGTTGGGTTTTTTTTTTTTTTTAATACATTTTCCACTTTTGCGGTTTTTAAAAAAGATTTATTTATTTTATTTGAAAGTCAGTTACACAGAGAGAGAAGGAGACAGGGAGAGAGGGAGAGAAAGAACGTCTTCCATCTGCTGGTTCACTCCCCAATTGGCCACAATGGCTGGAGGTGCGCCAATCTGAAGCCAGGAGCCAGGAGCTTCCTCTGGGTCTTCCCATGCAGGTGCAGGGGCCCAAGGACTTGGGCCATCTTCTACTGCTTTCCTAGGCCATAGCAGAGAGCTGGATTGGAAGAGGGGCAGCTGGGACTCGAACTAGGACCCATATGGGATGCCGGCACTGCAGGCGGTATTTTTTTTACCTGCTATGCCACAGCACAGGCTCCTGTACTCAGTGTTAAACTAAAGTTCTGAAGACACAGTGAGGTCCCAAAGAAATATACACACTGATCTAGTCATTCATCACCCATTCTTTCTTTCAAATCTTAAATTAATAGGTATTTATTGGTCACCTACTATGTGCCAGACCCTTACTCCCTAAGAAACAAAGAGCTAAATAAAAGAAGTACAATAAGGTCTGGTCCCGTCCACTGTTGTAACTTGACTGCTTCACCTGTGTGCAGGTTATGCTGACAGCAGGACTAAAAGATCGACAATTTTCCACAGTCTTGGCAAGTGTAAAGTCATTCAGATCAACCCATATGGCCTGGGAAAGCAGTAAAAGATGGCCCATATCCTTGGGCCCCTGCACCCGCATGGGAAGACCCAGAGGAAGCTCCTGCTCCTGGCTTCAGATTGGCACAGCTCCAGCCACTGTGGCCAATTCGGGGAGTGAACCAGCAGATGGAAGACTTTCTCTCTCTCCCTCTCTCCTTCTCTCTCTGTGTAACTCTGACTTTCAAATAAAGTAAGTCTTTAAAACCCGGAACATCATTAGCACTTTCAGAAAAAGTAAGACATTTTAACCTTGTTCTAAACATACACTGTGTCTGCCTCCACAGTTTCATCACTTCCAATACTGGAAGCAAAGTGTGGTGGCTCCATGCGCAAGCTCCAGGACCAGGATGCCGGGAATCAAAGCTGACCGCACGACTAAAAAGCTATGTGACTGACAACAAATCACTTCGCTCTTTGATATCTCAGTTCCGTACCCCATTCAATGGACATTAATACTAGTACTATTTCAAAAGATCACGAGAATTACATGAGATGTGTGTGTGTGTATGTGTATGTGTGTGTGTGTGAAAAAGACAGAGACAGAGATGCTTGGGATAGTGTCCAGAACATCATTAACGCTTTCAGAACTTTTCACTATCTTATCTCAGACTAGAGTTTTCAGTGGTCGCCGGAGTAGTCAGTTCCCGCAGTTACGCAGCTATGACCCCAGTCCGGCATGCCAACCCTTTTGTATCTGTTTTCTGACTAATGACCCACGCCCTGCCACCGTAATCACAGGGAAACTACATGACCCAACCCAGATGATATTATATTCAGGCAGTGTAGTTGGATCACAGGTAATCTGCCGCCTCTGCCTATTTAAATTCAGTGAGGCTAAGTGAAATGGTCTGCCTATCCCATGCCCACCCACAGCATACACATAAAAATGCTCTAACCTAACCAGTTCTGAATGTCCTTTCAGCACTCATGTACTTGACCATGCTACTGAACTCAGTGCAGGGGGAATTCAGTTTAAAAGGATATTATGGCCAGCACTAGTTCAAAGAAGCTCTCAATAAACATGCTCCCTCTTTCTTCAAAATGTGTATCTTCCCAAAAGGCTCTGCCCATCAAGTCTTTCACTATGTTCCCTATCATCAAAGAAACAAACAAAACACTAAAAGGAACACCTAGGTCCAGTTATGGCAGCAACAAAATAAATTCTGGGGACTGCATGTGGTGCAGTGGATAAGATGCTGCTTGGGACACACGGATCGCACATCAGTTCAAGTCCTGCCTCCACTCCAGATTCCAGCTTCCTGCTAATTTGCACCCTGGGAGGCACCAGGTGATGGTTCAAATAGTAGAGTTCCTATAACCCATGTGGGAGATGTGGATTGAGTTCCCAGCTCTTGGTGTTGGGCCATCCCAGCACTGGTGGCTGCTGTACACATTTGAGGAATGAAACAACAGATGAAAGATTTGTCTCTTTCTCTCTGTGTATCTCTATCTCTGTTTCTACCCTTAAAACAAAAGTGAAAATAAGTGAGTTTTTAAAGAAATTCTGGTATGTCTACTTCAATGACTATAATAACATTGCTAAAAATTATAGGGGGAATTTAATAATTACAAAATACAGTTCCAGCTGGACTGGAAGAGGAGCAACCAGGACAGAATCCAGCGCCTTGACCGGGACTAGAACCTGGGGTGCAGGCGCCGCAGGTGGAGGATTAGCCTAGTGAGCCGTGGCACCGGCCAAAAACTTCAAGTTTATCTAAAGTGCATAAAGAAAAATAAACCTAAGTAAGATGTAGATAATGCAAACATGTCAGAAAACATCAAGTGCCTATCAAGTTATCCTAATAGCAGGAACTCTTCTTCTTGAAAAGTACACAGGCCGGCGCCGTGGCTCAACAGGCTAATCCTCCACCTTGCGGCGCCGGCACACTGGGTTCTAGTCCCGGTCGGGGCACCGATCCTGTCCCGGTTGCCCCTCTTCGAGGCCAGCTCTCTGCTGTGGCCAGGAAGGCAGTGGAGGATGGCCCAAGTGCTTGGGCCCTGTACCCCATGGGAGACCAGGAGAAGCACCTGGCTCCTGCCATCGGAACAGCGCGGTGCGCCGGCAGCAGCACGCTACCGCGGCGGCCATTGGAGGGTGAACCAACGGCAAAAGGAAGACCTTTCTCTCTGTCTCTCTCTCTCACTGTCCACTCTGCCTGTCAAAAATAAAAAAAAAGAAAAAAAAAAAAAGAAAAGTAGACAGGCACTGCACAGCATGTCACTCAAACACAGGCATTTTAAACAGGAGTTCTAATGCCCTCAAACTTCTATTTAGGTCCAAAGAAGCAGCACTGAGTCTAAGTCTCATTCATCAGCAGTATCAAGAGTGATCTGGGAAGACAGTGCATATCAAAGATCATCATGCTAATATTACTCCATTATCATGTGAGCAGCTGTATAAATGGCAGAATGAGGTGTGGTGCTGAAATCCAAGGAGTTTTGTATCCTTGACTCACACTATGACTCTAGGCTCCAAGCTGAGATGCCGGCAGAGTCCTCTCTTTCACTCTGTAACCATCCCTATGAGCCCTGGCACTCCTCGCTGCCGTATGTGCTCATGCCATACTCCATAAGAGTCCATGTCTCTATTCAAATTCCCTCTCCCATCCTACCTGCCCCATGCTGTTTGCTTTCCACCCACCAACCTACTCTTCTTCCTCTACCCACCCTATCCCCTCTCCAAAAGTCAATTTTATTCCTTCTCAGCCTTCGAAATGTGTTCACTTTTGCCTATCCTGGCCAAATGCTTACAACCTTTCACAAAACCCTAAGGAACTTAAAGTCTGGGTCTAGCATTAAACAATTATTGTCCAGTTGGTTCTTTATTTTTGTAAATCCCATTAAAGGAACTCTTGAGCCTTTCAAATATCAACCCAAGGTCTTAATCTTTTGTTGTTTTTTTTCTTCCCAAGGCAATCAATGGTACTGGATAAATAGCGAGTCCTAAGAATATACATGTTTAAAACAGCATTCATTCTATGAAGAAGATAACAAATATAAACAGGAGTTATTTGTAAAATGCATATATCCTGTGATTATAAAGTAGACTGAAATTATGTTTTTGCCACAATTGAGAAGACAAGAGACGAGGAAAAGAGAGGAAAGCAGAGAAGATAGAAAGAGGGAGGGAGCTTAAGGGAGAGTGAGGGGGAGGGAGGGAAGTATGGTTATCTTCTTAGAAGATATACATGAACTTTGTTCTCTTTATATTAGTAATTTTAAAGTGATATGTCCTTAAGAATATCTGCACTGCCCATTGCTATGGTCAGAACAGGGGAACTAGGGAGTGTTAAATCTGGGAATCAGAGATCTGGTTCTGTGAATGGACCTTCCAAACACTAGCTACACTCCATTGCTCTTAGCCTCAGTTTCTTCATCTCAAGTGAAATGCACTAAAACTGATGTTGTGAATTGAACATCAGCCATGACCTTCAATGACCCACCTTACCTCTCTTGGGCCAGGAGTCTGTTATTGTGGTCTTGGTATGAAATGATAGTCACCCATACTAGGTGATGTGACCTCTGGATGCTCAGTTTAATCATCTCTAAAATGGATAGAGTAACTCCTGCTATGACATATCAAAGAGAACTACGGAGCACCAAATAAAATCTTAACTGTGAATGTGTGCTGTGGATATAAAATGCCACATGACATTAAGGGATTTTCTTGGCTCCCGTCATTGTTACATTGGATGGAGGAATGGAGTTTAATCTGTGGGAATGTTGCTCTGTGCCAAGGAAGTAGATATGGGAATGACGTTCGAGAAAGTAACACACCTATCTGTCTCATTACCAATGCAGGAACACTTTTGAGAATTAGATGGTTGAATGAGATATATGAATGCTTACTGCCTCTGAAGGAAAAGCACACAATGAGAGCAAAATTGCTAACACAACATCCTCAGATTAATTCTGAACTGTGTATTTATATACCTGTCTTCACTGACTTAATCAACAAAACTCAGTCTAGTTCAGAAAATGACATCATAGAGAACATTGTTTCCCATATTTTCAACAATAAACCAGGTATTTCCAGGTTTATAAAATACTAGATGGTGAAATCAAATGAAAACATAGTCCCACCTTAATGAAAAGAAAGAAAAAGAAGTCTATTAAAGCATATTTGTTTTGAAAATAAAACAAACATTAATTTGTATTTCCCTATTTATTTTTTCTCTGAGGGAGAAAAAATTGTAATAACACCTTAAATTTATATAAGCTTTTGTCTCTCAGCAGCAGTTCGTGCTGTAGAGATAGTCCTTAACCCAACTTCACCTTATCATTAGGCAGTAAGCATTGGGTCTTTATTAACAAATGCTACTAATTAGAGAGGGAAAAATTATAAACTATGGAAGAATTTAGGAGGAAAAAATTAATTTTGATGAGTCCAATGAAGTCAAAAAACATAACAGATATAGTGAAGATTCTACTCTTCCACTTAGTCTATCTAGAAGGTCTTATCATTACCCGTCTCTCCATGTGAGAATCCTGCCTTCTCTTATAGGCCAGCACAAATGCTTCCTCCCCCAGCATCAATGGAGCCTTCAGCTCCTATCATCCCAATGAGATTAAATTCTTTTTCTGAATTTTAAAAATTTTCATCCTACCCTAACTGTACTATTTAATAAACTCTTTTTTTCTGGAAATGACTGTTCTACACAACTGTGGTTCAGTCCTATACCAAATTCAGATAGATGAAGTTAGGAACTAGGAGTCAATCTTTGGTGTACACTTATTCCTAACATCAAACCTTAAAGGAAACCAGGAGTCTATTAGTGTCCTAGATTGGATCTTGGAATAAAAAGGTTGCATTAGACAAATTCTGGGGCACCTCTATCTATAAATCCTAAGATGTTACAGTCAGAACAAATTTATGGCATTTCCTAATTAAATTCCATCATTAGCAGTGAGGCTCCCTGTCACAAAAGGACATGCCCGTGCGGATTCCAATCTCATGAGCCTAGCCCAGTGCTTCTTGTTCACCCTATGTCATCTGTCTATACTGCCAGGAGTACAAAGGAAACTATCTTAGGTTTATGTCCCTAAATTCCAAGTCAGGAAGGGATTTTAAATAACTATTACTCTGAACATCAGAGTGTTGGCCAAGGACTCTTCACCATGACTGAACTTGTTACTCGGACGATTTCATAAAGTTAGACCAGAAGGCAAGGGCTGACCCTTTCCCAAACAGTAGAATACAACTCATTAAGGAGTTATAAATTCAAGTTCGCAGATCTCCAAAAGAAATTTCTAAAGAAATAGAAAACATCAGTGTTCATCACGTAAAGTTAGAGCACATATTGTAATGTGAAATTTTCTATTATATCTTTACATATATCTCTCTATTATGTGTGTAACTGTCAATATAAAATTTACTTTATATTATCACTTGTATCAAAAACTCCTTGAAAGTCACTACCATAAACTGAAGTTTGCAGTGATAATGTTACTAGCTACAGAATTGCTACACAATTAACAAGCAGGATAAGAAGCAGAGAAAGCAAAAGCAGATCTTGTGAAATGAACAGTACCCCACCTAGGCTCCACATTCCTGTTTCTCTGACTGAGAGTACTGGGGACAGTGACATCACACCAGCACCACCTACCACCATCACCCTCTTAGACTTGGAACTTCCAAGCTCCTGTTTTAGGAAACAAGATCTCTTTTGTCTCTGCCCACTCTGCTTCTTTCTCCCCACTTTTAAGATAAGCGAAAAAGAATTGAAAATAAACAAACATTAAGAGAGAAAACAGAAGACAGAGGAAAGTGGGCAGAGAAAGGTTTCTATCTTTTCAGAGTTTTGTTTACTTATCCACACCTGCCTTTCTTCAGTATCTTCTCTCTCTCCCTCCCTTCAGACTCATATCAGCCCACAGGAGCTGGCACTTGTAAGAACCATGTCTCTGAGCACTTTCAGCAGACCTTCAGAATATATGTTCTTTCTATTCCCTAGCTGAATGGTTGGGTTTGAGTAATTTTCTGTTTCTCCTGGGGTTGGTTGCTAAGAGACACTCAGTTACTTCTCTTTCTCTCATGACCCGATTACCATGATCAGCAAAGACAGCATGCAGACAACATCCTGACAAGGCTCATCCCAGATCACTGGGCCTGGGTACAAAATGATGGACTTCCTTAACCCTTTCACAGCTGCCAGAGCAGGATTCCCTAACTTCTTTTTCACACAGGATCAAAGGATGTCCCCATCTTCCTTTAAAACACTGGTGTGATGAATCAATTGTACCCATCACTATAGCACTGTATATTACTGAAATATATTTGAGTGACGGTCCCATGCCATCTCCCTATTCTTAATAGCATTTTCGGTCCCACAAAAAATGTTCTGAATTGATCTCCAGCCTACATAAGGGCAAGGCTGTATGGGGACACTTAAACAGCTTCTTAGCAAGAATCCTCCAGCCTGCCTTCCTTGTTCTGATGCTGATAGCCAAAGCAAAGATTATTCATTATTGATCACTAATCCTGCACAACTCTTTGCAGAGCACCTTAAATGTTCCAGGTGCTCAATAGATGTTGTCTGCATTAATAAATGACTGAGTACTGGGATTAAGCTCTTCTTCTCATCTCAAGTCTCCTATCTAATAAGCCCACCTTCAAATTTGAGGAAAAGTTACAGGTTCCTATTTAAAGGTTCTAATGTCCTTCAAAAAAAGACTAGAAGTTGAAGCAGTGAGACCAGCAAAAATAAGTGTAAGAAAATAACGAATATTTAGGGTCATTATCATTTGGGTTGATATTTCTCTTAAATTCCTTGAAGATTCAGCCAGATAATAAATCATTAACTTACTCTATCCTTCCTATCATACAAGGTTAACCTGGAAGGACTTTTATAACACTCTTCTTACCACAAGGTCAAGTTCACATATAGTCAACTATGGCATCCATTTAAAGAAACCAGACCGCACAGATTTCTCTGGTTGATAATCTAAGCTTTTACCGTTAGAATTTCATGCCTTTCACTTAAGCCTCTGATTTTTATGAACCACAAATGCCTTCTGTCAAGATTCCACTTTGACATACTTTTACAAAGATGCAAACTTCTTTTGATAGCTAGGTAGACATGTATATATAGACAGACATCTATCTCTCAGTATGTGCTCAATTAAATAATTCCTGGTTAGATGTTAAGGTCACAGAATTTGGATGTAGAAATTGCTGCATTCAAATCAAAGACCCATTACATATAAGCCACAAAACTTTGGAAAACTTATTCTGTCTCTGAGCCTCAGTTTCATAATTAAAAAATAGAACTACCACAACAAATTTCAAAATGATGCTTCTCAAGATGATATATCAAATGCCTGGCACATAGTATGAACAAATACATTAACTGTTTCATGAACTATATGCACTTAAGAACAGGAATTTATATTTCCCTTAGGAGTATAGAAAAGAATGTTTGAGAATATTATCCTAAAATGGGGGAACTGAGAGAGCATGGGGCAAACAGAAGAAAATGCCGAAGGCATACAGGATGGAGAGCCTCTGGCCCATTTCACAATCTAACTAAATTCGCCATATTCCATGAGAATAGTTTCACTCCATGTTTCCCAGGGCTGAGTAATTTTATGAAATTTCTGTAGCTGAACCATGCTTTCATACAATTTTACAGCAGGAAGGAAGTGAAGAGGCAATATTGTTCAATCACATTGTTTTACAATTGGGGAAACTACCCCAGGGCAGTGCAAAGATTTATGTAGTCCTTTAGTGCACAGGCAAGTGACCTTTCTGTCCAACCACACTTCTCTTTGGGTAGCTTCTGTGCTGGGGATAGTTATCTTATCCATTGGCTGCATCTACTTTAAAGTGTGGCTAAGGTCAAACTGGCTTTAACCAAGCAAACCTCTTTGATCTCTCCATTCAACTCACCATCTATGCATATAGTTCTGAGATTACATTCAGAACACAAATTTTAAGATGGATCCTAGCTATTAATTTAAATTCATGTTTCTTTATACCCTCTCTGGGAAGGAAATAACAAGTATGCACAGGATTGAGTTTATTTTTTGAAAGCTGAATATTTGAAGGCTGCTTCTATCTTAGGTGGAGGCCAGATTCTAACTACAAGCCTTTTGTCTTTCCATTCCCTGTAGAAGTCTAACTTTGCCCTTCCTCTACTTGCAACAGAATGCCCACCTATTATACTGCACTTTTACCAACATGTGTCCTAACAGTTGTCCCATAGAATGAAAACATCCCAGCAGTCTCCAACATGGGCACTAGTTCTATGACATGTCCTCAATCTTGGGCTGTTTTCTGTGGTAAGAGATAATAATTCTGGGTGTCATTTTCAGACTAGAATTGATGACATTGTCACACAAGTTAATTTTTATCTGGGTTATGTTCAATATAGAGCAAACTGCATGAGATAAATTACTGAGGATGCTATAAATTCACCATGGCCAAATATAATGTCTCAAAAGCCTACAGTTAAGAGAATTATGACTGTCAGTCTCTGAAATTATAAAATTATTTGGAAGCCAAGAAACTGGAGAGAAAAAATTAATTATGTGAAACGGTTCCATGAATTGGAAGACAAATTCAAGGTCAAGTAAAATCTACATATCTATCTCTATATCTATATATCCCCAGGGCAGGTTAGAGGTTAAGGATAACTCAAAGTAATCAGTTATGTTGTAAAGTATTTTCAGTTTTACTAAACTTGGACTTATCTATTAGGCTTTGAATGCCTTCTCAGGTTGTCAGAGAGAGATGTACAGAAGTTTTGGGAGATGATCTTGCCAGTACTTCCTCTCCAGATGTCTGTGGATATTGAATCACCTGCATCTATTATTCTAATTGCACGTTCTTTACATCCTAGACAAACACATGGCATATTAAATCACAAAGGAAAGTATAAGAGTGTGATGACAGTTGCTACTTCATCACCTTAACTATATAGGCTACATTTTAATAGGTTTTCTTTTTCACTTTCCCAATTAACTTAAACTGTAGGCACGCCACAACCATGTAGTGGTAGCACAGACGCACAATGCTCAAGAAATGAATCATTGATATAGACAGGGAAAAAATGTATTATTCTGCTTTTGTAAAATATAATAAAAGAATTAAAGAGGCATAAGAAAATGTAAACCTATATAAAGATAAGAAAAGCTGATGGGGAAAAAAAACCCATAGGTAATTGTATAATTTTCTTAATAATCAGTTTTGCCTATTTTTCTGAATTTCAGCTTTTCTGTTTCCTCAAAATTTAGACATATTTGGGTTTCCAGAACTCCAACTTATTTATTCAGCTATAATCTCTATACGCCGTAATTAAGCTACTTAATCTAATCACAACTTAATGTTGTACTTTCTTGCCCTTGGAGATCCTGTGTTCCTTTCTATATGTAGTGAAGAAAATATTTTGAAAACTACATACATGATAAACAAATGTCAGCCATAACAACATTACACATAGCTGTCCTAAAAGTGAGCCTGAGTGGAAAACCATTAGGAAGCTTCTTGGCACTTACATCCTTGTTCAGGAAAAGGATTTCTCTGGAGAGTTGTTGTCATTCTCCATCAGCATTCGATGCCTGATGCACTGTTCTGGGTCCTCACAAAGGAAGATTTCCAGGACAGTATGGATTAAATACAGAGCCCCAGCAATGGAAGTCTCTGCTTAAAGGAAAGAAAGTGAATCAAGGTGAGAGACATTTGAAAGGCTGGAGGGGATCATATGAGGAAGGGGAATTAGACTTGTCCTTTGCAGTCTGTGAGGGCATAACTAGGACCAAAGGTAGACTCAGGGAACATCAGGTTCCACTGAAATATAGGAAAATATCTTTAATCTAAAAGTCCCATAGCTGACACACTAAATAGAATATGATCCTACCGTAAACATATGGTTAAGTGAAAGCAGAGTTAAGATGTACCTGGGAGCTACTCAACGATGTGTTATGTCCTCCCAGAGAATGAGAGAGGCATTATTGTGGCTTTGTTATTGTTAGGATATGAAGCCCAGGTATTCCTTATTAAATCTGTGCCTGGGTATCTTAAGGTTTATTTTCCCTGCAAACATCATATTTTCTAAAATATTATTATACTTAAGAGGATTGGAGTCACCTTAATAAACCACCTAATTATTTATTAAATACCTAATCACTGGTTGCTTTTTTGTGTGCTGGCCACATGTTAGCCACAGTAAATACAATGGTGAAAAGCACAGCATTCCAGCTCTCAAACAATGTAGCTGACAAGGTAACTCTATAGAAAGCACCTGTTGGCATGGATTATCAGGTCACTGCTCCCTTTTCCTATCGCAGAGATTCATAACTCAAAAGTGGAGAAGGCAGAGTCTTAGCTTATAATGACTGGGTCATAAATAAGGAGATTTGGACTGTCAAGGTTTTTGTTTATGGTTTTTCTCTTTTTTTAAGAATGGGTGCTTATAATTTTAAGCACTAACTACACTCTATGGCTAGAAATTATAAATTTACAAAACAAGGAGTTACACTCACCCATTTATGAAACCAGAATTCAAAACAAAATAAACTCTCAAAAAAACAATAGTACCCAAACTAGCCTATGAGAGAAAGGGCTGTTCCAGTTTCCTGCAGTAGAAATATTGACGATAAGCCTTAAAAACTTCTTGCAAGGATCACAGAACTCATCTAGCAGAGATTGGCCTACCTTAGCAGCTCTAAAATGGAAGAGTTTTAAAAAAAGGAATGCATATGTCAGACCAATTATATTAGGATATCTGAGGGTCAGGCCCAAGTCCTCATAGCTTTTGGAGTTCGTCAGGTGATTCTTGCTAGCACAGAGAGGGTAGTAAACCAGTGTAGACATCTAAAACCTCTTGCAAGGCAAAGCTCACTATGTTTTAGAAAGGCTGTAGATTGTAACAGCCAAAGTAAAAGGGAAAAGTAGTAAATTATATTGGCATTACCTTTTTCATGTTAGCAGTGTAATCTAGGAAAATAGTCTCTGGGTCACAACACTGGGTAAAATAAAGAAGTTTAAGTTCTAAGATGCACATGAGAGAGAGGAAGACCAGAACTATCCAGTTTGATCAAGACAGAGATGAGGGAATATGTTCAGTTTAAAATTCCAGAAATCATTACCTTGCTAAGCACAGGACAGATACATTGAATTAGACATGCATTTCATGGGGCTGGTGCCGTGGCATAGCGAGTAAAGCCGCCGCCTGCCTTGCCAGCATCCCATATAGGTGCAGGTTTGAGTCCTGGCTGCTCCACTTCCAATTGAGCTCTCTGCTAGGGCCTGAAAAAGCAGTAGAAGATGGGCCACATGCTTGGGCCCCTGCATGTGGGGGACCTGGAAGAAGGTCCAGGCTCCTGGCTTCGGATCACCCCAGCTCTGGCTACTGTGTACATTTAGAGAGTGAACCAGCGGATGGAAGTCTCAATCTCTCTCTCTCTGCCTCTACCTTTCAAATAAATAAATAAATCTTAAAAAAAAAAAGACATGCATTTAAGGATGTTAGAAGTTCTTGTTCTTTTCCTTACATCCTTTTAAAAATCAGAAAACACTGATTTTTAAAATATAGAAGTCACAATCTCACCCCTCCCCAAGCTACATTTAGTTTAATGAGATGTTTGCAGAATTCACTGGGATTTGGAGAATACTGACAGGAGAGAGATACCATCAAAATTATTTTATCAAGATAAAAGATGTGGCTTTGGGTACTGAATATAGTTCTACTAAAGGCATAACAGCAAAAGACAGGCATATAAAATAGGTTGAAAGGCCCCATTGAATGTCTATGATTTCCAAATACCACAGCACACTAACACTAGAAAACAGCCTATTTTTAGTACTTGAGGTTGTTTTTGAATATCTCCATGCCACTGAACCTTGATTTTTTTTTTCCTATTACATCTTTTCTGCTTCTTAGCCAAATAGTGATGAACACTGACCAAGATACCCTACAACAAAAGGGAATAACAGGAATAAGGCTGGCATAATATGGGAAGGGAAAACTCTACCACTACCCTTCAGAGGCTCAGAGGAAGAGAAAGGTAAATGGGGAATAGAAAGGTAAAGGCATTGGTCAAGGCTAGAGTGAAAACTTGTATTAGCCCCAAAAGAAAAATGCGGAAGCTCTGACTCTCAACCCTTATTGTAAACCACCGGCCATTTTCACTTCCCCTGCCAACAGAGCTGACTTTTGCCAATGAGGAAAGAACTAGTTTCACAAACAATTATCACAATAAGAAATAAGGGTGGAGTCCTAAGGGGCGATGATCATGGTGGATGACTTTTGACAGTGAGATTCCTATCAAATTCTAAAAATAAATTGGTTTGTTTCTTTAGTGTTCTACTGGGCCAGTTTGTAATAAAATCATGTCAACAATTGTTAGCTGTATTGGTATAGTTAAACCTTCCATTCAGGAATTCAAATAGCTTAAGAGGATGAAGAGAGGCAAACTCAGCCAGAATGGTTAATTTTCAAAACATGAAAACTTCCATGAGAGCCACCATGAATGGCCTAAACAGAAAAGCAAAAGGGGATTTTCGGCAGTTATTAATTGCCACATTACCATCAATATCATTATATAACACAGTAGCATATGGGGAGCATTAAATGTATTTTCCAAAGAGACTGGCCAATTGGGTTAGGCAATGGCCTCCTAAAATCAAAACCTGTTGCTCCTTAGGGCTTGCATAGCTGCCTTGATTAAACACAGGGACAGGCTCCAGTTGAAGGAATGATTCTTCTTTTTTGAAGGAGGTAGAATAGAGTAATTGCCAGATGTTTGCAATTTTAGCTATAAAAAGATGGCTGCTTTCCATTCCTGAGTATGTTGGCTCTTTTTTCTTTCTACCCAAGCTATTGTGGTTCACTAAAATAGGCCACTTCGCTGATGAATCATCACTCGAAACTGCAATAATGGAAGCAGAACAAAAATGCCATCTTAAATTCACATATAAGAGGAATAAGTAATAATGTATGGGTAATGGTATATGCTATGCAATGGAAGGCATGCTACACTCTACAGGAGCTGATTCTCGCTCAGCAGAGTTCCACCTGAATCTCCTCTGGATGACTTTTTCACCTGTAGGATCAGGTGCACACAACTTCTTCACTGAGCCTTGATCTCAAAAAATGTCCCTCTCAGGACAAAGAGTCCATATCCTGCCTGTCTTCATGCCCTACTTTAAATATGCACAGCCCAGAGGAGTTAGGTAAACATGAACTATGTGGCTAAACAAGGAAAAATACATATGAACAAGTTTAGAAATTATATGCCTTGATATAATTGTGTTCCTGCAGGATATATTATATACACGTTATATTTTTAATGTTATTAGTAAAAGCTGCTCCACTATCACCACCCAATACTCGGTTCTCGGACACTGCCCACTAACCTCATTGAGAAACATGAAAGCCTATTTTTTTTTTTTATTTAAAGAGCACCAACTTAACAGGCTTCGAAGATTGGTAATCCCTTAGGCAGCGAGTGCTATCTTTCCTAACAAGTGAGTTGAGAAGCTCTTCTAAGATCCAATAACATTATGGACCTTAAAACACAGATACATGGACAAAGTTCAAATACCATTTCAGGAGACTGGTAAACCTCAAGGATGAAACTCTGAAATGAAGGGACCCACATAATTAATTTTTCTGCAATCATGTAATAATTAACATTAATAATATCCCTAAAACATCACTGTGTCATTTGATATTGTTCGAAAATCAAGATTTTTTTTAAAAATATATAAATCTTTCTAGTTTGCCTTATTTAATGTTCATCTACATTGTTGACTACAGTATAGAGTTCAATAGTAAAAACACTACTTTTCACAGAGAGATCGTGAATATAAATTTTCCCCACATTGACATAGTTGAAATAAAATGGAGTTCTCCTGGAGAAAGATGTTACACAAATTACAAAAGGACATATCACCATGCCATCATTCTAGCAAGGATGAGCACAATAGAAACTAACTCTTCGATGTCAATCAGCAAATACATCATCATAGTACAAAAAATATGATTTTGTAAATGGTCAACATTAGCCACATTTGGTATATACAGTGTATGTATATATAGTTATGATTAAAAATCGATGGGTTAAAAACTGGATGACTCAGAGTTAATATTCACTTTAATTGTAGTAATAGCAACAATAGTGATAGCAGCTTCCACTTACATAGACAATATTTTATACCAGATGCTGAGCCAACTTGACCGCATTTTGCTTCGGCAATAAGTCTTTGGATACACAAGTTTCTGTTTTAAGGTAAGAACCAGCTGAGAGTATAGGCAGCTACTTGACCTAGTAAGCCCGAGTTCCTAGAGAACTGAAGGGTAAAACAAAAACTCCAACCCAGATCTATCTAATGTCAGGGACTACATGCTCCATCCTCCTCCCCTGAGTCTTTTGCCTTCGTAGCCTTCCAAATACTGCCTTGAACCCAGGCAAACTTTTCCTTCTGAGTCTTTGAAAGAATTAACCATGGAGTCATTTCACAAACAGAAGCTTAACATTACAGTTTTGAATTGCTAACTAAATGATCATTTTCACAAGTCACATTTCTAATGATAATACAAACTTAGGGGTTAGGACAGGCATTTATTTTTTCCTACCTTTTATAGAGCCCCATTCAGATAAAAACAATTGGTTTGAGATAGATGGGAACTGGCCACAGAGAATGAACTAAAGTAAATGCAGGGTCAAAACATGAACAAGAAAATCTGTCCACCCTGTACCACACAGGATGGGTGATTGGCATGTGTGAGACTTTACTGTCACTCACAATGCTGATATTTTATAGTATACACACATAACTTGGAAATTTCTGTCCCAGCAAGTAATTTCTTAGAGGCAGCACTTAAAACCAAACTCATCATAATACGTACAAATAGATCAATAACAAAAACAAGAACAAATGTCATTTTAATGCCAATGAAACTACTAGGGATATGTAGCAAGTTTAAGCAAGATGGCATAATTCACCTGAATTAATAGAGATCTCAAATGGATCTTCCCAAGGCTTTCTGAAATAATCCCTCCTTGGTAATGACTTCCTGAGGTGACTTGGGTGGCTTATTACTTTCAGACATTGTACATGTCCATGCAAAGGTGATTCTAAGTGGTTTTCACATGTTATCTGGATGGTTTCAATTTTGAAACAGTGCTGAGAAGTAATGATTAGACAAAACAATAGCAAGAAATTGTTTTTCTCGTAACAAAACCAGTTATAACATTAACACGAGATGTAGTCTTGTGCCGAAAAAGAAATACAGACTTCAAGTTAGGAGACAGGGGTTCAAATCCCAGCTTTTCCCTGTACTACTGAACTTTGTAAATTGAGGGCCTGACCACCATCTTTTACAATACAGCTGCAACAATTAGATAAGTAGTAAAACTCAATGGACTTCAGATGCTACAGAGACTTACAACTCCAGCAAAACATTTATCATGTTATTTAAGATATTCTTCGGCCAGAGAAATTATTTCAGGAACAATAATAATTAATGACTATTATTTAGTGGTTATTCTATATTACCAACATTTTACCTAAGATAAAATACTAAACAGAGCGAAATGTGGCTTCACCATGAGTCTTCAGAATCTCAGATGTTACACTTGTCTCTGAACCATGATAATGAAGGGAGTATAACATAATCTCCAGTATGACCTGGATATTACATGAGATAGTATGTGAGAAAGGACACTAAAATCTGCACACATGTGCATATGAATACACACATAATTAAAGTTGCACCTTGAGTATTTCATAACAAAAGTCTGTCTTTCATTGCTTTGTTTTCTCAGAATCACTCCAAAGTGTGCTTAAGTAAAAAAGCAAACCAGAACCAAAATCATGTTTAAGTTGGCTCACACTTCACATTCTTAAGGAGAGTGTTTAACAAGGTAAAAAGGCTGTGTTGAAATTGCTTGGAGAGAATTAAGAGGAATAATTGCTTTTTATCATCTTTTTGCCTCCGTATACATATTCAAAGAAATATTTTATTTTAAAGCAACACAGACAGCTAGGGAAAAGATGGCAATGATTCTTCTAGTCAAGATCTCCAGTGGGGCTGGGGCTGTGGTGTAGTGGGTAAAGCCACCGCCTGCAGTGCCGGCATCCCATATGGGTGCCGGTTCAAGTCCCAGCTGCTCCACTTCTAGCCAGCTCTCTGCTATGGCCTGGGAAAGCAGTGGAAGATGGCCCAAGCCCATGGGCCCATGCACCCATGTGGGAGACCCAGTGGAAGCTCCTGGCTCCTGACTCCATATCGGCGCAGCTCTGGCCTTTGCAGTCAATTGGGGAGTGAATCAGCGGATGGGAAGATCTCTCTCTCTCTCTCTCTCTCTCTCTCTCTCTCTCTCTGCCTCTTCTTCTCTCTGTGTAACTTTAACTTTCAAGTAAAATGGATAAATTAAAAAAAAAAAAAAGATCTCCAGGAAGGTGCTTCTTGCCCAGGTTATAAGACTGGTTTGTTCTTGTTTCTTGGTCTCTCTGGACCAAGAAGTTGATGGACCTCAACTTCCTGGAGCTATTCTTAGATGTAAGTTTCAGAGCATACTAGAATGTTGGTGTGTACCCAGTGAAGTCACTCTGCTCACATTGCAAAGCTACTCCCAGGAGCTAGAAGAACTACTTGAGGACATTAGAAAGGAGATGTTAAAATTAAAAGGGTCACAGTGGGCACCATTCTTGTTTGTACATGCTGTTCGCTCTGCCTGGCATGCTGGTGCTGTCCACAACCCCTTCCTGCTTCATCAACAACTCTCAGATCAGAAGTCCCCTCCTCCGTGAAACTTTCCCAATTTCTCCTATAAGATGTCCTTCATATTATTTTATGCACCAAATTCCCATCATACAAGCTTATGGGTGTGCAGTGCCTGTTTCTTGATGAGCAGACCATCTATTTTATTTGAAGACAGCACATACAGAACAATGTAAAGAACATGGAGCAAGGGAGAATGTTAAAAAGTCAAGTGTCAGGAAGCTAAGGTGCCACATACCAGGAGCTACTCAGCTGCCCCAAGTGCTGTCCTCAGCCTTCCAGCCTCTGACAGCAACCATTTGAAAGAAGGATGATAAAAATACCATGCTATGTTTTATTTTAAACAACTCATTCGGTCAATCCTTGTTCTAGGGTATGATTTCTTTATATGGAACATTTGCCCAAAGGCTCAGGAGTCAGATTTATTTTTATATTATCCATAATGAATCCATTTATAGATGATTTACTTAGGTTTGCTATGACCCAAAATCAGTTGAAATTTCAACCATTCCTCCCTGAAGTAACACAATGGCAAGTACTTTATAATGTTGATGCTTGAGCATTGCTGGGGCAGTCTAGAAGAAGCGATCTCTCTTTCCTGGATTTAGATAGTCTGTCTTCTAATTCTTCTGTCCATAAAGTTCTTGGGACAACGTATGCCACACAGTCGTGTCTGTGATGAGAGCACACAGGGCAAAGCACAGCAACGTGAAGGATGCTTCTGGTCCTGAAACAACACTGCTCCCATGAAAACAGATGGTTAAGACTTCGAAAGCCAGAAGCTATTGTCCTTAACTAAAGTGGGAGGAGCGCATCCTGAGGAGCTGGACATCAGTCTTCAGAGTAATAGAATAAACAAGTGCTTCCTAAATTCTGTTTGAGCATCAAGATTATTACCTAGGAAGTGTTGTTTTGTTTTGATGCAAAATCCTGGGGCCCACTCTCTGAACTTATGATTTTGAGCAAAGTCTAAAACTATACATTATAGACCTGATCTTAAAAAGAATGATGGAAGTGATTTAGGCTGCAAGTAAGATGGCACTTTGAGTAAGAGTAGAAAACACTGAGGAGTAGGAAACATTAAGAGATCTGCAAGAATTTCTTTAATTAACCATTATGAAAGTTTAATTTTCAAATACAGACTCATAGAAGCTGTAAAAACAGTAGAGTCCCATGTAATCCTTCTACAGCTTCTCCCCATAGTAAGATACCATGTAGCTATAATGCATTACCCAAATGAGAAAACTGACATGTATTACACTACTGTTACCTAGACTTGATTCAGTTTTCACTCTTTCTTACCCTGAATCATTTGTGAGTGTATATAGTTCTATGCAATTTTATCTCCTGTACAAGAATCTTTATGGCAACTTTTTTTTTTCCATAATGAGAAAACATTGGAAAACATATTCTTCAATGAGCAAATGCTTAATGTATAAACTCGGGTATCAAGGTCGAGATACTGTCTTGGTATCAACAAATCAACACCTGCTTCCTGTTCCATTCTATCCCATCTCTGCCCCTAGAAACCATGAATCTGTTCTCTATCTCTAAAGTTTTGTCTTCAACAATTTTCATACAATATAAGTAATGATACAAAAGGTCAAGTGTCTTTTCACTAAGGGTAATAACTTCAATGTCACTGCAGTTTACTGCATGTATCAATAGTCAATCCCTTTACATTGCTGAATGGCATGATTCCATTGTATAGACATACCAGGTTTTCCTTAAACATTTGCCCATTAAAGAATATTTGGGTTATTTCCAATGTTTTGTCATTATGGGGAAAAAAAGTTTCCATAAAAATTCTTGCACAAAGTTTTGTATGAACATCCTGGGCCGGCGCCAAGGCTCATTTGGCTAATTCTCTGCCTGCGCCGCTGGTGCCCCAAGTTCTAGTCCCAGTTGGGGCACTGGATTCTGCCCCAGTTGCTCCTCTTCCAGTCCAGCTCTCTGCTGTGGCCCAGGAAGGCAGTGGAGGATGGCCCAAGTGCTTAGGCCCTGCACCCACATGGGAGACCAAGAGGAAGCACCTGGCTCCTGGCTTTGGATCGGCACAGTGCGCCAGCTGTAGCAGCGATTTGGGGGGGTGAACCAACGGAAGGAAGACTTTCTCTCTCTCTCTCTCTCACTGTCTAACTCTGCCTGTCAAAAAAAAATTCATCCAGGTTCTTGAATTTAATGGCATATATACTATTAATGCACTATGACTCCTATCATTATTATTAGGGGTAAAAAATATTGATCAGTATTGCTACAATTATCAATTATATATTTAGCACATGTTTGTAAGTATTTTATGATATAGAATAATTGTTAGTAATCCTATCCATAAGATTATAAAATTCATTTATTAAATGAAAGCTATTTTATAATTTCTTCAGTTACTTAATAACAATAAGTTGTTTCTAAGAATTATTCTTCGTTTTATTGAATAAATATACAATAGTAATTCCTTAGGGTTGTATTGTATTCTATAATTTCAAAACATTTTCACACTGGTCTTTATATTTTATCTTCAAAACCACTTGTACACTGGTTACTATTACCAGCTAACTTTATGAGTTAATGAGACAATGGAATAGAAGTACAAGATCAAGCAGTGACACTGAGGCTGGAATGTCAATGCTCTGACTATCAAACCCATGCTGTGCCTTGGCATTTCTGAGTGCAAACAGGCCAATGCCTATCCAGAACTGTCGGAACTGCTGTCAGCCCAAGAATTACAAGTTATTTTCTCTGCAGGAAGATGCAATGTAAAGATCAAATTAATGTAATTAATATTTGATCCGTTGTTAAATGAACAGCTTGTCCTTTCTTCCCCTGGAGAACCTGAAAATTAAAACTCATGCACTATACACCATGGTGATGGATGGGGCTCAAGATGTTTTCTCTGATCCAGAAAAGGGGCAAGCCCATCAAACCCACATCTCATTAGAGTTCCTGATGTTCCCATGAATTTCTGACTATCCTCACAGCACATCACACAGAATCTGAGATACTGTAACTCCTCATCTGTGATCACTGGCAATTTGAAACCAACATCAGGGCTGCTAGAAGGAGAGGTTTCCCACTTGCACCTCCAAAGTCATACCTTTGGGAATAAAGACTATAGGATAGGACTCCAGAGAAGGGAGAGTACTCTATAAATCTAAATAGTTAGAGATCACCGCTTCCTATGTCCAGGTTTAAAAAAACAAAGGTTTTTCTAACAGTGAGAAGAGACGAAACACCAAATTGACCTATACATGAAAAACAAAAATGGTGAGGAATATCCCATCCTAAATCATAAATACACATTCTGAGAAATGCATCATTAGGCAATTTCATCCTTGTGCAAATATCACAGAGTATACTGACACAAACCAGGTGGCTAACATGTCACTAAGCCATGTAAGCTAGGAGGCCACTATGGCATACATGGTTCATCATTGACAGAGATGCTGCAATGTGACGTATGACTATACCGCACAGTTGATCATCTATCTCTCACATGCCCTCTAGCCAGAATGCATGATTTCTTATCACCAATGGCTAATTCTCTACCAAGTATCAATCATTCACGATGCATTCATTCCTAGGAACAAGTCCCAGCTATGCCTCTTCCTGCATACTGCGATGGCACAGTGTAAAGAGTACCCTTAGGAAATCTGGGTTCTGGATGCAGTTCAGTCCTGAATGCTGGGAGCCTTGGAAAGCTTTCCTTTCTCCACCCTCTTAGATTGACATTGGACATCTGACAAATGAAAACCCTAGACTCGAAGGCCTTCACATCCTCTTCTAGTTCTGCTACTCAAAGACTTTATGACTAGCATATGAAAAATGGCCATAGCATGAAAACAGAAAGAAACAATCCTATCACCTTCATGATGGGAAACTCAGTCATTTCAGTTGTTGTGGCATTTGTTACACTTACTAAGCCCCATCCTAGGAATCACCTCTAAGTATTCTCCATAGAATGAATTAATAATCACAGGGTAGCAGAAACCATGGAAAGGTCTAGCCTTTTTATTTTTATTTTTATTTTTTTGACAGGTAAAGTTATAGACAGTGAGAGAGAGAGACAGACAGAAAGAAAGGTCTTCCTTCTGTTGGTTCACTCCACAAATGGCCGCTACGGCCATAGCTGTGCTGATCCGAAGCCAGGAGCCAGGTGCTTCCTCCTGGTCTCCCATGTGGGTGCAGGGCCCAAGGATCTGGGCCATCCTCCACTGCCCTCCTGGGCCACAGCAGAGAGCTGGACTGGAAAAGGAGCAACCAGGACTAGAACCTGGTGCCCATATGGGATGCTGACGCCACAGGCAGAGGATTAACCAAGTGAGCCATGGTGCTGGCCCCGGATCTAGCTTTTTAAAAAGTTGTGAGTTTAGGACCCTCTTTAATAAATTCAACTCACTTACGAACTATCTTCAAAAGGTGAAGCAATATAAGCGGGGTTGGAAAATGAAGGCCTTATTTATGTTACGTAGAAGTAGGGCCTGCATTGTGGTACTTGGGCTGCTGTCACCCACATGGGAGACCCAGATGGAGTCCCAGGATCCTGGCTTTGGCTTGGCCCAACCCCACCTGCTGCAGCCATTTGAGGGAGTGAACCAGGGATGGAAGATCTCTGGTCTCTGCTTCTCTCTCTGGTTCTCAACACATTAAATAAATAAACCAAATAAGTCATTTTATAAAAAAGAAGTGAACAAAGTGATATATGTAGGAATACTGTATGAAAAGGTCATTATTTTAAAGCTAATTTAAAAGACAGATCAAGAGAAACAAAAAGAGTAAAGTAGGAAGACATGCGGCTACCTAGCCAAACCTCTGATAAATGGAATCCGTTAACATCAATAAGAGCCCTAGAGATAAAGCCCAGCTCTATGCTTACTAGCCACAGGCTAACTTAACAGGCTACTTCACTTCTAATGGTTTAACACTGGAAAAATGGAAGTAGCCTCAATTCTGCCTACCTCCAAGAACTACAATAAGTATTGTCTTCCCAAAATTAAAATACAATGAACATAGAAGTGCTGAATACACTATAAAAGATTTTATCTATACAAAGAGATTCTACCAGTGGGATTATTGTGAATTGGTCCTTTATGGATTCACTTTTTCAAAAATTCAACACAGAAATTCAAGAGAATTCCTAAGAGACATTTAAGAGGTTGTAGCCACAAAATAATTCCAACGTCAAAAACTTGGAACTTCACGAATTTTTCTGTATGGTTATCTAATGCAATGCTGCGGAGAAAGCATTACCAAATTGCATTCAGCAATTTGAGAGATGGAGGGAGGGAGATGGGGTAGGGGGAGGATATGTGTGCGTGTGTGTGTGTGTGTGTGTATTTTTTTCTTTTTTTTTTTTTTTTTTTTGGCAAGTAGAGTTAGACAGTGAGAAAGAGACATACAGGGAGAAAGGTCTTCCTTTTTCCATTGGTTCACCCCCAAGTGGCCGCTACAGCCGGCGCGTTGCGCAGATCCGAAGCCAGAAGCCAGGTGCTTCCTCCTGCTCTCCCATGCCGGTGCAGGGCCCAAGGACCTGGGCCATCCTCCACTGCCTTCCTGGGCCACAGCAGAGAGCTGGACTGGAAGAAGAGCAATTGGGACAAATCCGGGGCCCTGACCGGGACTAGAACCCGGTGTGCCAGCACTGCAGGCAGAGGATTAGCCTAGTGAGCCGTGAAGCTGGCCTGTATATGTGTATTTCTAACTCTCAGAGCGTAAGAACAGAATAGTTTGAAGAACAGATTAGGAGATGTCAACTTGCTATCAACCAAAAAAAGGGAACTACTCTCTGTTCTGCCATCAAAGTCTAAGGCTTTTGTTTTCCCTGTTTATTTGTTCATATTTTAAATCTGAAGCTGAGAGAACACCAGATTACAAAACAAACAACACTAATGGCTATTATTTTGAAGACTTGGAAAAAACTGCATTGTCTTGTTGTTCCCACAAGTACAGAGTTCCTGGGACCAAATAATAAATATATGACAGAATCGCTTCACACACACACACACACACACACATGACAGATTTAACACTGTAAAATCCATTATAAGATAAATTTAAAAAGATAGATTTGGACTCATAATCACATAATGTTAGATCAGTAAGCCATTTGGAAATAAAGAGGCACCCAAAGATAACTGCAGGAATCCAACTGTTCCAAAATCAACAAGACCTAAGAGAACAATGGGAACAAAATAAGAGGACCCCACGGCTTAAAGAGATATTACCTGGGAAAAAGGTACATCCCAGTTTTAACTGTGCCAAAACCATTCAGAAAAAGGTTATTAGAATATCTTATAAAATAAAATGATAACATATAGGTATCACCTAAATATAATTTGATGCAGGAAACATGTAGGTATTTTTCCATGTTCCCAAAGAATTAAAATACAAGAAAGCAAACCCCAGAGAATGGAGCCATAATTTCAAGGAAAAAAAGGTAACTGGTAACTTCAAGTTAGCAGTGGTTAAACAACTGCTAGACTACAAAGCTCAAAGAATGCATACAGGAAGTTAAAAGTAATGCAAACCTATAGTGCATAATAAGTACCTGAGACTCCAGAACACACACTTACATAAGCAGGTGCATATTGTGGAGGCTTCCCTACTGATTCAGTTCTGCAGTCACCACTGAGTACCTAGTAGGTGTCATGTATCCTGCTAGGTGCAAATGTGCTAATAAAAACTTAAAACTAAGCAGTCAGCCTGGGACCCCCTAAAGTTCCAGGACTCTTGGGGGACAGGCTTATACTGTAGTTTGAAGGTGGTTTGTCCCCTCTAAAAGTCATGTTAAAACTTGATTGCCATTGTGGTGGTGCTGAGATGTGAGCCCTTAAAAAGGGGATTAGGTCATTAACAGCAACTAATATTGTCTTTCTCACAGGAGTGGTTTAGTTCTTAGAACAACGGGATGTGTTAGAGCCAGGCTGCCTCTTGTGCTTTGTCTCTTCCCCATACACTCACTTCCCCTTCTGCTTTCCAACAGGAGCTGCAGAAGCAGGAGGCCCTTATCAGAAACAGGTGTCATTTTCTTGGACTTCCCAGCCTCCAGAACCATGGTGAAAATAAACCTCTTCTCTTTAAAAATCACTCAGACTGAGATTTTCTGTTATTGCAACAGAAAACTCAAAGCTCAAAACTTAAAACTAAGCTCAAATACAAGCAAATCTATTAAAGGGCATATTGTGATAACGACTGCACACAATGCATAATGAGATAAGGAGAAGTAAAAAGCAGTCATCACTAGAGGTTAGTCATGGTCCTGAGTAATGGGAAACTTAGGCAGAAGGGACCTGAAGAATAATGGCTAAGCACTAGCCCTGCTCAGCGCCACACTCTGCTCCGAGCTCTGAGCCAAGAGCACACTCTCTCTGGACAGCAGTTCTGACAGTGACAGCAGAAGAACTGGCCTTGTGTGATTTCTATTCAAATTTTCTGTCTTAGTGGCTGAGTTTCTTGCAGGTCAGCATTCAAGCAATTAAAATAAGACTGTAGGAGCTGGGAATGGGTGGACAAGGTTGCACTAAATGCAAAGAACAGTGAGTTCACACATTATAAGACAACAATTCATTCTGCAAATAAAACCTACATTACTTTCTCTCTGTAGATTTCACTAACGGTATAGAAAATTCTTTTTTTTTTTTTTTTTTTGTTTAGATCACTGTTTATTTCCATTATGTCTCACAATGATCCACTGATACAAAATAGGCATCATTCTTTTGATACTTTAGAAAAACAAATACTGAAATTAAACATTATATAGAATACGTTGGTTATATTTTTAACTTGTTATTATCTCTCCTGTTCCTATAAGTCCCTCTCTCCTCAAAATATCCAAATATTTTCATCTGTGCTCAATTTCACACGTTAAAATGAGGGTAATTTAATTTAATTAGAATGTCCCCTTTTTTTCCCTCAGTCATTGACTCTTTTCCTTTGAATGTTTTTTTTTTTAATTTTTTTTTTTATTAAACTTTTATTTAATGAATATAAATTTCCAAAGTATAGCTTATGGGTTACAATGGCTTCCCCTCTCCCATAACTTCCCTCCCGCCCGCTACCCTCCCCTTTCCCGCTCCCTTTCCCCTTCCATTCATGTAAAGATTCATTTTCAATTCTCTTTGTATACAGAAGATCAGTTTAGTATATATTAGGTAAAGATTTCAACTTTTTGCCCATATAGCAACATCAAGTGAAAAAACTACCATTGGATTACTAATTATAGCATTAAATAGCAATGTACAGCACATTAAAGACAGAGATCCTACAGAATTTTTTTTTTCAAATTAATTAATTTTCTATGCCATTTCCATTTTAACACCAGGTTATTTTTTTTTTTCATTTCCAATTCTCTTTATATACAGAAGATCACTTCAGTATATAATTAGCAAAGACCTCATCAGTCTGCGCCCACACAGAAACGCAAAGTATAAAAATACCGTTTCAGTACCAGTCATAGCATCACTTGGCTTTAGACGACACATTAGGGACAGATCCCACATGGGGTGTAAGTACACAGTGACTCCTGTTGCTGATTTAACAATTTGACACTCCTGTTCATGGCGTCAGTAATCTCCCTAGGCTCTAGTCATGAGTTGCCAGGGCTATGGAAGCCTTTAGAGTTCGCTGACTTTGATCTTATTCCGATAGGGTCATAGTCAAAGTGGAGGTTCTCTCCTCCCTTCGGAGAAGGGTACCTCCTTCTTTGATGGCCCCGTTCTTTCCACTGGGATCTCACTCACAGAGATCATTCATTTAGGTCTTTTTTTTTTTCCATGATATCTTGGCTTTCCATGCCTGCTATACTCCCATGGGCTCTTCAGCCAGATCCGAATGCCTTGAGGGCTGATTCTGAGGCCAGAGTGTTGTTTAGGACATCTGCCATCCTATGAGTCTGCTGTGTATCCCACTTCCCATGTTGGATCTTTCTCTCCCTTTTTGATTCTATCAGTTAGTATTAGCAGATACTTGTCTTGTTTGTGTGATCTCTTTGAGTCTTAGACCTATCAGAGCTATCAATTGTGAGCTGAAATTGGTCACTTGGACTAGTGCGATGGCATTGGTACATGCCATCTTGATGGAATTGTGTTGGAATCCCCTGGCACGTTTCTAACTCCACCATTTGCGGCCAACTTATATTTGACCAAAGATCCAAATCTAATCCCTGGAATAAGGACAGTCTATTCAATAAATGGTGCTGGGAAAATTGGATTTCCACGTGCAGAAGCTTGAAGCAAGACCCATACCTATCACCTTACACAAAAATCCACTCAACATGGATTAAAGACTTAAATCTACGACCCGAAACCATCAAATTATTAGAGAGCATTGGAGAAACCCTGCAAGATATAGGCACAGGCAAAGACTTCCTGGAAAATACTCCAACAGCACAGGCAGTCAAAACCAAAATTAACATTTGGGATTGCATCAAATTGAGAAGTTTCTGTACTTCAAAAGAAACAGTCAGGAAAGTGAAGAGGCAACCAACAGAATGGGAAAAAATATTTGCAAACTATACTACAGATAAAGGATTGATAACCAGAATCTACAAAGAAATCAAGAAAATCCACAACAACAAAACAAACAACCCACTAAAGAGATGGGCCAAAGACCTCAATAGACATTTTTCGAAAGAGGAAATACAAATGGCCAACAGACACATGAAAAAATGTTCAAGATCACTAGCAATCAGAGAAATGCAAATCAAAACCACAATGAGGTTCCATCTCACCCCGGTGAGAATGGCTCACATTCAGAAATCTACCAACAACAGATGCTGGAGAGGATGTGGGGAAAAAGGGACACTAACCCACTGTTGGTGGGAATGCAAACTGGTTAAGCCACTATGGAAGTCTGTCTGGAGATTCCTCAGAAACCTGAACATAACCCTACCATACAACCCAGCCATCCCACTCCTTGGAATTTACCCAAAGGAAATTAATTTGGCTAATAAAAAAGCCATCTGCACGTTAATGTTTATTGCAGCTCAATTCACAATAGCTAAGACCTGGAACCAACCCAAATGCCCATCAACAGTAGACTGGATAAAGAAATTATGGGACATGTACTCCATAGAATACTATACAGCAGTAAGAAACAACGAAACCCAGTCATTTGCAACAAGATGGAGCAATCTGGAAAACATCATGCTGAGTGAATTAAGCCAGACCCAAAGAGAAAAATATCATCTGTTTTCCCTGATCGGTGACAACTGAGCACCAAAGGGGAAACCTGTTAAGTGAAATGGACACTATAAGCAACAATGAACTGATCAGCTCCTGTCCTGACTTAAGATGTACAATGTAATACTTTATCCATTTTAGTATTTGTTGTTATTGTTGTTGTTCTAGTACTATTGGTTGAACTCAGTAATTAACACACAATTATTCTTAGGTGTTTAAATTTTAACTGAAAAGTGATCCCTGTTAAATCTAAGAGTGGAAAAAGAGAGGGAGGAGATGAACAATTTGGAACATGCTCAATCGGTCTGGCCGCAAATGGTGGAGAAAATTCTAAATGATCAAAGAAGAGAATGTTTTCAAATATAAAATTTGAAGTGTATAAAAATTTCAACCAAAAAAACCCCATGAATTATAAAGTATTTAGAGTAACATAGAATGCAATGTTAATATCTTGATTAAAGAAAATCAGGACCGTGCACTGGCCTAGCATTTAAGACCCGTACATTCCACATTGGACTGCCTGGGGTCGATTCTTGGCTTCAATTCGTGATTCCAGCTTCTAGTCAGTGTGGACCTTGGGAGGCAATAACCCTTGTGGAAGTCCTTGATTGCATTACTGGTTCCTGGCTCCAGCTGTGGCCCAGTTTTTGCCATCGGGGGCATTTGGGGAGTTAGCTAGTAGATGGGCTCTTTCTCTCTCTCTGCCTCTCCCTCCCTCTTTTCATATATATGTATGTGTGTGTGTGTGTGTGTGTATATATATATATATATACACACATATATGTGTAAATATTCACTATATGTATTCAATATACATTTATATATGCATTATACATGTATTTATGTATATACATATTATGTACGTACATATGTGAATACATTATAGTTATGTATGTATTTATATATGTATTATATGTGTATTTAATATTCATATGTATATGTGCATATATATGTATATATAGTGAATCTTAGACTTAAATATCCAATGTCATAATATACAGCAGATGAAGATGCAGCTTCTTCATAATAAAAAAACTTTAAACATTTCCCCAATATTTGTTTTTAAAATGTGGCTCAATAGGCTAATCCTCCACCTGCAGCACTGGCACACCGGGTTCTAGTCCCAGTCGCTTCTCTTCCAGGCCAGCTCTCTGCTGTGCCCTGGGAAGGCAGTGGAGGATGGCCCAAGTCCTTGGGCCCTGCACCCACATGGGAGAGCAGGAGGAAGCACCAGGCTTCTGGCTTCGGATCAGCGCAGTGCACCGGCCACAGTAGCCACAGTGGCCCCCACAGTGGGGGGGGGGGGTGTGTGTGAACCAACGGAAAAAGGAAGACCTTTCTCTCTGTCTCTTTCTCTCACTGTCTACTCTGCCTGTCAAAAAAAAAAAAAAGTCTATATTAAAGGGAAATTTCTGAAAAAGTATGAAAAGGGGAAAGAGAGACAGAGAGACAAAAATGCTGGCAGATTGCAAAATAAATGGCCAAAACTTCAGAAAGCAAGATGGGGTTGCTTAAAATGAGGATGTTAATATTCCAAAGTGCTTACTCCAAGAGAAGCATTACTGAGCAAAGCACTCCCCCAGCCAGTCACCCGTCATCCGTCCAAATATGCATACACCCGTAAGAGCATCTGACCATATGCAACCATCCCTGCTGAAACACAATAGCTTAATAAGAGCCACAAAGAACATAAGGACAAGTGAGAAACCGTGTTTCTTATTGTTTGAAGAGGGAAGCAAAGCTTGTGTTCTGATAAGGGAAGCAGAGAGTAGCACCACAATATGGGCCTGGGTGTCACACGTGCTGGGCTGGAAGGACAAGCTAGGCTAGGAGGTCTGGATATCAATCAAGTCACAAAACTCTCAATGTCATATTCCCTCTCTAAGCTTCCACTTCTTCATGGGGAAAGTAAGAAACTTCACAGGCTTGTGTGAGAAGACAATAAAGCAACAAAAATATATAGTGTCTGGCATATACTACATGTTCCATATAGGACACAGCATTACTATTTCTCCTGCTCTTACTATTAGAAGTGTAATAGAACAAGGTATTCGTGGAAACTCAAAGAAGGGGGTGATTACCTCTGACCTAGGCCACATCTCGACATTTTGGAGAAAGTGATGCAAATAGAATTTTGACAGTCAACGAAAGCATGCAAAGGGAGATGTTAAGAAGGGACAGCAAGTTGTGAACTGTTGAGTATGCAACAAATTAGAGTGCACGCCAGCACTCCTAGGAAACAAGAGACAGTGAACCACACACAGCACCGGCTGACATGGCACAGCAGAGGAGCCATCAGGAGGATACCTTCGTGCATGTCATAGCGTCTAGGGGGAAGGAGTCAAAAGGGGCATCATTGTACACTTCCCTTGGCCCTCTGCCACAGCTGTCATCGATTCCTCACTACAAGACCCGCCCTCACCCAGGCCCTCAGGCACGCCTCAGCTGTTCTACCCATGAACACTGCCTCCCACGTTTGCCCCCTGTACTGTAACTAACCACAGGTTGATTCCCTTCATAGGAAGGAGACATCCATTTTCAGCTCTCCCCAAAAGTCAGGAGACAAAGTAACAATGCCCGTGGGAGGCAAATAAGAAACGCTGAGAAAACAAACAGAAGCACACACGTGGCTCCCCTGGTCCCTGTGAAGTGGATTCTCCTCCAGATGCCATTCTCAAAGCCTGCAATCCCTAATGAATGATGAGTCAATGAAAACCAGTTATACTAAGTCCTTGATTAATTGCAAAGGTGCAGTCTCCTTCAAGGGCGATAAAACCTGAAGCACTGATATGGAGATTAGTAGAGCACCAAAGGCATCATTTATTGTTTTTCCAGGGCAGCTCTCTGATGATCTTGTTGCCCTTTCTGGAGAAAGGATGCCCAAAGATTCACAGCACAGCTCAAAGGCACAAACCACGCCTGCCCTCCACCAGTACCTTAAGTGTCAGTCACTTCACACAAGCCAGACGCTGGTGAGGCTTCTGACATCAATCCTAAAATTCTTAGAGTAAAGCATTTTCTTGCAGCAAGAGAAAGGCTGTCAGCAAGTGTGAAACAGCCTCATGAAATACTGCTAAAACAAACATATATAATGCCATCGTAGAAGCAACCGGTAACATCATAGAGACCATAATTTCTATTTTTAAAAGATGAGATAGGAGCAGAAAACAGAGAGAGAGGAGCTCGGTCTCCTTTCAGTGTCTATTCTCTCTCAGCTCCCAGAAATTTAACAGTCTTTTGTCTGTTGGTTGTAAATTACTGCTCCAAAAATGTGAATGAGCTGCCGACACTGTTAAAAATATGGAATCTCTCAACCCAAGAGTCTGGCACCGTTTATACTGCCCGTGGGGTTTAGTGAGTTTGCATACACATTCATGTGAGACGCTGGGCTCACATGGACCTTCACAGTGCATTTGATATAAACTGAATTTATGGCTATTAAAACCTGTGGCACTATGCTTCCCTCAAATGTATCTGTGTGTTCCAGCACAGACAGGTCTCAAAGAGTTCTCCAGACAACTTTATCCCACAGCAGTTTAAGGCAGCAGAGGCAGCCAGAGAAAGAAAAAAAAATATTTCAGATATCTTATTGGGTTTACTCCATATGAATTTCCCATTGGACTATTGCTGAGAGCCACTCAAGGCACTGATTCAAAGGCAAAAGGGAGGAACTCACTCTTGCAAGAGAGCAGGCTAGGGGTGGAGGATAATGCAGTAACATGGCACGAAGTAAGCTACAAACAAACAGACCAGATCTCTAATTCCACTGTGCAACCACAGGCATAGAATCCCTGGGAGGTCTTATTCTCTTTGTTAAAGAGGAATTGCTCCAGATAACTTCTGAAGCTCCTTAACCTTTGATAGCCCATAAACAATGAGAACAATTCACACAGTGAATCAATGAACTCTCTTTTTCTAACAGATCACTATTTCATTGAAGTTTCCCACTCTGGGCACTTACCCTCACCACCAGGCTGCTTGTACGGGTTGTACTTGGGTTTTGGAGCAACTACTGGTGCAAACTTCTTGGGAGGCTGCTGTGTAGATACTGAAATGCTGGGGGTCCCAAAGGAATGGGTGGTCTCCATCCGTGCAGGTACATGGCCGAGGGGCTCACCAGTGCTTTTGGGTGGCAGCCAGGATGGGTGAGACATTGTTGTAGAATCTACAATAAAAAGAAACAAGCACCATTCTTAAAGAAGCATGGCAAGGAAGGTGACATACCCCATTTCATTGTCATTTCATCTCATTCAGTGATAAAGCTCTCTGAAAAGATGGATGCAGGAAAAATGGAAGAAAGAAGAAGGGGAAGAGGAATCCTCAGGGGGAGGAGGAAGGAGAGGAGGAGATCGCTCCTTCAAATTTGAAAACATTATTTCCATAATTACCTATCGTGGTGCCCAGCACTCTTGGAGGAATAGATATGAATAAGAAATACTTCCTAACTTGAAGGAGTTTCTGTGATACAATATTAGGAAAAAGCTTTCATGTTATGAAAAAAAATCTATTAAAATAATTACCATACCAATTAAATGGTGATACCTCAATTAGGTGAATAAGATACCTAAGTGAGCTTTTAAAAAGGTACTATTGGGATGCAGAAAAACACAAGACCATTTATTTACTGAAGGCAGAACTAACAAGACCTCACTGATGAGAAAACTTTCAGATTGGACTTAAATGTTGCACAAAGGTGAAGCCTGAACAATCTCAGAGAGGCAGAAAAACACACAGCACTTGCGGCTAGTTTGGCTACAGGGCAGGTAGGAGAGAGCAGTTAGCAAAAGAACTAAAACATGGGATAGGGTCAAAGCCAAGACAGCGTTGCATGCACACCTGAATTTAAATTAATTCTCTAGGATTCAAAGAGTCACTAAGACTTTATTTTGGAAATGAGCATAAGAGATGCTTGGTAGGGTACTTTAAAAGGACTCGCATGCAGAAGCAGCTCTGGTCCTTACTCAGGGGCACTTGAAAATGGGGAAGGAGGACTCATGGGTTTCTACAATGCCTACAATAATTCCTGGCACTTAGTGTCCAAAGAATGGGAGACTGAACGCTGATAATGTGGAGATCCATCCTGCACAACAAAAACAACAAAGTGCCCATCAGCTGTGCATAACTGATACTACATTGGACCTTCCTGCAAATCTAACTAGGAGGAGACAACCAACCCAACCCACATGCTATTCTGTTCAACCTGTATACAGTGCTTAGGAAAGGAAAATAATGACTCCTTCACCAGAGTAGGCCAATCACTCCTCCAGACAGCCTGCCTGCTGAGGATGAGCCTTGCTGACTGCTTCTGAGGAGGGCTCTCCAAGCCTGATTATAAGAGCTCTCCAGCACGCAAAGGCCCGGAAGGTAACTTGCACCTGCCCCCCACCCCCCGGCCCAAATCCACCTAGCAATTTATTAATTGAACTGAATTAATTAAGAGGGTTACATGATTACCTCCAGATGTGTTTAAAGACAAAGAGTACAGGAAATGCATGGAAAAATGAAGGCCATAGCAATAGAGATAGGGTTGAGGAAGAGAGGTGAGACAGTGTCGCTGGGGTGGTAACATCACCCACACTGTGGATAAGTGGCATGACCTTGAACCTCTTCCACATCTCAGATATCTCCACTCCTTCAAAGCTGAAATTAAAAAAAATCCTGTCCTCAAAATACATACATACATACAAACATAAATGCCGGTGCCACGGCTCACTAGGCTAATCCTCCGCCTGCGGCGCCGGCACCCCACGTTCTAGTCCTGGTTGGGGCGTTGGATTCTGTCCCGGTTGCTCCTCTTCCAGTTCAGCTCTCTTCTGTGGCCCGGGAAGGCAGTGGAGGATGGTCTAAGTGCTTGGGCCCTGCACCCCTATGGGAAACCAGGAGGCGGCACCTGGCTCCTGGCTTCATTTAGCCAGCTACAGTGGCCTTTTGGGGGGTGAACCAATGGAAGGAAGACCTTTCTCACTGTCTGTCTCTCTAACTCTGCCTGTCAAAAAAAAAAAAAAAAATCCTGTCCTCCTTACAGAGTTTTTATGGTACTCAATGAGAACACATTAAAGTACTTAATATATGTTATATGGTGTGAAGGCAAAGGGGGGAAGGAATGCTTCTATTATCCTAGAATGTCACTGGAACTTATAAGGCCATCTTGCATGGAGGAAAACAGCTGCAGGTGTAGTGTTCTCAATAGAACAGGAAAACATCAATCAAGAGGAAGACTATAGGTTGGGAATCAGTGCACGTTATTGACGCCAGTGATGACATGATGATATTGGCTTTTCCCTCTAGTCACAGGGCCCTTCTCTTTTCCTCTCCTATACCTTTTATTTATGCATATTGTGAACATAGTAAATTGTGATTCTTTGAAAGGGCAAGGACCATATTGTACACACCACTAAATCAGCATTAATGCTTAGTACAAAACCAATATAGAAAAGCAAGCAATGAATATTTGTTTCTCTCATGGTTCTTAAATCTGGCTTCACATTTGATTTATCTGAGGATATTTTTGTTTGTTTGTTTTGACAGGCAGAGTTAGTGAGAGAGAAAAAGAGAAAGGTCTTCCTTCCGTTGGTTTACCCCCCAAATGGCTGCCACGGCCGGCGCATTGCACCAGTCCGAAGCCAGGAGCCAGGTCCTTGCTCCTGGTTTCCCATGCGGGTGCAGGACCCAAGCACTTGGGCCATCCTCCACTGCACTCCCGGGCCACAGCAGAGAGCTGGACTGGAAGAGGAGCGACCAGGACAGAATCCAGTGGCCCAACCAGGACTAGAACCCAGGGTACCGGTGCCGCAGGCAGAGGATTAGCCTAGTGAGCCACTGCGCAGGCCAAGGATATATCTTTTTTTTTTTTTTTTTTTTTTGACAGGCAGAGTGGACAGTGAGAGAGAGAGAGACAGAGAGAAATGTCTTCCTTTACCGTTGGTTCACCCTCCAATGGCCGCTGCGACCGGTGCGCTGTGGCCGGCGCACCACGCTGATCTGAAACCAGGAGCCAGGTGCTTCTCCTGGTCTCCCATGGGGTGCAGGGCCCAAGCACTTGGGCCATCCTCCACTGCACTCCCAGGCTACAGCAGAGAGCTGGACTGGAAGAGGAGCAACCGGGACAGAATCTGGCGCCCCGACCAGGACTAGAACCCGGGGTGCCGCTGCCGCAAGGCGGAGGATTAGCCTATTGAGCCGCAGCGCTGGCTGAATATACCTTCTTAAAATATCAAAACCAAGCTCATCTCTCAGTGTTGAGAAATTCCAATTTTATTTCTTCTTCATTGAGTCTTGGTCTGCTACTAAATGGGGACAAAAGTTACTGTTTTACCTTCAACATCACTAATGTGGGATCAAATAAAGGCTTGAAGTTTCAATGTACTATGCACATTTGCACTATAAAAATTGTACTTTTTAAAACTAATACTGTCCTTGAAACTTTTCCATAAATCCAATATAGAAACTTCATAAAATGGGTTAACACAGGATCCAGTGGTTTTTAAAGCAAAAATGTATATTTCCAGACCAGTGCCATGTTACTGCTACACTGTGGCATGCTGGCCTTTTCAGATAAGCCATAGGGATAAAGAAACAGGCAACTTCTGGGAAAGTGTAACAAAATGAAAACTTCAACATCAATATGCAAATCATTGTCCCATTAGTCATTTCCCTTATCCCCAATACCACAAATTACACTGATAGGATCCTGTTCACCCAAGGAGATGCCTCAAGCTCCTTTCTGGTCAGTTATCAGTTTGCATATGACCTTTCACATCTCCTCCTCTTGCCATTCTTCTGCAGGGACTCAGAGACACCAATCCTTGAATTTATAATGTATTTACAGGATTCTTGTTCATGCTGTATCCACCATCAACCATTCCATTTCCCTCCCTTGACTTTCTACCAGGTCTCATGTTTTCATGTTGCTCCAGATCAAATATGTGACTCTGTGAAAACATTTCCCCACAAACAGCAACTGAAGTCCTTCTCTGGGCTCTTCATATACTTTTTCTACAGTCCCCAGGGAAGGTATTTATTCATTTGCCTATCCACCGTCATTAGCTAGGAGCTCCTAAGTACTATTTCACTTTACCCTCCCAATGCCTGACCAAGAAACTCCTACATAAACATCTTTTACAGGAATGTATGAATGAATGAATGAGTTACTCATAACTATTTAGAGTATCTATATCCCCTGTTAGCATCCAGTGATATAATCCACTTTTTCCCTCCTTTATCTGGTGTTAGGATGAATAAAGTTGACAGTTTTCGGATACTTAAGGAACTTCACATTCCTACAATAAATCCTGCTCAGTCATGGTTGTAGTGTGCTGATATATTAATAATCTAACTGCAATGGTTTGAGTATTTTTTTGTCCACTTCTATACAGGAGTTTAATCCCCAAGTTCTTCTGTTAATGGTGTTAAGACAGTAGAAACTCAATCTGACTATGGTGTTTACAGGTGGGACTTTGGAAGGTGATTGAGTTTCCACAAGATCATGAGGGTTGTACCTCATGACTGAGTGCTCGTTGCTAACCAAGAAAAGGGAAAGGGACAGACACACTGACAGAGACAGACATGTAAGCTTTACGTTTGTTGCCATGTGATGCCCAGTGTCACCTCAGGATTCAGCCAGCAAATCCATTGTCAAAGTTCAGTCAATGCCAGTGTCATGCCCTTGAACTTTCAAAACTGTGAGCATAAAGTTAGGCTATTTCAGGTATTTTGTTGATAACAAAAGCTGATTCAACACATTGACTACGCTACTTTATTTAGAATTTTTATACACACAATCACAATAAATTCAATCTTTAGTCTGTTTTCTCTGAGTATTTTATTTGTAATTATTAGATATAGAGATCCTGCATCCTTTTCTACTGTTAAGTTTAATAATTACCTTGGGATTACATAAAGGTTACCAGAATTCCGTGTAATGCAGATGGCGATTCCTACTGTAATAGTATATAATCATATTTCTAAAAAGTCCTATGCTGATTGTGGCATTTTTCTACTTGTCCTGAGGTCATTTTGCAACATTTACGTGTCACTGGAGAGTTAGCCATTTCCTTTAGGTTTCATCTCTTCCCTCTCAGCCAAACTACCTCTTGGTTAAAAATGATTTCTTGTTTACTATGCATCATGTAGATCCTGAGTCCTGCTTCCTATTGCTCCTTTCCTGTCCTCCAGTTCAAGTTTTGTGCCCTTTTACAAACTTCTACACTGGCACATTGCTGTCACATGCACACGCCATGTTACTCTACTGGTTTGCTTACCTCTACACCAAGTAAACTCTAGGATCCTTGGGGAAAAAAGTGTTTATCATTTTATAATCCCAAGGCCTAGTACATGACAGCCACTCGATAAAAATGCCTACTTATTTAATGAATTTATTTGCCTATCACTGATGTTCTAGGTGAATTAGAGGCTCATGCTTTCCTTGAGGAGTGGGAACTGTCTGAGGAAGAGATATTTATATCTGTGAAATGAGAAAGAGAGCAATGTGAAAAGCATATGAAGAAATTCTGGATTATGTCACATGAGCTAGCATGGGCTTGGCGGGGGTAGCCCTTACCCAGGATTTTGAAGGCCGAGTGGTTCTGAAAGATGATGGCACAACAAAGGTAATAGCCCAGGGACAAAGCAAGCCATTTCTGCGGGGCAGGGAGAGACCAGCTGTGCTGAGATGATGGAGTCAGGAAGAAAAATAGATGGAGAAAGCTTGAAAGGAGAAATGAGCTTTCCTTTTCAAATAGCTAGAACTTATCCCCCTGAACAGGAATTTAGTAAGAGCAGAAACTCTAAGACAGATGAATCCATATAGCAAGGATCCAAGGAAGGTGACAAATGCAATGATATAGACATAAAGCCCCTGTGGCCCCATTATCAGATAGTCCAGTATGACCTTTAACAAGAACTTTGCAAAATGAGTATGTGTAAAGTCCCAATCAGCTTGAATATTCTATAGTTTTCCCTCCTTAAAATCTTCATTATAGCCCTTCCTTTTCATAAGTGAGTTTGAAAAACCTCACAAGTTTAGTAAATGGTTGAACTAACACTTGTCAGCTAGAGTTTCTCAAGTTTCTAAGGGAGCGACCCAATGAAAATACAGAGAACAGTGGTAAGAGCTGGATTGCTGGGCCAACACTTACCCTGCTCTTACATCCTCTGGTTCTCGATAGGTTTTGTTCTGAGCTAATAATCATCACGAAAGCAAGAAGTGAAAGGGAAGATCCCCATAGAGGCCCTGAAAATGCACAGCATCAGAAGAGAGAAAAGTACGAGCAATTGTTCTCATCTAAGCCAGAAGCCCATTGATGAAGAATCTGGAGGCTTCCTAAGCATTGTTCTCCCAGAAACTGTCAAATGCAAAGGTCTCACTTATTAGCTTCTCTGTTGTACTTCTTTCTTCTCCCCTTAACTGTCCCGTTGGTATAGGAAGGCCACAGATTGACAATTAATGATGGGCATTTTACTGAGGACTTACTATGCTCCAAGTCATTTTCTAATGGCCCCAACTGCCATAAGAAGATATGACGACGTTATCATTATCCACATTGAACAAACCAGCAAAGTAAGGCTAGGCTGTATGTGGATGAATAATTTACTCAAGGATATACCACTAAGAAATTTTAAGCTGATGGCTGGCACCGTGGCTCAGGAGGCTAATCCTCCGCCTGCGGCGCCGGTACCCCGGGTTCTAGTCCCAGTTGGGGCATTGGATTCTGTCCTGGTTGCTCCTCTTCTGGTCCAGCTCTCTGCTGTGGCCCGGGGAAGGGAGTGGAGGATGGACCACTGCACGCCCACAGTGCGCCGGCCACAGGGGCCATTTGGGGGGTGAACCAACGGAAAAGGAAGATCGGCTGCGCTGATCCGAAGCCAGGAGCCAGGTGCCTCCTCCTGGCTCTCCCATGCGGATGCAGGGCCCAAAGACTTGGACCATCCTCCACTGCCTTCCCGCGCCACAGCAGAGAGCTGGACTAGAAGAGGAGCAGCTGGGACAGAACTGCCACCCCAATCGGGACTAGAACCCGGGGTACCGGCGCCACAGGTGGAGGATTAATCTAGTGAGCCGTGGCACCGGCCTAGGCTTTTCCATTTCTAGTCCAACCTTCTGTACCCTGGGATGCAGCAGCTGATGACTCAAGTAATTGGGTCCCTGCTACCCTACATTGAGTTTCATTTTTCCTCCAAACCACTATTCTATTCTCTAAATATTTAGATAGACCACCAAAATTTAAAAACAACCAACCATTGCATGGCATTATTTAACAACCAGTGATATAAACTTAAAGCAGTGGTTCTCAAAAGTATACACTAAACTCATATGAATAGATTCTGATTCAAGGGTTGAGAATAACACACATACATACTTTGAAAGGCAGAGAGAGAGAGAGAGAGAAATCTTCCACCTACTCATTCACTCCTCAAATACCCATAATAGCTAGGGCTAGGCCAGGCCAAACCTAGGAGCCTGAAATTCAATTCAGGTCTCCCACATGGGTGGCAGGGACTCAAGTACTTGACCCATCACTTGCTGTCTTCAAGAGTGTAAAAGCAGAAAGCTGGATCAGAAGCAGAAAGTAGCTAGGACTCCAAAATGCAGGCATTCCAAGCAGAAACTTAGCTGCTGCACCAAACACCCCCACCCCCACAGCAGTTACGCTAATCTTTAAATCATGTCGCATTAATCTCTTGATCCCCCTTGTCAACTCACCCAAGGTCTGGCTGCTGGTTATCATTTGCTGAATAAATGCATGATTTTGAAGGAAGGAACAGATATTAATGCCACTGTCTTAACGGTGGAAGAATTGAGACACAAAATACTCTATGATTTAAACATCAGAATTAGCTGAAAGCAGACTATAGTTTAGGATTCACGTCTCTTAGCAACATTTTTCTTCATTTAAACAAGCAATTATGATTTAAGTAACACTTTGTTATAACTTTCAAAGTTTTTCTTTTTTTACTTTTTATTTATTTAATTAATTTAAGAGGCAGAGGGAGAAAAAGAGAGAGGTCACGCATCCACTGGATCATTCCCCAAATATCCCTCCAGATAGGACTAGGCCCAGTCACAGATAAAAGTTGAAAACTCAATCTGGGTCTTCCAAATGGGTGGCAAGGCCCATTTACTTATGCCATCACCTGCTGCCTCCCAGTTTGTCCATTAGCAGGAAGCTGGAACTGGGAGCAGAGCTAGAACACCGAGCCCAGGCATTGCATCACGGGATGCAGCCATCCTAACCTGTGTCCTAACCTTTAGACCTAACACCCACCCCAAAGGTTATTGTTTAATTTACTTTTCTATATAAAAGTCAGTACAGTGGTACTTCAAAAAGCTCACGGAAAGTAAAATTAAGTAATAAGTTTACTCTAGCTCAAATAATTGAAAGCCATGCATACAAAGGATCTTCAAAAAGTTCATGAAAAATTTATACAATGAAAAAAATACATGGATTTCAAAACTTGTTCACACTAAAATAAACTTATGCTTTAGCTCTATTTTCCATAAACTTTTTGACTTATCCTTACTCTTCTAGAATTTCAAATCTGCTTATTTTATTTCTCTTAAATCAGTACCAACGTATCCCTTTCTGGGCTACAGTATTCATCCTGTTCTACTCCTGGTTTTTGCTGAGAAGATATCTGACCCTCAGAATTTAGACGAGGCCAGCACCATGGCTTACTCAGTTAATCCTTCACCTGTAGCGCCGGCATCCCATATGGGCGCTGGGTTCTAGTCTTGGTTGCTCTTCTTCCAGTCCAGCTCTCTGCTGTGGCCCGGGAAGGCAGTGGAGGATGGCCCAAGTGCTTGGGCCCCTGCACCAGAGACCAGGAGGAAGCACCTGGCTCCTGGCTTTGGATCAGCGCAGTTCCAGCCATGACGGCCATTTGGGTAGTGAACCAACGGAAAGAAGACTTTTCTGTCTGTCTCTCTCTCTCTCTAAAACTCTACCTGTCAAATAAATAAATAATAAATTAAAAGAGAATTTAGACCCAGTTTCCAGTCTTATCTCCGAGTACAACTTTTGCTCTCTGAGAGAGCCAATGTCCTTCTCTGAAGATGCAGTAATTGGATTAGATAAGTATTCAGGATAACTGTTTACAAGCTTCTGTGAGTTTATGAAAGACCCTATCGAAGTAGCCAACTTCCAAGCAAAAGGCAGGTATGGAGATCCCACGTCATCTATAATTCACCGTAGCTGATCAAGGAAGGATGTATAACTCTGTTTTCAAGGGAGCCTTGGGTTGATCTCAGAGATTACCAAGGTATCAATCAGGATTTATTATGCACAAGTAAATAAGTACTTTAGGCAAACCTTTTCCAAACGGTGTAGGTAAATCCGTACCAGTGTAATTATAAAGCAGATATGCTGTGGCAAGTGATGGAAGCGTGGGAAGACAGCACTGAAGAATAAGACAGGCTGAAAATTACACACCATTGTCGGGTGAATAGCAAATGTAACCATTCTTCCTCCGAAGCATCAGGTCAGATGGAGCCATAAGGGCAAAGTAGAATATGCCATGGGCTGAAAATGTTAATGTGCTCATTCAACTTCCCCTCACATACAGCTCTGGTCCATCGCTGGCTAAGTGTCCTATTCTTTGCATGAACAGCTGGCATTGCTCAGAAGGGGTAACGGCAGAACTCCACAGAAATGCCACACCTTTATATAGGCTATCAGACACACGTGGAAATACAGGGAAAAATGCTAGTCTTAGACACAAAGGATTTGGCCATAATGTCCTGCTCAGTCATTAATTAGCTTTATGACATTAGCCCCGTGACCTTTTTGAATCTCTGCCTCTATTTCTAAGCTAACAGATTAGATACCTGTTATGATTCCTTCCTACTCTCAGGGTCTGTAACTCCCCCACAAATCCAAGAATTGAGTAAGATGAGGCTTCTTCCAAAAGCAATTCTTTCACTCATTGGAGAGCAATAGACTGGGAAGTGTGGAGGACACAAAGTCTGGGTAGGACTCAATGTATTACACCTGCATTGCACAAAGTTAGGAATCACACCAATTAATGTCACCAGGGCACTTCTCTTCCTGGCAACACTGTGGGTGACAAGAGAACTCAGTTGCATTTAAAGATGACCCAAGTGGGGGTCAGCACCGTGGCATAGCAGGTAAAGCCACTGCAGGCGGTGGCTTTACCTGCTATGGACACCAGTTCAAGTCCCAGCTGCTCCACTTCTGATCCAGCTCTCTGCTATGGCCTGGGAAAGCAGTCGAAGATGGCCAAGTCCTTGGGCCCCTGCACCCACATGGGAGACCTGGAAGAAGCTCCTGGCTCCTGGCTTCAAATCAGTACAGCTCTGGCCGTTCCTACCACTTGGAGAGTGAATTGGTGGATGGAAGACCAAGATGAACCAAGAAGCACCGAGAGAGCAAACGTCAGGTCCAGAGCAGTCACCCTATGTTGAAAAGAAGTGAGAGGGAACAGAGACAAACTTCACATCGCACTTTCACTTCAGCTGTAGAATGTCACTTGAAAAGGAAATGATGAGCCCTGACAGGGAAGCAAGAGCACTGGGAAATCAGGACTCTCCCCATGAAGGTTAGAGAGGGAGAGAGAGAGAGTGGAACAAATACTAACTGACTGGCCTTGTGTTTGCCACAACTTCTCTCAGGGAAAAAAAAAAAAGAAATAGACATCGTTGACAATAGCCAGAACAGACTATTCTAGCGCCATGAGGTCATGGAGTCTCAGCTAGGAGAATTCTTAGGACCTAATTTCCTTCTTCTAATTTGAGTCCTGTAGTCAAACACCAACTTAGAGATGCTGAAGTGCCTTATACAACGGAACAGAACAGAACAGCTAGAACACATCGGAGGCTGAATTCAAACCCAGCTGTTCTGCTTCCCACCAGCATTTGCAGTGTGCACATTCGCTCAACAAGTTAATAATGCTATTGCTCTCGAGATCATAGCAGACAGGCTGGATAAAAGGCACTGAAATGGACACAGAAGTAAAGAAATTACCTTCAAAGACAAACGGCACCCATGCCATTGAAGACTCGTGCAGAAAACACGTGACCCCAATTCGCACTCTAGGTCACGTCTAATAGCAACGGTTCCACTGGGTAAGTGACTGAGAAAACATGTACTCTCTCTAGACCAATTTCCCCAGATCCAAAATAAGAGTAAACAAGATGATCTCTACAATCTCCTTCCACAAAGACATTTTATGGTCTAGAGTGGTACAGCTCATCTACAGAGCGTGTTAGCCTGTAAACAGTGTGCTGCTAAGGAGGCACCTTCCAGGTCTGAGTGGAACAAATGCTTCTCTGTACAAGGTCAAGAGGTAGGGGCAGCCATAGCTGCAGCTCCACTGAGCTCAGTGAATCTACTTCTGAATGTGGAAGTCTGGATTTATACAGAGGAGATTCATGAAGGTTTTTCTTCTCCACAGGATGAAAACGTGACAAAGGGATATGTAATCTCTAATGAAGCCTCCCAATCTTGTCAGTGGTGATCTAGAATGTTCTCTTTCTAAACTTAACAATAATTGATCTGGTGTACAAGGTGATTGCTGCTCACTTGTCTAGGTTCCCTGAACTGCTTGTTCAACCATGAACGTGGTGCTGTTTACAAATCTAGCATGCCCATCAGACAGCACATGGAAATGTACTAGTACTTGAGTGTCATTTAATTACTCTTAATTTTTAACCATTTTGTTTGCATTTTCCTTTACAGCGAATTTACTGATATCTCAGCATACATAAAGAGGGTAACATAAAAATTATATTTTAGTTATAAGCTTAAAAAGCGGGAATCATTTATTTTTTCTTCAATGAATACAAGTCCTCCAAGGGCAAACTCATGTCACGTTTATATTTAGCTATACCACAGGTGACTCTATAGAGCAACATGCATTCGGGCCACATATCCGCAAAGAGAAATCATAGGAAAAAGACGTGGAGTTACCTACTTTTGTTCACGAATATTGTAAGCTGTGTTATTTGTATCCTATGTCACAATCGTGGTTTGTAAACCAGCTTAGAGCTTTTGAATTAAGTTTGGACACTACAATTTGAATCAATATTACTCAATTTAGATCTTATTGTTAATATTATAAAGTTCTATCTTAATCTGTGCTTCTCTAATTTCTTGCCATCATGGATTCACGTTAAACAAATCTATTTTGTTCTGGTGCCAAAATAAAAACCTATTATTAAATTAAATGTTTAAATGCCCAAGTAATGGAAAAATAAAGTAGGGGAAGTATATATTTTCAACCTTCAAGGGCCATGAGATAGAAAACAGATTCAGCTTCACGCTTTAAATATTCTAAAATAATTTATTTCACACCAATCTAAGATCTTAGAGAAATTATTTCTCAGTATTAGAAATGGTAGGAGAAACTCCTTATCAGAATATGTTGTAAATTCAAATTACATGAGAGACTAATTTTGCAATTTCACATTTAATAGCAAAACAAGTAGAGCCATTTTCAACTTGTGACCTTTTTCTTAAGTCATGTTGGAAGTGGTTCCACTTTTATTTCAGGATTTTGAAACAGAGACAAAATCTGGGGAAGCTTTGACCAGTGGCAGCTGAGTAAAACTGAATCGGGCTGTTTAGGATCAGTTTCAGAATCACATCAGTGGATGTTATTCCGTTTAATATTTCTCGATGAGAATACTGAGGTTACGCCTTCTGCATTTGTAATCAATCATTAACTTCTATTAAAAAAAAAAAAAGCACAAAGAACAGAGAAAGAAACTTATAAAGGAAGTGCCAGGGGTGGGCATCTGGCCTAGCAGTTAAGATGTCAGTTGGGACACCTGTGCCCCACACTGGAGTACCTGGAGTCAATATCCAGCTCCAGCTCTTGACTCGAGCTTCCTCACAGTGCCAACCTTGGGGAAGCAGGGATGGTGGTTCTGGTGATTATGTTCCTCATGCCACATGTATAGAAGACCCGGACTGAGTTCCTGTTTCCCAACTTGTCCATGAGTCTCCCACCACCCCACCTTTGTAGGCATTTGGGAAGTGAACATGCAAATGAGAACTCTGTCTACCTGTCTGCTTGCCTATCTCTCTCTCTCTCTCTCTCTCTCTCTCTCTCTCTGGCTGTCTCTCTCTCTCCCCCTTTCCATCAATACTTTTGTAGAAGAATGTACTAAATTCCCTAATATTCTATATAAATAAAACATACACACAAACTTCAGACTTTGCTTAAAGATTTATTTATTTATTTAAAAAGCAGATTTACAGAGAGAGAAGAGACAGAGAGATAGCATCCATCCACTGGTTCACTACCCAAATGGCTCCAATGGCCAGGGATGGGCCAGACCAAAGCCAGGAGTTTAAAGCTCTTGGGCCATCCTCCGCTGCTTTCTCAGGCACCATCTGCAGGGAGCTAGATCATAAGTGGACCAGGCAGAACTCATGGCACCCATATAGAATGTCAGTACCATGGGTGGTGCCTTAATCTACTTTACCATAATGCCAATCCCACACTTTAGACCTCTTTAAGGTGGTTGCTAATTCTCCAACATTCACCAACAGAGAAGTTTAATACACATGAGAAATGAAATTATTAACAAAAACATTTCTAGCATGGTGCCAAGTTGAAACTTAACCACCATATGTGAGTTCATTTGTAGATATCCAATGACAAGAAACTCATCTCACAAGGCAGCCCCTCACATGGCAATAATGCCAGGACTACCATAAAGTTCTGAATAGCTGAAACCTGTATTCCCATAAGGACCACTTATCCACCCACCCTTTGCCATCGGGTCACAAAACCCCTAGCACAGGGCAGTCCTTACAATATTTAAATCATTTATTTGATTTCTGTTCAGTTTATGTCCTTGTTCCACATTTAATCGGCCTAAATCTTCACTATTTCTTCTTAAACTAGCCTCACAACTTAAAGGAAAAAAAGAAACATCGTTTTTTCTTTGATTTGTGGTAGCTAATATATAGAGCATGGAGAAAAAAAGCTGAGTTAAAATGGCATCTTGGGATTTGATTATTGTTTATAGCCTTTGTCTATATATCTGCGGCACAGTGGTCTTTCTACTTTTTACTTATTGAACTCTTTATTTAGTGGAGCATAAGCCTGTGATTATAAAGTAAATTAAAAATATGTTATCACAAAAGATAAAAGAAAAAAAGGAGCAGAAAATCATTATATTTTTAGAATTGTGTTTATGAAATACATGAAATCTTTTCTCTTTATGTTAAAATTTAAATTTCTAAACCAATACCTTTCACCTTTTTGGCATGATTCCATAATGCTAAATCTTTAACAAGCTCATAAGTATAAGATGTATAAAATAAATAAAATAAATTAAATACACAGATTTGAGTCCTTATGCGCTGACAGAATACATTTCAGTTAGGGAAGAAGCATAAGATGCATGATTATCCTGGACACCCTAGGATGCTATCAGCAGAGCTAACAGAGTACAAAAAAATGTAAAATATATGAGTGAATCGACATCTTGAGATTAGATTCTTGTTCAGAGCCCTTGTCTATACTCCTGCGGAACACTGCTCTTTCTACTTTCTACTCGTTGAAGTTTTTATTTGGTGGAGGATTAAGCCTGTGACCATAAAATAAATTGAAAGTGTTTATCACGAAAATTAAAAGAAAAAAATAAAGGGGCTGAGGGGGAGTATCATTATGTGCTTAAAATTGTATATGTAGGGCCAGCACCATGGCTCAATAGGCTAATCCTACACCTGCGGCAGCGGCACACCAGGTTCTAGTCCCGGTCGGGGCACTGGATTCTGTCCCGGTTGCTTCTCTTCCAGACCAGCTCTCTGCCGTGGCCTGGGAAGGCAGTGGAGGATGGCCCAAGTCCTTGGGCCCTGCACCTGCATGGGAGACCAGGAGGAAGCACCTGGCTCCTGCCTTTGGATCAGTGTGGTGCGCCGGCCGCAGTGCGCCGGCCGCAGCGGCCATTGGAGGGTGAACCAACGGCAAAGGAAGACCTTTCTCTTTGTCTCTCTCTCTCACTGTCCACTCTGCCTGTAAAAAATAAAAAATAAAAAATAAAATTGTGTATGTAGATATAAGAAATCTATTCCCTTTAATAAGTAAAATAAATTTAGTTAAAAAAACCTTATCTCTCTAAAATAATGTTGCAACACTGACAGTGAGCAAGGAACAAAGCTGTTATCTTCCTTACTTTTTATGGTTCTAGGGCCTGATCCAAGATCCAATACATCATCAGTCCTCAGGAAGTGACTGTTATATAGAAGAGGGCATAACTTAAGTTTTTGGGAATATAGAGAGTTAATCTCTGGCTTTTAATCATTTCAGTTTGCATTCCAAGTACTGTTTTCCATGGTTCTGGGAAACCAGAATAGCCATACATCCAATTTAAGCCTTTTGTTTCAGTGTAGTTATTAACAGCACTCCTCTTCTAAAGTATTCCAGTTTGGGTGATAATGTATATAGTCACCAGCGTATGACTGCACGGATGCAGTTTTTGGCCATCAGTCCAGGGGCACCTCAAATAGAGCTGGGTCCCCTCCCAATGTTCCAGACAGCCAAAGGCTTCTGGGTCTTCCAGTCTATTACTGCAGCAGCTACGAGCATAGCAGCAGCAAACAGAAGTGGCCTTGGGGTGTGGAGAGAAGATCTAGAGTGATTTTGCGAGAATGGAGGAAAGTGAGATACAGCAGAAATCCAGCAGGAGCTAGTTATCAACCAACCTATTCACAAAGCCTCTTTCTCCCACTGAAAGGATTTCATCTTTTCTAAGAAAATCAGATAATTTGTTTCAATAATATCTTTGTCACCTGCCCTCCTCTGCCCCCTACTTCCTCAAAATTACCAGTGATTTTATACTATCTACCTGGTTACAAGCAGGACAAAAGCTTTGTCTGATGCTTAATTTAAAACAGGAAAAATAGTTTGAAAATGGGCCTAGATGTATTCAGTTGGGTACAATGGTACATAGAGATGTGGGGGGTTACTAACAATTATTGCACATTTCAATACAGGAATTGCAGGAGAGGTATGCAAAATTCAGTGTACACCCATAGGCTACATGTCCATTTAATTTACTTCAGACAAACTATTTATATTGATTTCTATCTAAATTCTGTGTATTTAAAGTAGCATGGGAGGTGGCAAGGGTGCCACAGCATGGAAGGTTGATAACCTTGGCTTATAAGGGAACTCCCTGCAGACACAGAACGCGCTATTATATCATAACATCACCCATTTCCCTGTAGTACTTTCCAAGATGTTTGAAACCAAAACGGTCTAGAATATTCTCCTAGCTCAGGATCTTCCCTCCTTATGGCATTTTTTCTGATAAACAGGAATTCCCCTTAGTGACTCCCTAAAGTAAAGCTGTTGCCTTCCATTCTGTTATATAATTAATTGCGCCGACAAGGAGAGATCCAATAGAACATAATTGTTACTCCAGCCTCCATTTAGTATCTGCTACACACAGAGCCTTATGGAAGGATGTACAAAATTGTGGAAACCATAGCCCTTACTGTGTTGGATGTGGCTTGGCACTCAGACTTGCCTTACTGCAGAGGTTGCTTGGCAGGTGGGGCATGACTGCAAAAGAGATTCTGCCAAAATATATGTGCTAGCTTGAGATTTGGAAGGCAGAAGCAAAAGGCAGGCCATGTGCCTGCTGCTCTGGCCTGTTTTCTGTTGGGAACGGGGTCGTGGAGACATGAATTTCCTGTGCATCCACTTCTGCATTCAGCCTGTAGCTTGGGAGCTGCCCAAAGCTGCCAAGCAGCAGCCAGGGCAGGGAAGTAGCCGGCCTCCACGTCTCTGGGTCCAGTCACCACCTTCCTGCTCATGGCTCCTTGCTCTCTGGTTCACAAGTACAGTAGTGCATACTTGAACTCACCAGTTTTCCGTGGGGATCTCATGACTTTCCTCTTTCCAGACCTCAGTGTGGTTATGGGATTCGTTACTGAAGGCTCAGCCCAGAGCCTGCTCCATATGGTCCTTCCAGTGGTTTTTAAACAACTAACACCCAATATCATGTCCCTTCTCCTTAAACCAGCTACAGTAGTTTATTTCCCATAGTAAACTCTGGTTAAAGCCTGACAAGATCCTTATAGTTTGTCAATAGGCAGTAATGATCTTTCATCAACAAGTGATGGGTTCAAACCCTTCAGTGTGCAAATAAATGCCGTGTAAGCGCAGTCCCACGTGTGCTGAGCACAGAGCAAACAGGGCTGCGGCTCACAGCGGCCCAGCCTGCTGGGAAGAGGTGTGCTGAATTCCCGAATGCTTCGTGATGAGAAGGAAGCCAGCTGGGAGGCGGATCCAAACCAGCCTCCACGCACTGGCCCTGCTCCATCACTTAGTGGCCACGTCTTCTAACCAAGGAGTGGCTCTAAGTGGATGAAAGGCCCTCTATCAGTGACATTCCACAACGCTGAGTTTTTGTCTTCATGAGGGTATTTACTTGGATTCCACGTCCTAGCAAAACTTCCTAAATTTTCAGTTCCCTTAAACTGAATGTCAGAACACAAAGGTCACATAACACCCAGATCAGACATAGTTTAAAAAGGGAGAGGAAGCAGCCACGCCCCCAAATGTTACACTTTGTGGCAGCCTACAGCTAGAAGCCTCAGGGGAAACAATGACTGTGAAGAGTCCCAGAGAACAAAGCCTCTCTCCAGCATCCCTGCCTTCTTTGAAAATATAGGCCTGAGTGTCTGGGCAGAGGGACACTGCCCCGCCTGGCTTTGCTCATTAAATTACTCAGTACTCAGTCCAACACTGGAGTAAAAGAAATACCAGGTGCATGCAGTCATGCTTAGATATCCCAAGAAAACCACTAATGCCTTCATGTCTCAGACAAGAAAATTCCTGAAACTCTTAAAAAAAAAAACAGTTTTGTGCATAGGAAGAAAAATGGCCAGGGGAAACTATACTACATCTACTCACAACTCTGGTCCGAGCTCCAACAATGACCACAGACTAACTAGGGCCTTCCAAATAGTCCTGGGCCTTAATTTATTCATCCGTGAAATATATTCCAATTTCTGCCTTGCTTGCCTCACAAGATTTTAGGAGGATCAAGTGAAATACTAGGTAGGAGAGCATTTTGTGAATAGCAGAGTGATCTATAGAAACATACTAACATACATATTTTCATATACACACATACATATGAAAGAAGATTATTAACAAAGGAATTTCAAAGGAAAGGTACAAAAGGTTGTTCTTAAATCTGGACAACCAAAGGAAATGTAAATATATTAGTGGTCTTACAATTTTATAATCTGGGGGACGGGGAGGAGAAGGGCGATCAGAGCTGTGATAAACAATGATGTCCAAAAGAGAAGAGAAACCAGCTCAGCTCCGTCATAGCCGTCTCAGTTCCTGTAGCGCACACAATAATGGAAAGACTGCAGGGAGGGGCAGGAGCAGATGCTGCAAGGGTGGCACCAGGACAAGGAGACATAGAGCAACACAACATGACACTTCTAATTCAGTAATAATCTCATACTGTGTGCCCCTAAGAATTTTTATGTGGCTTGTGCCAGTGACTTTGGCCCGTGTCTCAGTTCTAGCTCTTGGAAAACAGAAATCACCCCCAACTCAGGAGTGAAGAACCACTTCTCCGACAGATCTCTGAAGCAGCACGCCTGGAGAAAGTGTGTTCGCCTGGAAGGACAGGAATGCAAAGGCTCTTGTAACCCTCAGCAGGGTGTCCAAATCAAAGGGCACAGAAAGGGTCAGAAATATTCAGGCAACAACCATCTAGAAGATAGAGGAGGTGAGGGGGATGAAGCAGGAGGCAAAGCATCCATCCACAGTCTCCCAGCAAGTGCCAGGCTAGAGATGGGGATGGACCGCACTGAAAGTCAAGGCCCAGGCCTGTCTGGCACAAAGGCACCGGAAGGGAAATGAGTCAGGAAGCAAAATGATGACCTGCAATCTGCATTGTGGTGAAGATTCCATAGAGACCTCCAGGGCATTGGGAAGCCAGGTGACAGGGAGGTGAGACAAGCGAGATAAATTAACCCTACCTGTAATTCACAGAAGAGATCTCAGTAGCAGACAAAGGTGCTAAACACATACACTTCAACAGTAGCCAGGAGGTACCATATTTTCACAGTTTGCCAAAAAATAAATAAATAAAAGTCCTAAGGGGCCTATGTTTGTGGTGCAGTGGATTATGCCAGCATCACACACTGGAGTACCACTGGGAGTCCTGGCTACTCTACTTCGAACCCAGCTACCTGCTGATGCACACCTGTGAAGGCAGCAGATGATGGCCCCAGTGTTTGGGCCTCTGTCACCCATGTAGTAGATAAGGATGGAGCTCCTGGCTTCAGCCTGGCCCAACCCCAGCTGTTACAGGCATCTGAGAAATGAACTAGTGGATGGAAGACCAATCTCTCTCTCTCTCCATCCCTCTTTGTCTTTCTCATTTTTGAATAAACAAACATTCTTAAAAACAAAATAAAATGCCATTTGCATGGAGGAAACTGACATAATAATATTCTCTGACTATTAGACATATTACATATTCTCCATTAATGCTGTTGTGCTACAACAGAGGATTTGAGGACCTGCAGCAGAGACTGGCTTATAAAACCTTAAATATTTACCACCAGGCCATTTATAGAAATCAGTTGAGAACCCCAGTTCTAGACTTAAAATACTACTGCTTCCAGTTATTACAGATACAATAAATCTTTTTCTTAACCTTTTACTGGTTTAACATGATCTGTAATTTGTATCAGGGTTGATATTGTTATACATTCACCATGTAGCTCTTCCATGAATGCCCACCAATAATAGTCGTGACATTGGAATAATCCTTCCTTTTCGACTGTTTCAAGGTGGCCCCAGTGTTGCATACCCAGAAGCAGGTACTTTGCTTCTGGGTAGGCTGTGTGTCACTGCAATGGACTCCAGTTCGTTCTAGCATCAATAAGCCGTCACTACAACAGGACTTGCCCTCAAATGTGCTTCGGTATCTTAGTATCTGGCCCATGTTACACTTGTTTATCAAACTTTTATTTGTTATTTTGCTTGTCTATTATCAAGGCAGCTTTAGATTTTCTGGTTAAAATTCATGAGCAATGATCTGAATGTTGTGCTGAGATTATGGGAAATCAGGGGAAAATAAGCACCTCACAACTTCTACAGCTCTACTGAGGAATAAGGCATGGCTCTCACTCGCTCCCTAGGGTCCTCCATATGACTCAAGAAAGTCCTACAACTTCTGTTAAAAGGCTTCTACACTTTTCATTAAAATGTTTTCTCTTGGGGCTGGCACTGTAGTATAGTGGGTAAAACCACTGCTTGCAATGCTGGCATCCCAATGTAGTGCCAGTTTGAGTCCTGACTGCTCTACTTTTGATCCAGCTCCCTGCTAATGTGCCTGGGAAAGCAGTGAGGAATGGCCCAAGTGCTTGGGCCTCTGCCACCCATGTGGGAGATCCAGAGGAAGCTCCTGGCTACTGGCATCGGTCTGGCCCAGCCCTAGCCATTGCAGCCATTTGGGAAGTAAACCAGTAGATGACTGTCTCTGTCTGTCTTTCTCTCTCTGTAACTTTGCCTTTTGAATAAATAAAATACATCTTTAAAAAATGTTTATTCTTGTGGCTGGCACTGTGGCATAGCAGGTAAAGCAGCTGCCTACAGTGCAGGCATCCCATATGGGCACCGATTGGTATCCCGGCTGCTCCACTTCCGATCCAGCTCTCTGCTGTGGCCTGGGAAAGCAGTCGAAGATGACCTAAGTCCTTGTGCCCTTGCACCCACATGGGAGACACAGAAGAAGCTCCAGGACTCTGGCTTCAGATCAGCACAGCTATGGCTGTTGCAGCCATCTGGGGAGTGAACCAAAGGATGGAAGACCTCTCTCTCTCTGCCTCTGCCTCTCTGTAACTCACCTTTCGAATAAATAAATAAATTTTAAGAAAAAGAAAAAAAGCTTACTCTTTGTTGTGAATAGGATCCTGAAGACTACAGAGTGCTCATTTTCAAATGCTATATAAAAATGTAACTGGAAATTAGACATGGGGAGACACATTTAACCTGACAATAACTAGAGAAATGCTAGTACAAAAAACAGCATATTTAATGCTGGCATGATTGGGGAGATATTGACTCATTCACACATTCCTGTTAAAGTCACAAAAATATCCCTTAGGGTAAATGCCATCAGTAAATAACAGTAACCAAAAACTTGTAACCTCTCATCCTGCTATTTCAACTATCATAAATCATGTGTTCTTTTGAGGAACTAAGCTATATTTATGCATAAAAAGGTTAAACTCAGCAAAATTTTAAAATAATTAAGTAAAATGTGGTATGCCCACTCAATGAAATATTAAACAGATATTAAAATTGTAATCATTCAAGAATATGCAGCAATATGGAAAGTGCTTAGTGTAGATGCTGAGATACAGGGTACCAGGATAATTTATGCTGATAGCTAGAATGGAAAGGAATACCCAAAAATAAAAGATTGTACCTGTGTCTGACTACTGAATTTGTGGGTGGTGTTTTCCCATTTACAGGTTCTGAGCTTGCCACAATGTGGCAACTTCACATACACAATTTTTAAAAGAGGGGACGGCGCTGGCACTGTGGCACAATGAGTTAAAGCCCCAGCCTGCAGCACCGGCATCCCATATGGGCACCGATTCAAGTCCCGGCTGCTCCTCTTCCAATCCAGCTCTCTGCCATGGCCTGGGAAAGCAGTAGAAGATGGCCCAAGTCCTTGGGCCCCAGCACCCAAAGCAGGGAAACCAGAAGAATTCCCTGGCTCCTGGCTTTGGCCTACCCAGCCCTGGCCGTTGCAGCTATTTTCGGAGTGAACCTGCAAATGGAAGACTCTCTCTCTCATTCTGTGTGTGTGTGTGTGTGTCTACCTCTTTAACTCTACCCTTTAAATAAATAGAATAAATCTTTAAAAAAAGATAGCAACTACTTCTAAAATGCAACAAAATGCTTTGTGGTACTGAAGTTTAAATTAAAGTTGTCTTCTAAATATAGAATTTCAACAGGGTAGTGAGCCTCAAAGTATGTCTTTTCTACAAAAGCTTACTGTGTAGAAATACCCTTTCCTCACAATTTAGGTGCTAAACTTCATATGAAGATAAACTTAGGCTTTGTGTGTTCACTTCAAGTTGAGACTTTGAGGTTCTGAACTATTTTAACCCTTGGAGAGAAAATTCAGATGAAATCCACCAGTTAATAAGGAGCACATCCTGGAGTCTTCTCAGTGCAGTCTGACAACAAATTCAGCAGAAGTTTATCTACCTGCACGCCCAATGGATAAGCACGATCAGTCTCCACCAATCCATAACGCCCAAAGATAACTCTAGGAGTCCACATCTGTTTTGATGTTCTGTGAATTTTGAGAGCTTGTAATTAGGTCCCAGTGGAGGTAATATTTAGAAAGGAACAAAGTAAAATCATCAAAAGACAGTTATAGAATGAATGGTTAACAAGGTAGAGGCTGTTCGTACATACATGTATGTCTGCATCTGTGAGTGTGTGGGTGTGCACGCATGCTGTGGCTTAAGCATTACCTAGTGCAGGCACTTTCATCTGTGTGTGCAGCACTGCTATGATTTAAGCCTTACCTACCGCAGGTACACGGAAAGGAGTCTAGCAACCACCCCCAGCAAATGCTGAGGTAGTTTCCTATTTCCTGATACACTCCAGACTTTTCTTCTAATTCACAGGGTTTTCTCAATGTTGAGATACACATCAATCATCCCTCATACCCCTTTTTGTTCACCTTTTGAAAGAATTATTAATCTTTTCCCCTGTGATTTCACTGAAAGTGTGAACAATTAAAAATTGGGGTGCAGGCAATTGGGATGAGGCAGAAGCTAGGGAAATTCTGAAATATGAAATAATCACCCTAGCAGAGAGGAAGAGAGAGTTTGGGATTACACACATGGTGAACCGTACCTATCCTTCCAACTTCTTAAGATTCATCTTCTCATCTCACCCATCCCTGATATACACTCTGTATCTTTAATGTTGGAGCTGTGCTGACCCAGCTAGAGTCAGAACATTCCTGCTAAAACATCCATCTCCTTCACCAGATGCACAAGTCCTTACAGGCCGGGGCTCACCCTCACCATCTTTCTCAGCCGGAAAGCATCACACACAGTGCCTGAGAAAGAAACTCTCAAACAGTTTCTGAATGATATCCAACGCACACTTCTTTATAGAGAGCAGAAAAGTCTGCAGAGAAAGGCAACTACTTTTATCTCAGCTTGCTTTCCAACCTGCAAGCTTGCAGACCTAAGTACAGTCTTCATGTTTCTTGTTTGTGAAGCTCCGCGGTGTGTGCATCTTATGTTAAGTGCAGAGGCACAGCCCTCCCTGCCGCTGCATGGCCACAGTCAGTCTATCAAGCACTGGGGCCCAGCACGGCAGCCCCCAGGAGCCCTTCCCTTCTCAGCTCTGTCACAGGAAGGGTGTGACAGAGCCCTGCCTTCCTCCTACTCCCGAGAGAACACTTGCGCAATCATCCAGCAAGTCCCGCATTGACCAAACAGAAAATTCAAGTCTCCCTCACCAAAGCAGCTTTCAAAAGTCTCAAGTAGTTCAGTGCACGGCCAAAGTGAAAGGTTTAATAAAGAAGCTAATTAACGCACTAAAGAAAGGTGAAGAGTGTCTGAGAAAGAGCATTTCTCACTTGGGGTAGATGCACTGGAAGAAATTAAGGAAGAGGCCATGAATTAGTCACACTTAAACAAGGCCATAAAGGATGCACTGTCTAAAATAAATAATACCCTTACAGAAATCAAGAGCAGCATTTGAGATCAGTCAAAAGTGAGGCCAAGGGTTGGCTTGGAATACCAGGTGCCAGTCTGGGGGCATCCTTAATGACTCCAAGGCCATTGTACTAGACCTGCAGAATACATAGTGAGGGGGGAAGCAGCAGGATGTACTATGTAGGCTCCTCCTCCTCTTCTCTGCTCCCTCCTCCCCCACCAATCTCACCCAAGGAAAGGATGCTGGCACTTAGGAAATTTCACCTTTTGCGTATTCCAACAACCAGAGATACCTTGGGTCCTTTAGTAAGCAGCTGGATCATCAGGGAAGTCCACTTGTAAGCAAAATTATCCCCATAACTATATTAACACACGCACCTTTCACATACACAGACATGTACATATATATATGACGAACAGTAAAAAAGCAAACAGATTTGGAGAAACAAATAGGCTAGACCGAGGATTCATAAATATTTTGGATTCAAAGTAAAGAAAGAAATCATAAGCCCAAAAGATCGAATGGGCAAGGGGATGAACTTACATTGAATATAACCATACATACACTTTCTGGGACTCATGGGTGAAGGGTCTTGCTAGTGGCCAGAGAAATGAGAACTGAAGCAATAGGGCGCCGTTTTGATCAAACTGATTACTATGTTAGCATAAAATAAATGTACAATACATAGCTATCTGTGTGTGGAGGGAGAACATCTTGCTGATGTAGTGTAAATTTCATTTGTGTCTTTGCAAATGAAACCCTGGTGATTATTTTATGAGCCAAAATATAAATGGTATTTACCCAAACATCCCACTCCTGAGAATCTGTCTCAAATGTAAGTCTAGTTGAAGTAAAACCACAATGAATTTTAAAGTAAATGAGAACATGTAACAACACTGAACATTTAAAACAATATTAAGCGGAAGGAATAAATAACCTGCATAGTTTATACTTGAAACAAGGTCAAAATAGATCTTTATTCAGGCCAGGACAGGTTGAAAGAGAACAAAGTGAGAAGTGAATCCTCTGGAAAGGGAGATTCTGAGCAATGGCCTTCCTTACTTTAAGATGTACACTATTGTTATTTTAATTTTATATAATTAAATGTCTCCAGGCAACTGTAAAGAAAAAAATACTCCACATTTTATTAAAAGCATCTGGATCTGTGGCACATCATGCTCATAGTGGCAGAATGTGAGGTAAAGGGAAAGTAGAGAAAAAAAAGAGCAATGTTAACAAAATCAATTAAACTAGACTGCACATTTCCATCATACCTACATTCAGCATGATTAAAAAATACCAAATTTCCACTAATACAAAGCTAAATATGTTCTGTGTCTGGTGTCATCTCTGATTATGTCTAAAAACAAGTGTACCAAAACAGGGTAAAAAGACAGTGCAATTTGAGCTAGAATAGAATGGAATTGGATTCAAAAATAGAATCCTCATAAAATTTTAATATGTGACAAAAGTCAGTAATTCCATTCTAAAAGCGAAAAAACAATTCTTTTAAAAAGTAGGAGCTAAATCATGGTAAGTCTCAGTGCAAAGCAACAAATGGGCATTGTTTATAAATCATCACTTGCATGGATAGGAACCCAATATAGCATAATCTCTCCAAACCTGAGTTTTCCATGAGGCCATGGGATCTGATGTCCCTACATTTTTAAGTGTCAGCAGAGAGACTAAAGTCATCACTGCTGGGAGAGAGAAAGAGAATCAGGAGGCAGCCACCATGGATGGTGAGGGAAGGGCACAGAGCACTGGGCTGAAGACAGCAAAAAGGGACGAGGAAATTCAAGGAATGAGCTCAGAAAAGAGAAATTAACCTTCCACTAACTTCCATGGAGAACTCTTCAAAAAATGCTATCCCAACAACAAGACAAAGAGAAGAGATAACACCTTAATTAGAAGTATGCATGTCAACCTCTAATATACACAGCACTCTTTCAGGTACAGAGAAGGCTCAACCAGAGAAAGTATATAAAGCCAAGGGAGCTCAGAGTTTACCCAGAGACTGGGAACAAACAAAGACTTCTTGCAAAGAGCTTTCACATCCATTATTCATAGTTAAAAAGTGAATACCAATTCTGTGTGACAGACAAGGGCAGGCATTATTATTAATCCCATTTTATAGACTTGAATTTAATGCTTAGAGACAATCAATCAATCAGGCAGACAAATAACAAATAAGGCCTAAACCCGAAGCATAGGCCTACTGATCTCTAGAGAAAGATCAAGATACTTCAAAAAGTACATGGAACAGGGATTAAAAGATAAGGTTACTTTTGGAAAAAAACTGATATATGCACAGTGCTTTCCCAATATCCACTTATCATGAATTTTTTGAAGGATCTTCTTGTGCATTCCACTATACTGTGTCCCCTCTTCCCAACTCCAGTAAAGCAGACAACCTGTATCACCACAGGATTAAGTGACAGAAACAGACACACAGGAATCCCAAGATGAGTGGATATAGTCTACGTTGGGAATAGTTAAAAAGGACTATCTTGGCACATGGGACTTGAGATAGGCCAAACTCTAGAAAGGATAGAGGAAGAAGGACTCATTTTTCTAACTCCAAAAGTTCTATGAGGTGTAGGGGTGAGGAGAGGGGACAGCCATGCACATACTGTAGAACAGTGGGTTAAGCTGCTTGGGATACTTGCATCCCATTTCAGAGTGCCAGGGTTCGAGTCCTGGATGCACCCCCTATTCAAGCTTCCTGCTAATACACACCTTGGAGGCAGCAGGTGATGGCTGAAGTAGTTGGATCCTTTGCCACTCATGTCCAAGACTCAGACTGAATACCAGGCTCCTGGCTTTGGCCCAGCCTAACCCTGACCATTGCAGGCATTGTTAGAGCAAATAAGTATGTGGGTGTGTGTTTTCTTCTTCTTTCTCTCTGTTTCTCTGCATTCAAATAGATAAAATTGTATGAAGAAGATGAGAACCGCTGGTAGAAGCAAAAGTAAAACTCAAGCACTTTAATGTAATTTAGAAAGGATCAATTAAAACTTTGTTACCTGACTTTGGTTTGGTTTGCATTATTGTCATGTGTCAACAGCTATGCATCTTTAATCATACAACCACCTTAGAAATGTTTCATTTCTCTCTGGGCCTCTACTAAACATTTGTTAAAGGAGAGTCCTTCAGTTCCAGAGTCTGAGAAAGGCAGTCTAGAATGCAAAGGGCATGGAGATTAAGAATGCATAGGAACTCTGGCCTCAGAATCAGCCCTTAAGGCATTTGGATATGGCTGAAGAGCCCATGAGAGTATTTCAGGCATGGAAAGCCAAGACACCCTGGGGGGGGGGGGGGGGAGGACCTAAATGAAAGATCTCTGCCAGTGAGATCCCAGTGGAAAGAATGGGGCCATCAAAGAAGGAGGTACCTTTCTCTGAAGGGAGGAGAGAACTTCCACTTTGACTATGACCCTATCGAATAAGATCAAAGTTGGCGAACCCTAAAGGCTTCCATAGCCTTGGCAACTCATGACTAGAGCCTAGGGAGATTACTGACGCCATAAACAAGAGTGTCAAATTGTTAAATCAACAACAGGAGTCACTGTGTACTTATGTCTCATGTGGGATCTGTCCTTAATGTGTTGTCCAATGTGAAGTGATGCTATAACTAGTTCTGAAACAGTATTTTTACACTTTGTGTTTCTGTGTGGGTGCAAACTGATGAAATCTTTACTTAGTATATACCGAATCGATCTTCTGTATATAAAGATAATTGAAAATGAAAAAAAAAATCTGGGCCAGCGCCATGGCTCAATAGGCTAATCCTCTGCCTTGTGGCGCCGGCACACCGGGTTCTAGTCCTGGTTGCCCCTCTTCCAGGCCAGCTCTCTGCTATGGCCCGGGAAGGCAGTGGAGGATGGCCCAAGTCCTTGGGCCCTATACCCCATGGGAGACCAGGAGAAGCACCTGGCTCGTGGCTTCGGCTGCGGCGGCCATTGGAGGGTGAACCAACGGCAAAGGAAGACCTTTCTCTCTGTCTCTCTCACTGTCCACTCTGCCTGTCAAAAAATAAAAATAAAAAAAAATCTGGTGTTAAATTGGAAATTGCATAGAAAATTAATCAATTTTTTAAAAATATCATGTAGGATCTCTGTCTTTAATGTGCTATACACTGTTATTTAATGCTATAAGTAATACTCCAACAGTATTTTTTCACTTTGTGTTGCTATGTGGGGGCAAACTGTTGAAATCTTTACTTAATATATACTAAACTGATCTTCTATATATAAAGAGAATTGAAAATGAATCTTGATGTGAATGGAAGGGGAGAGGGAGCGGGAAAGGGGAGGGTTGCGGGTGGGAGGGAAGTTATGAGGGGTATTGTAATCCATAAGCTGTACTTTGGAAATTTGTATTCATTAAATAAAGGTTTTAAAAAAAAAGAATACATAAGAATGAAGAGCTTAGGCCCTGCCATCAGAGTGGCCTCAATCGCTGCTCTGTCACCTACCAGCTCTGTGACTTGCAACAACTCAACAGTTGTATGACTCAGTTTCTTAACTCATGAGAGAAAAGCTGCAAAGCTTGCATGAGATAATACAAGTGAGATGCAAGACTGAAAGAGCTAATATAAGTGAAGAGCTTAGAGGACAGTTGCATATGGCATAGTATAAATACTCAATATACATTCAATATTATTAGTGACAAGTGATTCTTCCCTCTTGAAAGGATATAAGCTATTTGACAATATTATTGGGGGCACAGGGGTCGGGGCAAGGAATACACCTTCACATTAGTATGCAGAATTGTGCAAATAATACCCAGAGGCTCATGGACCACTAACCCTCAACTTAATAACCCTTGAAACACATAATATCTAATAGCTTCCTATTGCAAAACACTATAGCATGAACAGCTCAAAAACAACCAAAGAGGGATCGCTTTTGGCTATCAGAGATGCAAACAGGCATCATCAACATATAGTATATCTTTGGCTTCCATTTGATCGGCAGGAATATTTCAAATGAATAGAAAGAATAAACTCAAGGCCCAAAGCTCAAAGAAAACCCAAACAAGCCAAGACTATCTCCAAAGCAGCAGCTAACAGATCTTGCAGAGGCAAACAAACGGACCTAAAAAGGGTCTGCTTCCTCATGACCTGATAGCACATACAGAGTGGGCTTCGCAATGAAATCACTGTCTCATGCCAAGTACTCAAGGAACAGCACTGAAAACTGTAACCTCTAAAGGTTCACTTTTTTTGCATGCTTTAAATAGTTTAACAAATCACTGTAACAAGGAAAAAAATCATCTGTGTTCTTTCTACTTACTCTGGCTAGCAAGCATAAAGAGTAACAGGCAGTGGATTATGAGGCAAAAGATCTTGGGGCTTAGGTGTTCTCAACTTCACACATAAGTCTCCACTACCAATCTGGGTGCCCTTACGGTTTTAATTATCAATTTCTTCAAATTATACCCATCAAGTCATATCATTCTCCTCTCAAAAACACCAGCATCCCATTAAAAATCTGTTTGTCCACAGTCTCCATGATCTGGTCCCCAGTTATATTTCTCACGTCATTTCCCGTTAATTCCCCTTAGGCTCTACTCTACAGACTTAATATACTACTTTCCATCTTGCCAACATAACCCCTAGTTTCTTACCAAGGTCATTGTCCTGGCTCACCCTAATGCATCATTAGGGGGTTAATTTCCTTCCATTCTCTACCAATGAGAAATGTACTCACCACAGTACCACATGGATAAACCTTGAGAATATTATGCGGAGTGAAAAACAGCAACCACAAAAGACCACATAATGTATTATTCCATTTACACAAAATGTTCAGAATAGACAGCCTCAGAGTAGAAAGTAGATTAGTGGTTGCTTAGGACTGGGTGGAAGGAGAATTAGGGGAAATAAGAAGTGACTGCCTATGAGTATGAGATTAGTTATGAAGTTATCAGAAATACTCTAAAGTTGATATTGGTGGTGTTTGCTAAACTCTGAATAGGCCAAAAATTGAGAAAGCTAATTGAGTTATATATCAATAAAACTATTATTAAAGCAAAAAAAAAGTACCCATCAAATTAGACTCTTCAAATGCTCTGGCTTGATTCTCTCCATCCCATCAGAGTTAGAATACTTCAACCAAGTCTTCTCAGAATGGTACTGGTACCTCTGGCTACAATATTTCATTCTGGTTGGCATTTACTTTTGGTTATACCCATGTCTGCCTTCCTAACCAAACTATGAGTACTTTCAGAAAAATAATAATTAAAGAAATAAATGTATGTGTCATATATTTCCATATTCAAGGCCTCTGTTAACCATTTGGTTTTTTAGTGTAAATTAGAAGGGAAAAAAAGAGTGTGACTTTATCTCAACCTGGCAAGGGGGGGGCCACGATTTTAGTCACACGGGCCCACCTGCCCACAAGCAAGGCCCAACTGGAAGAGCTGTAAGCAGCAGCCCTGTCCCTCTTCTTCCCCTTCTCACCTCCAGCAGCCCCATAAAGTACTTAACACATGGGGAGCACTTGAAAAAGAAACATATTTAAGATGAAAATGATAGGGCTAAAACCATTTGTTACACTAAGACAATCCCAGATTCCAGCAGGAAGCTCAAGGCATTTCAATTTGGTTTTTCACTTTGTTTGGAACAATTGTTAATTTTCATGTTATTTAACAACAACATGCAAAATGTTTTTCTTACTAATTGGACTCGAGGAGCCTGTGTGTACATATGAAATATAGTGAATTGTTTTAACACATTTAGGTGGTAAAAGAAGACAGATTTTTTAAAAAAGATTTATCTATTGATTCATTTGAAAGGCAGAGTGGTAGTGAGAGAAAGAGGGAGAGAGAAGGAGAGAGACAAAGAGAGAGAGAGATCTTCCATCTGCTAGTTCACTCCCCCAAATGACCACAACACCCAGGGCTGGGCCAGGCTGAAGTCAGGAGCTGCACTGGGATCTCCCAAATGTATGGCAGCGACCCAAGCTTTTGGGCCATCTTCTGCTGCTTTCCCAGGCACGTTAGCAGAGCTCCAATGTGGGATACCAGCAACCTACACAGCAGCTTAACCCACTGGATGTTTTTCTTGTGTCAATCTAACATTAATTTTTTTAAAAAAGTTATGATTCTGCTAAAGCTCATCATTTATCAAAGAGCATATACTGCTGTTTTGCCATCAAGGCCATTTTTAAAAATGTCCTCCTCCCCTCAATACCACAACAGTAGGGCTGGACACTGATCACCTTCCACCCTGAGACATGTCTATGGCTAAGCCCACTCTTCTGGGCCCACTCTCACCAGGAAAACTCTGCCTCCAAGGGGAAACCTCCCTCCCCAACAAACTAGGACAGAAAAAAAAAAAGTGTTGAATATTCCCACAATACTTAATGCACCTATCGTAATACCAATTACATAATTCTTGGTAAAATTATGAATGCAATCAAAAGTCTTGTGATGAGAGCTTATATATGTTGGTACCCACAGTTCTAATGAGCTGCCTGGTACCTGGCCCAGGGCTAGTCAAGAACCAGCTTTTGACTAAATTAGCAAATCCTTCCTCCTCAGAGTACAAGGCCCTCAGAACCAGAAATGTTGTGTCTGGTTCCATGTTAACATGTAGATGGTACCAAATAAATGAATGAATAAATGACTCCACAGTGATTCACTGAATGGGGATCAGAGGCTTTATTCATGATGGGTTAATGATAAAATAAGGACAGAGTGGTTTAATAGTCAAAGGCAATCCACCAAGAAAGATGGGCCCCGTGAGAGATCTTAAAACAGCACCATGCAGAAAAGGAAGGCACAGACAGTAACCAAAGACATCCACAGTCCAAGATTAATGTCAGCTTCCCAGGGCTCCAAGGGTTAATTTCTCTAAACTCAATAGGTGTGATTCCTTCCTAGATGTAATTGGTCTACAAATCTTGTGCTATATCCAAGCAAAGCCCAAAAAATCATGTCTTTAAACAAATAAAAGAACAGCAAAGCAAATCAAAGGTTGAAGTATCCAGAAGACATCAGGGGAGTTACACTGCCACGAGACATGTCCCAGACCACATGCCACAGAGGAAACAAACAGGCAGCAACGTGAACACCTCTCCTCTGGAGACACTTGTACGGATTCACACCACAGTGGTCTGCTAAAATGGCTTTTTCAGGCCCCATGTGGGGTGATGCCAGCAGCCATCCTGCCAAACAGTTTTGGTAGATGCGAACAGCAAACCGCTCCCTCCCCCCTACAAAGGCTTCAAAGAATATCAAGAATGGACAGGAAACAAGCTACACACATAGGATGGGGTACTGCCCCCTGCCAATCCCTGAGCAGGACACTGGAAATACACTTTCCAGGACAGAAGACCTACTCGAGATGCTGAGAATCCAACTGTGCAGTGAAATGGTAACAAAATCCAAAAATCTGAAGCACTAAATGATAACCCATGGTGTGGATTAGATTCTGGCAACTTAACACATCTAGGATTACTGAAGAGTTATCCAAATTGCAGCTGCCATCATGCTGGAACACAAGAGGAGGGTTGGATTCCAGGCTCCACTACTTACTGGCTGTGCAGCTTTGGGAAACATAGATAAATCCCCTGTGCTTCTCTGTGTCCTTATCTGCAACATGAAGATTGTGACAGCCCTCAATGAGTGCACCATGAGCTCCAATGTAAGAATCAATGACTGAACATAGAAAGGTCAACATCTGCCACACAGAATAACAAATGCCAGAGCAACAAGACCTTTATCATCAACCTGAGTCTACACAATTCTTTTTGAAATACTAATATTCAGGTCTAGGAAAAGGAAAGGATGTGCCCAAGAACATGAGGCAAATGACACTCACCCAGGGGAGCTGTCAGACCTGCTGACACCCAGGGCTGTCCATTGACACACTAAGCTGCCATGAGAATTAGGTAAAGTGGCTACAATATACCAGGCCCAAAGGCAGCAATGTGTATTTGCTATTCCTAATAATAATAATAATAATAATAATAATGGCTTATACATATTTATAGGGTATTTTGCAGATTACCAAGTCTTTTTCATATCTATCATCTCATCTGATCCTCACAATGACCACTGGAGATTGACAAGACAGAAATCATGACAATCCTTTAAGTCCAAATGAAGAATGGGCCAAACATGGCTTCAAGAAATGTCTAGAGTTTAAGTTCCCATTGTTATTAGCAAAGAACTGCAGCCTAGAACCCCTATCATTCATCACTGAGTCTAATGTGCTGCTTGCCTTTGCATGGTACCACACCAAGGGCATAGCTAGCAACAAAAGGCAGATTCCATAGTAATGTGTCAATGGGTAATTAAATAGCAGGCCCTTCCTATGATCCCTAACTTATCAAATCTTTCTACCTGAAGTGAGAAACTCAGAAGCATTAGATCTGAATTTTGTTTTCACTATGATTATACTAAACCATACAGAAGGAGAATCTGCTTTGGATCTTTGCTTTTTCTGTGTATGGAGTGAAACAGGCACCCTGCTTTCAACATGGGCAATGAAGAACACAGAGAGAAGCTAACACTGGGGTGTGGGGTATGTTAGGGGGTGTTAACCTCAAGATGATTTATATCTAAGCAAATCTCTCAAGTATAGGATGGAGAACCAGTTCTTATGGTGAAATTTTTAAACCTTACCTGGATACCATGTAGCTATCTGCCTAAAATAAGACAGAAGTAAAATATGGGCCATGACTCTCTTTCATGCACATCTCTTCCTTTAAAGTGAAACAATTTCTCAAATGAACAGCATCAACGACTGGCCTGCTGTAGGTGAAATCCCGAAGGAAGACCGCCAAGGTTCCATGGAAAGCCCCTTCCCTTGAGGGTTTCTTCCCTTCCCCTCTCTACCTTTCCACTTCCTTCCCTTCCCTCCCTCCCTCCTTTCTTTCTATTTATCTATCTATCTGCTATCTGCCCAAGGAAAACAGTTAACTCCCTTCTTTTTGAAAGAGTGCATAATGTTTTTCAAAGGTTGATGCTGAACAAGAAAATGAAAGCTTACAAGGAGACTTTGACTAGTTCTAGTTTGTTACTAACTAGCAGCAAGACTTGGAAAGGTTACTAAAATCTTCTGGGTCTCTAATTCCTCATCTGTCAAGTGTGGGCTTGGACAAGATCTCCAAGGGCCTTTCCAGTATTAACAACAACAAAAAAGAGCTAGTCTCCTAAACAAGCAGGAAAAAATGTCAGAATGGTCAGGCCAGCTCTTTCCAAAAAGTTAAAGAAAATGTTGTTTCCTCCACAGGCTCTGGTTTTAAATGCAAGAAGCATGCCACAGTTTAAAATCACCCATGTTCGTGCCTTTAATGGAGAAAAAGCCTCCTGCCAAAGGCCAACAAAGTTTTGCTTAAAAACAAGCTATTTTCAGGAACAACTCTCTAAGTTAAAGCTCTAATTCACAAAATTGGTTTGGCTGGTGTAACACTGTCTTCTTTCTGCAATTATTAGGCTCTAAAAGCCCTTCCCCGCCCCCCCCCCCCCCCAAACAACATTTCATTTGAAAACTGTTTGATCCTTAAATAAACCTGTAATTTCTCCTGTGGAGAAGGGAGGGCAGATGGAGGTCTGCAGTGTAGCCCAAATGACTTCATATTTCACGCAAGATTATTACAAGATGACAGATGTGAACCTGAAGAATTTGAACAATAAAGTCAGGTTATCCAAAGAATGTTCCACACAACACAAGTCTGGGAAATCATCCACAAAATGGTTCCACCAAATAAATTTGACAAACCCGAAATTTAACACAGCAGAAAGTAAAGTTGTGGTTATTATTTTTAACCTATAGGACTTCTCTGAGTTTCATTTGCCACAGATGCGTGGAGGATCTCCCTGTTGGGTAGGCAAAGCGGCTAGGGTTTCCCAAGCTGATCTGACCATTTGTGGTGCTAGTATTTCATGGAGCGTATGATTGTAACCACAGATTACGATGAGGATATAGCATTATACCTGACAGTACCCCTCCTCTGAAAGTTAAGTTCTACAGTCCAGTCAAAACTTGCAATTTTAACTCTGTTTTCATCTCCAACCATTCTATTTTATAATAGATGTGACAATAGCCAACCAAAATTTGCCAAAGTGATTTAGTGATTCAGTTCTTGAGACTTCCTTGGAATGCAGTTGGAAAACCCTCTGAAGGGCTCAGTCTCTCTCTGCTACAAATATACTCTGATTTTAGAGGATGAAAACCTCTCTCTCTCTCTCTCTCTCTCTCTACCCAATTATTCTTGTGCTTAGCCCCATATCACATTTCTTTAAGACACAGACACATGAGTAGGTATGAGGCTAAAGGGTATTTTGAGCTGTGCCACCCTCCCCACTGTGAGACCCTACACAGTATCACTATGTGTACCAGGGCCTCCGTTCCTGTCCGTACATAGCGGGGTAGACAGTTCCATGCTCTCAATCTCATGCCTGCATGCCTTTGAGGGTCGCCTCATTATTACCAAGGAGACACTGCCACAGTGCAGTGGCATCAGCAAGATAAAATCGAGGAGTTCGGGTCCTGTCTCCTCATAGAAATATCAAATGGAATAGTTATCCATACGTGAAAACACCCTCACAAGAGTGAAGGGATTCAGGAGACAGATTCCAGCAGCCAGGTGGAACCCAGATGTAAGAAAAGATGCAGGAAGTAAGGACCATTTCCCTATCCCTGTGCTACCCCCTCCCAAAGCCCGTGCAGCATGGCAGAGAGCGTGCCAACTTCCACAGGAGGGAGGAGAGTGATAGGAGCCCCTGCTTCGCCATGGACCCACGGCCAAATGAAATCAGTGTCTTGAAGAGACACCAGCACTGCCATGTTCGTGATAGCCAAGGTATGCTATCAGTCTACATGACCATCAGTGGGCAAATATGCAAAGCAAATGTGGTCTATATATGAGGAGACTTCAAAAAGCTCACAGAAAATTTGCAAAATCTTTGGATTCCATTCCTCCACAAAATTTCTGAGACCCCTGGATAAACAATGGGATACTATTCAACCATACGTTATTTTTGAAGATTTATTTATTAATTTGAAAGTCAGAATTACAGAGAGAGAGGGAGAGACACTGAGATAGAGAGAGACGTCCCATTCACTGGTTCACTCTCCAAATCACCACAATGGCCAGAGCTGGGCCAGGCCAAAGCCAGCAGTCAGGAGCCAGGAACTCATCTGGGTCTCCTATGTGAGTGACAGGGGCCCAGTTGCTTGGGTCATTTCCACTGCTTTTGCAGGCATGTTAGCAGGGAGCTGGATCAGAACTGGAGCAGCTGGAACAGAACCAGAACCAGAGCTCGTATGGGATACTGGCATTGCATGTAGCAGCTTAAACCACTAAGCCACAATGCCTAAAAACTCAAGTATAACAACATGGATGAATCCAGAAGACACAATACTATTGAAATATACTAGGTTCAGAAGATAATAACTGCAGGATCTCACTTATATGTGGAATATAAAAAAGTTGAACTCATAAAGAATGGAAAGTGGCTACTGCCGCTGGAGGAGGCAGGGCTACTGGTCAAAGTGATGCAAGATGAACAAGTTCTGGAAATCTAATGCAGCATGCGATGATTATAGTTAGTAAGTGTATTGCATGTTTGAAATGTGCTGAAAGTAGATTTTAAATGCTCTCACCACACAAACAAAATGAACTGTTTGGGGCCATCACTGTGATACAGCAAGTAAGACTGCTGCCTGCAGTACTGGCATCCCATATAGGCTCTGGTTTGAGTCCCAGCTGCTCCACTTCCAATCCGGCTCTCTGCTGTGGCCTAGGAAAGCAGTAGAAGACGGCCCAAGTCCTTGGGCCCCTACACCCATGTGGGAGACCCAGAAGAAGCTCCTGGCTTTGGATCAGTGCAACTCCAGCCGTTGTGGCCCTCTGGGGAATGAACCCGCAGATGGAAGACCCCTCTCTCTCTGTCTCTGCCTCTTTGTAACTCTGCCTTTTACATAAAAAAAAACAACAACCACAAACTGTGTGAAGAGACAGACATATTAATTAGATTGACTGTGCTAATTATTTCACAATGTAAACATGAAACTATGCTGTATACCTTAAACATATACAACTTTTATTGCCAATTAGATATCCAAAAAAAACTGGAAAAAGATTTTATTTTAAAAATAAATATTAAGAATAACAAGCAAGGAAAAAAAAGACATTTCCAAGAGGATCTTTAAGCAAAATCAGCAACTTAGAAACAAGGGCTCCCTGTGCTTAAACCTCACCCCATCAAGACTGCTGCTGGAGCAACTGCCACTTGCAGGTACATGTTCTGGGCTGTTAGCTACAACTCCAGTTATTTTGCAACCAAGACATGTAATGTTTGGCTAGTAACATGCACATTATGGTGCCTCATCAGGTCACTTGCTAAATGTGACAGCAAATGTCAAACCACCATGACACGCACAGAGTCAAGGCAGGGTAGCCACAGTGTTAAAACATACCACCCTCCACCACAGGGCTGCTGGTGGCACCCCAACTTGTCATAATGACCTTCTACAGGAAAGGTATTTAAACATCAGGTCTGTGGCCCAGTGTAAGAAGTCTTCCAGGAACTACTCTCCTGCCTGAACCCACCCAGATTTATTTTTAATGGCAGTGGACAAGAGTGGTTTTAACACTGGTTCCCAGGAGAAAGTAGGAAACAGAAAAGTGACATTGAGATATAAAAAAAAAAAAAATCAAAAGCACTTATACTACCCTTAAAACTCACAGGAGTGAAGCAAAATAGTATTCAACAACCCTTTATCAGCCCTCTGCATAGTTCTCTATGGAGGGGTCTTTATAATCCTTCTACAAACGCCCAACATTTCCACCTTTGTCCCTCTTATTCTTCATCCCACTCACTCAAACAAACAAGTGAGTCCCCTTTAAAAAACATTTATCAGAATGTACCAGGGATTTGCTCCATTGCCTGCTTTATATACAGGACATGGAGACTATAATAGCTGCACTCAGACATGCACTGGTGCTGGTTCCTGGCTCTCACCTGCCATCACAGCTTTGCAAAGGGCCTGGAGGGTGTCAGAAAGCAGACTAAGGGAAACAGCCTGGATAGTCTTTCCCCTTTTCTGCCAGGTCAAATTCCACCCAGGGTGCACATCCCAGATCAAATTCCTCCTCTTCCAAGAAGGCGTTCTTCCTTTTTTCCACAGTAGTCTCCAGTACCAACCAAGATTATTAGCTCTCTCCTCTGATAATCACAAATCCCTTAACTGTATCTGAGGATTTTTCCCATCTCCAACAAAAGTAATTGGCATAAATTCTCCCAAGAAGAAAATTCTGTTCTCCCAAAGAAAACCGCTTAATGGCAAAGGCTATATCTGGCTCAAGTTAACAAATAAAAAGCTAAAACTGATCTAAAGAATGAATTGGGCCCAGCACTGTGGTATAGTGGGCTGGGCTTCCACCTGCAGTGCCAGCATCCTGTATAAGTGCCGGTTCTAGTCCCAGCTGTTCATCTTCTGATCTAGCTCTCTGTTATGGCCTGGAAAAGCAGATGGCCCAAGTGCTTGGGACCCTGTAGGAGACCTGGAAGAAGGTCCTGGCTCCTGGCTTCAGATTTACCAGGTCTGGCCGTTGTGACCATTTTAGGAGTGAACCAACAGATAGAAGACCTTTCTGTCTCTCCTTTGTGTCTATAGCTCTACCTTTCAAGCAAAGCCTTGAACATTTTCCAGTTTTAATTCTCTTAATTAGTAATGCAACCTTTGGAGTAGGTAGCAATGGTACCTCGGTTATGTAAGTCCATGGAACCTATTCACACAAACAGAATTGGCTTTAGATCTCAGCAGTGATGATGCAGTTAATGTCCTTGACCATCATACTCTTACTTCTGTAGAGGATAGACAAGATCCTGTCCAAAGGGAGAAGGACATGGTAGTTTCTAGAAACCAACAGAAGAAGGGCATTTGCCAAATGGCCCAACAAGTAAAGGGCCCATAAAAGGGAACTGTAAGGAAAAAATATCACAGCACAGGGCCTTCATCTGCCTTCACAGGAACAAGAACTCCTGGAGTGGGAGAGGGGAGGACAGAAGCCACAAATCGGCCTGCAGCCTTTCTAATCTACCTGACTGCCCAAACTGGAATGTACTCACTCTTTGTTGAGAGCAGAGAGGCTGAACTTCTGGTTGCACTGTGATTTTCTGAGTAATGGAAATGTGATCATTACCTTGACTATTAGCAGTAAGAATGCTGATGCCACTTCCATGATGAGTCTACCAATGTTTTCCTTCAAGAAAAAGTTAAAGGCCCATTAGCAAAGGAGTGGGTGTGAGAATCAAACTTGAATGGTGAAAGGGAGCATCTTGTGGCCAGTCTTAATGATACTTAATTCTCAGATGAGGAATTCTGTAGCAAACAACGTCTTGATTCTGTACAAAACATTTTTAATTTCATGTCCTGCTACTCACAGATGTTAAATTTGTCTTCCCATCAGTTGTAAAAAAAATAAATTGATAATAATTGTAATAATTTAAGAAACAGTTAGGCCTCAAACAAAAGTTGAGCCCTAATGAATGCTTCCATCTGGAATTAATAGCACAGTGGATGGTGAAACTGCCCGAATTCAGTTGATGTAAATTTATATTGCATTATATTATAAGTATCAAAATGTAAGGCTGTAGCCATCAAGAGCTTCTTTTGATGTGCCAGCCACAGAATAACTTCATTACATTCTCAGGCAAGTCTGGTACCTGATGTTTTATTTCAAGAGATTTTAGCAACTTACTTTGACTGTGACCTTATCTCCCCGTGGACCACAAGGGCAATTATAAACAGAGAAGTACTGACTGCACTTGGCTTTATGGGCTTGATGATCCGGGGACAGGAGAAGAGAAAGCCAGTGTGCTCCTATTGCAAACACATTGAGCCAATCAACACTGCAAAATACAAGAGAGGCTACCATGTGTACTACATATCTAAACAAGAGCTAAGGACTAAAGCATGGAGGGAGATACAAAAATATGTGGGAGCAAGAAAAAAAGAGATGGTAGTGAGAGTGCACTAACCAACCAGGGAGGAAAATTCCAGCAGGAAGTAGCAGAATATCCAGTAAAGAAGGGAACAGATGAAGCTAGGGAAATAGGCATTATCAGAGTGACCACAGCATCCCACAGGGAACCTTCAAGGGGCAGCTTTCTGCATTTCTATACATCAACTGTACCATCAGCTCAGCTATAAGACACTATAGGCAAAATGGCATGTTTATTTTTTAAAAAATTTATTTATTTGAAAGGCAGAGAGGCAGAGGCAGAAAAAGAGAGAGGTCTTCCATCACTGGTTCACTACCCAGATGGCTGCAATGGCAGGAGCTGAGCCAATACGAAGCCAGAAGCTGCTTCCTTGTCTCCCACATGGGTGCAGGGGCCCAAGCACTTGGGCCATCTTCCACTGCTTTCCCAGGCCATAGCAGAGGGCTGAATCGGAAGCGGAGCAGCCTAGACTTGAACCAGTGCTCATACGGGATGCCGGCACTGCAGATGGCAGCTTTACCCACTACACCACAGCGCCAGCACCAGCATGTTTCTACACTAGAGATAGCTGCACAAATCCTTAGAGTCAGAAATACCACCGCCTCCAGGAAGCCCCTCCCTCATACCTACCCTCACAGAAACCCTCCCGCAGGTCCCCGTGACTGCTGTCTGCACCTTTCCCTCATTACTGGATGTCTTGCTTTGCAACACAGCTGCTTATTCGTGAGTCAGTGTTTCTCACGGAATTGTGAACTCTGAGAAAGAGAGAAGGGCCCTGTGCCATAGGTTACAGTCCTCTGTGCCAGTTCTGGGCTTTTCAGAGTAGGCACCTGACGAGAGGATTTGCTTTCTAAAACTTAGGAGAACACCTCCCTTTTTTAGGTACTCTTGTTACAGAAAACGCAATTTTAGGATTTATAAGTTTACTCATAACAATCACCCCATCAACTGCTGTAAATGGCAGCCACTACTGGTATTCCATTGCTTTGCCCAAGTTTACATGAGAAGTACAGAATAGGACCACAATGAAAAAAAAAAAAAAAAAAAAAAGGGTCATGGTTTGCCCGGGGAAGAATTACACTACAAACTAGCACTGTTCTTCTGTGTGAGGATCATTTCCTGGAACCTCAAAGAGCTTTCCAGAAATCCCATCATCCAGTCAGCCCCACCCACCACTCCTGAAACTAAGAGCATTTCTTTCATGCCTCATCATTCATGATAAAGCAAATGAATCCATGGTATGGTACAGAAACAATAATTATGAATATCAGTGCATTTATCTTGTACTTTATATGTATCCATATCTCACTGGATCTTTTCCATGAGCTTCTACAGTAGGAAGAAATGGAATTACTATTTCAGAGATGAAGAAACTCAAATCCATGCGATGTAGTTTGCCCCAGAACACACAGCTAGTAAGAGGCTCTGGCAGGACATGACTCAGGTTCAGTGATTCCTCATCTAGGTTTTAATTCATTTGTGCGAAGCTGTGACTTATCTAAAGTGTTTACCAGGCTTTGGCTGTCAATGATCTAAGAAGATGCTAATGATGAAGCCCCTGAGACCCACAGGAATCAAAGTTATCTAATTCAGATAGGGCAACAGATGGGCTCTATGAGAAGAGATAGGAAGGGAGGAAAAAGGAGGAGGAAGGAAGGCAGAAAAGAAGGAAAGAGGGAGGAGGGAGACAGGAGCAGAGAAAGAGAGGAACAATGAGAGAATAAGGGAGTGGTAGAACCATTTGGGCTACGATAGCCAGCTAACCTCCCAGAAAACAAGGGCCTTGAACTGTATTTTAAATCAATAGTAATCAAAGTCACTGCACAGAGCTTCAGCATCCTCTGGCAGCATAAGAGAACACAGTCTGCAGGCCGGGGTTGTAATGTAGCAGGCAAAACCGCCATCTGTGACGCCAGCATCCCTTAGGATGTCAGGTGCGTGGCTGCTCCACTTCTAATCGAGCTCTCTGCTAATGGCTTTGGAAAAGCAGAAGATGGCCCAACTACTTGGGCCATTGCCAACCGCATGGGAGACCCAGATGAAGCTCCTGGCTTCAGCCTGGCCCAACAATGGGGGTTGTGGCCATCTAGGGAGTTAGGCAGCAGATGGAAGACCTCTCTCTCCCCCGCTTTCTCGGTAACTCCTTTTTAAAAAAGAGAATACAAAATCTCCCACATGACTTGAGGCCTACTGGACCAAAACCTCTGAGAGTGGGAATCCCCAGGTAATTTCAACACACACCAAGTTTGAAAAACATTCCTTAAAAGTTAAGGTAGAACCATGGCAAATGGCAAGAAGGTAATAGACAGGTACCGGGAGAGGGAAAAGAACTGAAATGAAAAGTAAGAAGGCCCAGAGTCTAGAAAACTCAAAGCATTTAGCAAACAAGGTCTAGAACAATGGGCCAAAGAGGAGGTCTCTTGTAAGAGGCTGGGTCTATAGTGTCCCGATGATGACAAACCCTGGAGAAGGCTAATGGCAAACAGAGCAGCATAATATCAGCCCGTGGCTCTGCAGCCAGCCAGAGCCACATCTGGAACCTTAAGAGGAGAAAGATCCTCCAGTAAATACAAGGAACAAGAACATTATCACATATTCAGGACAAGAACCAGGGGGTTCAGGGGCCAGCATTGTGGCATAGTAGGTTAAGCTGCCGACTGCAACACTAGCATCCCATATGGACACTGGTTTGTGTCCTAGCTATTCCACTTCTGATCTGGGTCCCTGCTAATGACCTGGCAAAAGCTGCAAAAGATGGTCCAGTGATTGGAAACCTGTCACCCACATGGGAGACATGGATGGAGTTCCAGGCTTTGGGCTTGGAGTGGCCTAGTCCCAGACTTTGTTGCCATCTAGGAAATGAACCAGTGGATCAAAGATCTCACTCTCTGTCTCCCTCTCGCTCTGTACTCTGCCTTTCAAATAAATAAATCTTTAAAGAAAAAGGGGGTGGGGGGTAAGAGGCTCTTCAGAGGCAAATCTCACATATTTCTGGAGAGGGCTCACTGACAAGTAAGGGAACATGCCATGGGGGTGAGCCATGAAACAACATGAGGCATCCGGGGCTTCACTGTGCTCTCACAAAACAAGAAATGAATGAACCTCACTCAGCCGGGCTATGAAGGAATGACGGACCCTACCGCCCGGAGGGTTGGAGAGGCACTCAGAGGCCACTGTTTTCCGTACCCATTTAGGCCACTGCAAGGCCAAAGAATGAAAAGATCACCAAGCCCTCTCCTTAGCTAGTGGATAAGCCTTTTTTTTTTTTTTTTTTTTTTTGAGAGGTAGAGACAGGAAGATCTTCCATCCACTGGTTTGCTCTGCAAATGGCCACAAAGGCTGGAGCTAGCCAATCCAAAGCTAAGAGCTTCTTCCGGGTCCTTCCCTCTCTCCTCACCCCACTGCAGGTGCAGGGGCCCAAGCACTTGGGCCATCTTCTACTGCCTTCCCAGGCATAGCAGAGAGCTGGATCAGGAGAAGAGCAGCTGGGACATGAATTGGTGCCCATATGGGATGTCAGCACCGCAGGCGGAAGCTTAGCCTACTACACCACAGTGCCAGCCCCAAGCTGCTGGCTTTAACCATGTCTTCCTCTAATACAAGGAATTTTTTAGAAAGCTCATGGAAAATGGAAGGAAAAGATATGTTTATTTTGGTGCAAAAAAATTTGAAATCCATGCATACAAAAGATCTTCAAAAATTTCATGAAAAATGAGTATTATGAAAAAACTATGCAGCAAAGTAAATATACCCTTTCATTTCAGTTTCCACAAAATGTTTGAAGTCTCACATATGTTTCCAGGGCAGCCAGCTAGAGAAGTTCTTGGGCTGGGAGTTCGCAGGGTGGGTTGCTGTCACTCCTAGTCACACTGCATTTCAGGACCTGAGTGTCCTGCACTTCCTGCCTCTCTAGCTTTTCATATGGGCTCCAACTCCTCTAGGTCATTACATTGGGCACAGCTTTCTTTCCAAATGACATACATCCATTTCTATTCAAATGTGCTCAAATGGGATTTTCGGCTGTCCCGAGAATGGCTATAGCTTTGCCCGGAGGTGTAAAGAAAAAGCCAAAATTATGGAAAACAGGACCCAAAGACGTCCATCTGGTGAGCTAGTGGAAGTCCCTGAAGTATGCCTTCTTGGGGCCATTAACTGGGGTGCCAGGAAAAGTTCCAAAAATCAAAGAAAACAAGATGGCTGCCATCCCTCGGGACTTGCTGAAACAGTGGCCATGTGCATGGTCAGCACTACAAGGGTGCCAGAGGCTGCAGCACCTTCCAGGCACCAGTGGCTACTCTCTGGGACTGGTATTTATGGACAGTGCATCCCAAAATCTGAGAAAGTGTGGCGAAGGCTGGGATCATCCTATTTGCCCAGAGCTGATTCAGGAAAGAGTGTCGTGACGCTTTTGCTACGCTTTCATCTCCCCACTTGAGATCCTTTATGTGGCTTCCTCTCTAACACAGCCCCTCCCCCTGCACCCTGCTTTGCAGAGAATCTGCTGAACTCAGCAGCATTAGATTGCTACTTCTTCCCCTGTTTCTTCCATTTGCTTAGAAAGCACCCCTCTTAATCAAAATCCCACTCATTCAAGGCTGACCCAATCGTCACTTCCCCCATGGAGCCTTGCTTTGAGGCCCTGTCCTCCATCCCAGATGGAAATGATGGATCTTTTTCTTTTCTCTACACTTTCTCTGCAAGTTTCTTCTTCCTACTTTAAATTGTAGCCATTTTTATGGTGTCTCTTCCCCATCAGTTGGTTTACCCTCCTTAAATACGATCACACCTGCAATTTAGTTTCAGCCTCACAATATGATGAAAGTGTAATTATGATCATTGTGCAGAAATAATATGGCTTAGTAGTTCAGAGAGTAGCTGCAGAAACCAAACTACCCCCAACCAACACTTCAGCCTGGTAGGTTAAGCGTTTGCCTGTGGTCCTGGCATCCCCCAATATAGGTGGCAGTTTGAGAACTGGCTGCTCCATTTCTGATCCAGCTCTCTGCTATGGCCTGGGAAAGCAGTAGAAGATGGCCCAAGTGCTTGGGCCCCTGTACCCGTGTGGGAGACCTAGAGAAAAGTCCTGGCTCCTCCCTTCAGATAGGCCCAGCTCCAGCCACCACAGCCATTAGAGAATGAACCAGCAGATGGAAGATCTTTCTCTATCTCCCCCTCACTCTCTGTAACTCTGCTTCTCAAATAAGTGTTTTTGGGTTTTGTTGCTTTGTTTTGTTTTTTTAACAGAAAGAAACACAATTCCCTGAGTTAAAATCCTGGATTTATCTATTAGGAACTATGTGACCTTCTACAAATTCTGTAACCTCTCTGGTTCTCATTTTTTCATCAGTGAAATAGTAAAAGTCATAATAACAGGATTTTCCGCAGAGGTCACTCGTAAGGATGAAGCGAGTTAATGATTCAAATACTCAAAGTCATTCCTAACTCAAAAGCATTTAGGAAAAGTCCCAGGGAGGGTGGGAGTGGCCACATCAGACTCTTACAGATTTATGTCATGGTTTTTCCCTCAATAGGATATATTTCAAAATCACTCATCCCCAGGGCCAGTGCTGTGGGGCAGAAGCTTAAGCTGCCACATGTAGCGTTGGCATTCCATTTGGGCACCAGTTCCAGTCCCAGCTGCTCCTCTTCTGATCCAGCTCCCTGCTGATGCGCCTGGGAAAGCAGCAGAAGATCGTCCAAGTGCTTGGACCCCTGCACCTGCTTGGGAGACCAGGAAGAAGCTCTTGGGTCCTGGATTCAGCCTGCCTCAGCCCCAGCCACTGCAGCCATTTGGGGAGTGAACCAGCAGATGGAAGATATTTCTCCCTCTCCCCCTACCTCTGCCTTTCAAATAAATAAATAAATTTAACAAAAAAGCACTCATCCATTAAGAAAACATATATTGAGCTCATAGATGAGCCAGACATGACTTCAGGCACTAGGAAATATAGGACAGATAAAGCTCGGGTTCAAGGACCTTAAATGTCAGCAAAGAGAAAAAGGGAAGCAAATGGAGTAAATGCAAAAGAAAATAAACAAGATAGCAAACAGACTGTTTTTTGGTTTCTTCTCATATGTCATGCCCTCTAGCCAAATGATTCATGTCACTGTTATACACTGGCCATCACTATCCACAGAATGCTGTCTTATTTACAACCATAGTTTTAGAGTTAAAAATTTATTTAGAATGCTTAGCTTCCTCTCACCAGTTTCTTTAGGGAGGGACTCAGGACCCACTTGTGGGCATGTATAATTAACTTCTACCTGGATTTGAGGTCACCCCTCCTCCACCCAACCCCACCCCACTTACAAACACAGGTGCATGCCCAGTGGCTGACATGGGACTTTGAAAACAGCACATGCCAGACCTGGTACTCAGCTGCTGTTTCTGGGCTCACATGGCTTTTAAGAGATTTGCTACCAAAGGAGAAATTCACAAAGAGAAGGACTTAAGTGTCATTCACAAACTTAACCCTTCTCTCAATTCTGGATTTCAGCTATGAAGAGTTACATTCAAATAATCTCATAATTTGACTCCTGAAGAACACTGGAAATGATGCTTCAGCATCAACCAAAATCACCATCTTCTTTCCCTTCTACAAAGCACTTAAGCCATGAAGAATATTTTCAATTTGCTTTTGTTATGGTGATACATAAAGGCTTCTGGACAGTGCTACTAGCTGATGGTCCTTGGTTACTTGTTCTTACAGTTTCTGCCTTCATCTGCAATTCACACTTTACTGTTTTGCTTCTCTACAATATCTGATGATGCCATGCAAATGGATCATTGGGGTGGTTGTGCCCGTTTCCTAGAGAAGGGGAAATTGGGGAGTGGAAATGGATTAAATGAATTAAAATTTCAAATTTCAGATATCCACTCTCCTCCCCAAACGGGTTGAAACTAAATAGCTCGCTATAAGGAGTAACATTCATATCCCTGACCAGAGCAGATGAAAGACCTGTCAACTTCTCTATATTCCTGTCTGTTTGCATTCAAAAAGATTGTTTTTGCTCACTCAATCTGCTTACTTGGAAAGTAAATGTATTAAAACTAAAATGATGCAAACATTAACATCAGATTCAGCTAGGGTCTCAGTTAATAAGTCTTAGCTCAAATCTCAGTGCAGAGAATCCTTTGTGACTTCCACGGAAGCCAGAATAGTTAGATCTGTCAGCACAGCCACCACTGAAGACTCAATAGGAAATGAGCCGCAGAGTCAGAGAACACGGACTGTCTATCAGAGCACAGTGGTCGTCAACAGGCAAGCAGGCCTAAGCCTTTTATTCAAGTGAAACCGTGTAGAAAACTCTAGCCTGTATCAAATCAATAGCAGAGATGCTTGCTAAAAGGGTCCAGCAGCCTCACTACTCAACTCACACCCAAATACCAGAAGCTTCCCTTCTACCCGACACTCTAGGCCTCCCTGGAAACCTAAGTTCAAAAATCCACTTATCTAATCTGACTTCTCCCTGTACAAGCTTTCAGAGGCAGGCATTTGATTGTAGTGGTTCAGATGCGAGTTCAGAGCCTGCAGCCAGAATGACAGTGCCTGGGTTCAAGTCCAGGCTCTTCTCACAAATCCAGTTTCCGACTTAACGGGTACCCTAGGAGGCAGCAGTTGGATTCATGCCAGCCACATGGGACTCCCAGATTGAATTCCTGGCCTCTAGTTTCAGCCTGGCCCAGCCCTGACTATTGTGGATATCTGGAGAGTGAACCAACAAATGCTAAGACTCACTCTCTCTCTGTCTCTCTCTGGTGTTTCTGTCTTTTTGCCTTTCAAATAAGTAACAGTAAACTGTAGGAGAATCCGAGTCACAGGGAAGATCTGTAACCCACGGACACAGAGTTCATACGCTACACAGCCACAAATTCCTGAAAGGCCTCCTTTTGCCTTTCCTCAAATATGGACCATTTACATTCTAGGCATCTGCTCTTGCAGCAGGATGAAGAAGTGGGCACACTCAAGGTGCCAAGCAAAATTCAAAAGTGTATCCAAGGTCAAAAAGTCAGCATTGGGTGGGGGGTAAGGCTATGTAAATGACACCTCCAGAACCCCCACTGGGAGAAGCACACAACATCCATTCTGTAGGTTCTGCAGGGAAACCAGCGAAATTATGGGTGAGGAATTTTTTAGGTCCTATCCATAAATGTGTCAAGCACAAAATTAAACTCCTCTCAAATGATGTGAGATCCATTCAGTTTTAAGAACAGAAAAACACAGCAGTGTAAGTGTGAGGTGTTGGAGCCACGTAAACCAAATGAGGTCCTGGGGTGGGTGACTGGAACCAGGAATTCACCACAAATGTGAGGAGCCTACAAGACAGCAAAACACACTGAGAGACACATTTGATATAATAGTCATATGATTAACAGACTGTCACATCAAACTTTCCCTCAACGTGGGAACACTTTGACACTTCATATTTTTAAAGCTGACATTTTGATTCATTACTGTAAATAGCACTCTGGGTTCAATATTGTGACAAGGAACAGATCATATATATGTACATATATACGCACTCTATATATTACACGTGTATAGCTTCTCTAACTCTGTGAAGATTTTTTAATATACAAAACCTTTACCAACAGTGACAGTTTGGGACAGTGTGGAAACAGGCTACTTCACTCCTCAACTATCCACTGCTTTTGCATGAAGGCAGATGGCCTTCCTGTTATCCTGCAAGAAGCTTGTGAAGCAGAGAGATTTCAAGAGTAACAGGATGACTTCTAAAGAAATTCTGAAGAAGGCTGTGAACTCCCTAGCAAGCACTTTATAAACCCTGCTTTAACTTTTCGCGCCTCAGTTCACAAATCATTATCCCAACTGTACAAAAAATGTACCTCTTGTCCTCAGCACACTCCCCATCTGCTTGGGGAAACATACATATTCCAGATTCCAAACCAGGGCAGGCATACGTGAAGCAAGAAAAGTACAGAGTGATGGTTGTTTCCCCCTCTTTTTTTTTAATGCATCAGTTACAGTAAATAATATGTTCTGAGGCCATTGTTCACTGCAAACTGACTCAACTGAGTTAAGCAAAGTATGAATATTAACAGAGACTATAGAAATTTAGAAATTTTGCAAGAAGACTTACTCCCAAGACAAATGCTGTGCCCAAAGAAAGTATAAGGATAGCATGTGGTTTCTATGTAACATCAACTAAGACAATTTTCAAACTTTTCATCTCACCTGCAACTCTAAGAAGATAAAATATCCATTCCTCGGGGGGCCAATGCTATGGTACAATGGTTTTTAGCCACTGACTGCATTGCTGGCATCCCATACTACAATGCTAGCTAGAGTCCCAGCTGCTCTGCTTCCTGTCTATCTCTCTGTTAATGTACCTGGGAAGGCAAAGGAAGATGGAGCAACTACTACAGCCCTGGCCACCCATGCAGGAGACAAGGATGGAGTTCCAGTCTCCTGGTTTCTACCCGGCCTGGCCCCAGCCACTGTAGCCATTTGGGGAGTTCACCAGTGGGTGGGAGATGTTCCTGTCTCACTTTCTCTGTTATTCTGCTATTCAAATCAATAAAGCAGGCCTGCGCCGTGGCTCAACAGGCTAATCCTCCGCCTTGCGGCGCCGGCACACCAGGTTCTAGTCCCAGTTGGGGAGCCGGATTCTGTCCCGGTTGCTCCTCTTCCAGGCCAGCTCTCTGCTATGGCCCGGGAGTGCAGTGGAGGATGGCCCAAGTGCTTGGGCCCTGCACCCGCATGGGAGACCAGGAGAAGCACCTGGCTCCTGGCTCGGATCAGCGTGGTGCGCCGGCTGCAGCGGCCATTGGAGGGTGAACCAACGGCAAAAAGGAAGACCTTTCTCTCTGTCTCTCTCTCTCACTATCCACTCTGTCCAAAAAAAGAAAAAAAAAGTCAATAAAGCAAATCAAAAAGGAAGGAGTCAAGCAAGCCATCAGGGTGGAGGCCCCCATAATTGAATTCTAGAGGCTTCATAAGACGAGAGGGAGATCAAAGGATACAGATACACCACTGCCACATGTCACCCTGCACCAGCTCGGGACTCTGCAAGCAAGGAGGCAATCAACAGGTGCAGCCCCTCGCCCACTGACCAGAACTGTGGGTCCGAATCAATCTCTTCTTTGAAGGATGCCCAGCCAGTAGTATTCAGTTTTGACAACAGAACATAGATTATACATTAACCAATTAATTTAGGGCAGAGAGCCATTCCGCTCATATTCTACATGACCTAAGTTTGTTAAAGTAATGACAAAGCTTTGGTGCAGTGGTTAGTACACCACCTGGGGTGTGCGCATTCACATCTGAGTGGCTGGATCAGACTCCACGCTCCTGCTAATGCACACCCTGCAAGACAGCAGCAGAGGAGGAATCCAGTACTTGAGCCACTGCCACTTCCTCTCACTCCCGCTCCTCTCACTCCCGCTCTTCTTCCTCTGCCACTCTGCCTTTCAAATAAATAAATCAAACTTTTTTTATTTTTTATTTTTTTATTTTTGACAGGCAGAGTGGACAGTGAGAGACAGAGACACAGAGAAAGGTCTTCCTTTACCATTGGTTCACTCTCCAATGGCTGCTGTGGCCGGCGCACCGGGCTGATCCGAAATCAGGAGCCAGGTGCTTCTCCTGGTCTCCCATGTGGGTGCAGGGCCCAAGCACTTGGGCCATCCTCCACTGCATTCCCTGGCCACAGCAGAGAGCTGGCCTGGAAGAAGGCAACTGGGACAGAATCCAGCGCCCAGACCGGGACTAGAACCCGGTGTGCTGGTGCCGCAAGGCAGAGGATTAGCCTATTGAGCCGCAGCACCGGCCAAATAAATCAAACTTTAAAAATAAAAGCTAGGGCTGGCGCAGTGGCTCACTTGGTTAATCCTCCGCCTGCGGCTCTGCCATCCCATATGGGCACCGAGTTCTACTCCTAGTCGCTCCTCTTCCAGTCCAGCTCTCTGCTGTGACCCGGGAGTGCAGTGGAAGATGGCCCAAGTGCTTGGGCCCTGTACCCCGTGGGAGACCAGGAAGAAGCACCTGGTTCATGGCTTTGGATTGGTGCAGCACCTGCTGTGGCGGCCTCTTGGGGAGTGAACCAATGGAAGGAAGACTTTTCTCTGTCTCTCTCTCACTGTCTATAACTCTACCTGTCAAAAATAAAAATAAAAATGGAGCTAATCTGAATTTAAAAATAATATTATTAATATTAATAATAAAAGCTAAAGGATTCTTGCACACTACTTCAAAGTATTTTTTCACGTAAAAGAAATTAAAGAAATTAGGAATGCAGTATTTTCACCTAGGTTTACTTGAGGAAAAATGTCAGCCAAAGCATTTTCCAAAGCATATATAATAAATCAGTTTGAACCTGATCTCCCAAACACCTACTGGGGAAAGTTGCGATCTGAAAAGTTTAGAGGCAAGCACTCAGCCCAGCAGTTAAAGCAGCTTGGGACACCTACATCCTGTATGGCAGTGCCAGTGTTCTAGTGCTGATTCTGCATCCAGTCCCAGCTCCCTGCTAACATGTACCCTAGGAGACAAGGGTGATGTCTCGAGAACTTGCCTCCCTGCCAACCATATAGGAGACCTGGGCTCCCAGGCATCTAGGAAATGAACTATGGGCTTGGGTGGGAGCTTTCTCCCTGATTCTCTGTCTCTGTCCTTCTGTCTCCCTCCCTCCCATCCCCACACTGTCTCTCTCGAATGAATGCAATAAATAAAACTATGAAGTGCTGATATTGTGGCACAGCATGTTAGACCACCACTTGCTGCACCAGCACCAGCATCCTGTACTGGAGCACCTGTTTGAGTGCCAGCTGCTATGCTTCTGACCCTGCTTCCTAATAAGTGAGGATGCTCCGAGTCCATGGGCCTCTGCCACTCATAGGAGTGGGGGGCGGGTAGCATGGAGTTCCTAGCCCTTGACTGTAGCCTGGTGCAGACCTGGCTACTGTGGCTAATTTGGGGAGTGAAACAACAGATAGAAGATCTCCCTAACTCTGCCTTTCAAATAAATAAATGAATAAATAAGTAAATCTAAAAAACTTTTACAAATACATAAAAGTTTAAAGACTTCTCCATGGGAGCCTGAGCCACACTGGATGAAACAAGACTAAGGGGAGAGTAGAGGTAACATTACAATATTTGGACACAGAAGATTAATAAAATGCAAACCTCCATCCCTTCTTATCAGAGGTGAGTTTGAGCAGGTCATTTGACTTGTTTTCATTACAAAATGAAGATAACACTACCAGGTTGGGCTTTCTGAACATTAAAAGACTATACAAGAAACCTTAACATAATTTAAATCAATGAAAACACAGTTCCCCTGAAAACACAATTCACCAACTTTCACCAGCAATTAATAAACACTTTAACAGATCATCTGAATTCAACTACATTCAATTGAACACAAACTTAACGAATGCACATCCCACAGTTTTAGGTGTCTGTTAGGTGCTGTGATTAAAAGGCAGGGAGGGAGGAAAAAAAAAAAAAGGCAGGCCCATCTGAGTCACAATTTCTGTCCTCTGGGACTCTGGAATCTTGCAGAGCAGACAGCAATGCACACATGAGCCGCTGGAAGAATATTTGACATTATATAACAAAGCACCAAAAATGCATGGGCCTAACAATGAAGGACTCTTATGGGAGTCAGGAAAGGCTTCACAGCAGCTGAGACCATGACATCATTTTCCTCCTGCCCTTTTAAGCACCCACTTTTCAATGATCCAATCTGGAACCTGATGGACTGATTTGCCCCAGAGGGTCTCTGTAGGTTGGCATTGCTGAATGGAATCGCGGGCACTTACTGTGGTGTCTCACTCTCTGTCTTAGCCCACTCCAGGTTATTGCAACAGAATACCTGGGACTGTGTCACTTACAAGCAAGAGAAGTTTATTGGGCTCCTGGTTCCAGAGGCGAGAAGTGCAAGAGGGCTTTGGACCTGCTGAGGGCGGCAGGCTGTGCCGCTCCAAGGCAGAAAGCAGACTGGCAAAAGTAATAGCAGCAGAGCAAGACAGCACTGGTTGCATTATTATAACCAGCCCTCTTCTGAGATCAGAACCTGCTCCTGCATTCAAGGACATGAATACATTCATGCAGGAGTAATCCTCAAGGTCTTACCTCCCAACACTGTCTCATCGAGGACTAAGTTCCCAACGCAGGAACTTTGGGAGACACATTCAAACCATAGCACATCCCCTCATGTTCTCATTAGTTCCTTACTCTACCTACTTTGCCCACTCCTAGGGACAATCATGGCCCCAGGTCTTGACCATTCGCACCCCTTGGGGCCTCCATCAGGGGGCACTGTCGCAGAGGCGGAACACCACTGGACTGGTTATTAGAAGACCCGAGTTTCTGTTCCAGCCTTGTCCCTACTTCATCCAGTGATGCTGAACTAGTCATTTCCCCTCCATGCACTTCAGCATCCATCAAACGAAGAGCAGAGAATATGTAAAAGCCCTTCTTGCTTCCTAAATGTCCAAGGTCGGTGTCCTACAGTTTGTGGCAGTTACTGAGCGATGACTGGGGGCTCATCAGTCACACAGCTCCTGAGGAGGCACTGACACGACCATATCAACGGTTTCTATTGTGGGGAAGGTCAGGGACTCCTTCAGAAAATAGCTGATCTAAACAGAGCCCAAGGAGTGTCATGGCAACACTGCTCGCAAGCTGCCAGAGGTAGACGAAAAGCACCAATATGCAGGTGCAGCTGCCACAGCTCAGAGCAGTACTCAAACCTTGTTAATATCATCTTGCCTAATACCGAGTCCCAGAGATCAGAAGCTATTTTTACTGTGTATATTTAACAGATCTGTGTATCATCTTCCCTGCCAACACAGTCCAGGAGAGAGGACTGTGCCATCAGAGAGTCTTCAAGACCTTAGGCCACCCAGGGGTAAGGGGCACAGGAGAGAAGCAACAGAAATAGAAGAAAATTAAATAGGAGGGAGAAAACACACTTGCTGGGGTCAGGAGAAGCTATGGACGAGGACAGAGTAGGAGGGAACAAGAGAAAGCAAAGGCAAATCTACACTTAGGAAGGAGACACTGGGATCTCAACTCTCCGAAGGCTCAGACACACATGTGGAAAGAGTGGGGGAGTTGAGCCCCTCTTACACTGAGGTGCTCACAGGCCCTCTCACCCCAATTCTGATCGCAGCCTCTGCAGACTTTCGCTCTTCTCCACAATGCATGCCCCATGGAAGACTCACGCATGCCACTGAGCACAGCCCTGTAGCCACGGTCCAGGAGGGAAGCTTCTCAGCTATCCACTGTAAGGTGCCTTTCAGAGCTTGCAGGCTAAGCCTTCTGCTTAGTTTCCAGTTGACAAGCAACCTGTCTCCCTTCTGCAGGAATCGGGATTCTAGCTTTTGATGATTGACCAAGTTAAATTATGTGAAAGCACCTGTCATGGAGACTGTCACATAGTAGATACCCTATGAATACCTGTTTGCTTTCATCTGTTTGATATCACAGCAGCAGCAGCACCTGTGCCACACAAATACTAACGGTCCTCAGGGAAAAAAAAAAGTGGGGGGTGCAGTCTGCTGAGTGATCGCAGGACTCGGGAGCCAGTTGTCTTTCTAATGCTTAGTGAGATACCATCACCATTCTCAGACCTTTCCCTGGGAAAGGGGGCTAGACTAGACAGATTGCTTGCCAGTGGCTTTCCAGTTCTGAAATTCTATATGCCTATAAGTCTCATACCCATCCTAGAAACAAGCAATAAGCAGAAAGAAAACCCATGAAAGAACACAGCCATGTGCTTTTTGTATTGTGTACTACATCCAGTGCATTGTGCCAGGAGGTATAGGAAATGCAGAGCAGCACAAAGTAGTCTTTAGATTCAGAGCCCTGGTAATACCTGTGGGATAGGGGGAGCACACAGGGAAGGAGAAAAATCATGAAAGGATGGAAGTGTCAAGTGAACTTTAATTATAAAGTGAAGTCCAAGGTCAGCGCTGTGGCTCAATAGGCTAATCCTCTGCCTGCGGCGCCAGCACACGGGTTCTAGTCCCGGTCGGGGCGCCAGATTCTTTCCCGGTTGCCCCTTTACCAGTCCAGCTCTCTGCTATGGCCCAAGTGCTTGGGCCCTGCAACCTGACTCCTGGCTTCGGATCAGCGTGGTGCGCCGGCTGCAGCGGCCATTGGAGGGTAAACCAACGGCAAAAGGAAGACCTTTCTCTCTGTCTCTCTCTCACTGTCCACTCTGCCTGTCAAAAAAAAAAAAAAAAAAATGAAGTCCAGTGCTAAGATTGGCTTCTAGAGCCAAAGAGTAGACAGAGAAGGCTGCCCCAGGATGAGACATACATGCTGGTCCTCCAGGCAGGACAGCAAGGTCCATACAGGTAAGACAGAGGGAGATGACCTTTATAATAGATCTGGTTGTATTCATCAGCTTTCCACTGCTATGATGAACTACTTGAGGCAGTCTAATCTATAAAGGAAAGGCCACAGACCCCACCTGATGACAGCCTTCTTGGTGGCAGAATCCCATAGCAGAGCAAATATCACATGGAAAAAGACAGGGCGTAAGCTCGTTTGTATATATCTGCCTCTATCCTTCTAAAACCACTAAATCATGGGGGCTCCAACTTAATGGCCCCGTCTGAACTGAACACCCCCTACTCCAAGCACCACGATTGGATTAAATTTCTATACCCTTAACAGCATTCGCATAAGACTTTGGGGACTGCATGGCCAAATCATACTCAAACCATCACAGCAGAGGGGGCATCAGTATCCACAGTTGGTGAATCTGAGTTGTTTTATGCTCTAGATCACTTTAAATAGCCCATGTTTCATTAAAGGCTAGAATAACAATGACCTACCTGCCACCGGAATGCTAGGTGGTTAGCTGGAAGAACACCATAGCCAGGGCACATGGTTGTTCTGACTTTGCTCCATGGCCACTAGCAACTGCCCAAATTCAGCTAAAGTGGCTTATCTAACTATAATAAAAAACAAAATCTAGTAGAATTCCAGCTGAGGTTCTTCAGGCTTCCTGAAATCTGGGTTGACCAAAGCTTACATTTTGCAGATGAAGAGACAGAGATTCACCAGAAAACACAGGATTTTCCTCAACTACACGTTTGTGTTCTTTGACCAATATTCACACGCTTTGGGGTTGAGCTTTCTTGCCTTTCAGAGATTTACTCTAACTCCTTGTAATATTCCATCAATGTATAATTAATTATTTAAAACCTACTCTAGTCCCTACTTCTTTAAGAAACACCTAAGATAAAAAGTCTTCTCCAAATTTTCTTGGTCTCAAGATGAAATATCTGAGCTTGCACATCACTGAGTTTAGACTGGTCCTCACCAAACTCATCTCTGTATAACTGCCAGCTTTCAATTTCTTAGCAAACTACCTTTCTTACAGGTGCTAAGCAAATGCTACAGAAGAGACAGATCTGGAACCTGGTTCTCTGACATTCAGCCAAGCACTTGCTCAAACATCTCATACTGCTTTTGATCAGTACAAGCCTAGATACATGCTATCCCCAGGGCAGCCAAAATAGTTTCAACCAACTCTAAATCCACCAAGTGTTTTACTAGATGGACTAAATATGTAGCAAAGATAAAACAAAAAAGAAAGGAGAGGAGGAACAAAGGGCATGGACTACAAATTGGATAAACAGCCCTGCCTACTAGCTAAAGGATGCTGGTATTGTCATTCCAGTTTTACACATAAGAAATCTGCAGTGCTGAGATACAGTGGCCAGCCATGGGCCTCACACAGAGTCCCTGATGAACCAGGGAGGCCCCAGTGCTGTGGTAAACTAATAGAGCCTCAACATCTAGTAACCAGTGGGGCAGGCCCACTCAGGCTATTGCAAAGGATGAGAAACATCTGGAAACAAGGAGCCATAGCAGCTACTTGCAGCAAAGGTTTTGTATTGAATAGACACTCAACTAGTAATGTCTGAGTGAAAGCATGGCAGAAAGATTTATGAGACAGAGCTCTGTAGCTCCAGAGGCAACCCAAGGCACATATCACATGGGAATTTTTTTTATTAAAATAAAGAGAACAGATTTCATGTATTTCATAGACACAATTCTAGGAACATAATGGTACTTCCCTCCCTGTCTCCCTGCCGCCCTCCCTCCTCCTCCTTTTTTTCTCATATGGGGATTAAAAAAAAAAAAAAAAAAAAAAACAGCAAAACACACAAGAACTCAGATGCCAGCACATGTAGCGATGGCCCCAGCCAGACAGCAAAGGCATATTGGCACCACTATAATTTGTCCATTCACCAATATGCTTCCCGAAAAACACCCATATGCTTTCTTTTAGCTTCCATATGCTTTTTAAAAGGAAACTAAAATATTTCATTAGTTTTCAGTAATTAATAATTACTTATTTCACAATAGTCACCCTCATTAAAAAACAAAAATAACTGATTAAGCTGCAGGATCCTGGCTTTCAAGTCAAGCTTATTTTATTTTTTTCATTCTTCCCCTCGAGGAGTTGAGAAACAGAGTAAAGCAGCCAGTGTGGAAATATTCACATTATTGGGTATGAAGAGTTATCATACATACTGCCCAGCATTCCTCTTGACTGAGACATCACGGCTTAATGAAAAGAATATGGACTTGGGATCAGAAAGCCTCGAACTCCAATCCCAGCTGGACCCTTTGAGAATAGTGCTTCTGAGGAAATGGGAAGCGTTGAAAAGATAAAGCTTGCTAGATCCCTTCAACCCAGTCTTCCATGATTCCCAGGGAGAAACTCCATAGGGTTCCCACTCGCCATCTCCAGGCATGGGTACAGCGCGCCCCAAGAATGCTGGCAGCAGGCCAGTCCCTGTCAGCAGGCCAGGGCCAAGAGCCTTGAAACTGTTGTGGGGCCTGAAAGAACGCTGCTCCAACTCTAATGAGTATAGGAACTACCTGGGGATCTTGTTAACCAACAGACTCGGAATCGGGAGGTCTGGAGTGGGGCCCGAGGTTCTGCATCTCTAACAAGCTCCCAGGTGATGCTGATGCTGCCGGTTCTCATACCAAACACTGAGAATCAAGGACCTACAAAGTGTCAAGATGAAGCTGGGAAACACAACCTATGAAAATGGGGCAACTGTGATAGGGGTTACTAGTCATACGGACACTCATTCCTCTGTGTATTGAACAGCACTGTGGCATTTCACCAATCATCACTGACATACCACCAGTAGGGTATGACTTCCATTTTACAGACAACAAAGCTGAGGCTCAAAGGAATCAAGTCATTTATCGAGGACCAAGTGCTTTATAACGCTGAGCTCCAAATCCGATATTCCTGTGGAGTGCTGGTATAAAGTCTGGTTGTAGTTCTGCCTTCATGCACAGGGAGTCATTCACCTGCGGCCTGAATTTTAACACATCATGCTTCTTCTACAAGCCTCTGTTTCTCCATCTGTACACTAAACATGCTGCCCCTGACCACTTTGGAGGCCTCTACCATCTCCTATGATGTCTTTCACTCCTGTGGCTCCCTTACATACTCACGGTGGGTCACCGAGCACTAAGGACTAGCTTCACACATGTGGCAATCATTACAACTTGGCAGAGTCCACATTTGAGCGGCTCACATCTGCATTTGTGCTGATCTAAGCATGGTCAGAAGTCTATCTCTGTTAAAAGTCCCACGCTCCATATAACATGGGAAAAACAACAAACAGATTCCCCAAAGCATTGAAATTCCAATTCAGTAGATAACTCACAGTATGATCGGGGCACTGTGACCCTAACTAACTCTTTGTCCCCTTTTTTCACTTCTGGAGACCATTAACCTGCAGAAGTTGGGAAAACTTGGAGTTACTTATAGTGCATTTATAATTGTCCAATATTTTTTAAACTGCCTTAAAGTGCCAAGTAAGAACTTAATTAATGAATGACCATTCTCTTACAAGTGATTTAAAATGTGCAGTCTTGTCCCTCTCTCAAGTCCCATAGCACACATTCTCTATGCCCCCTGGGGGCCCATTTACTATTTTCCACCAGAAATCTCTTTGGTTTAGGCATTTTTTCATTGTTCTTATTCATATCCAATGTTATCTCTGGAGGTAGATAGATTTCAGAGAAGATATGGATTTAAATCTAGACTTTGCTGTTTATTATCTATACAACTTTGGACAAATTATTCAGCCTCTCTGAGCATAGTTTTCTTTTACAAAAAAATGGGGGAAATAAGTTTCTAATGTATTAAAATGATAAAAATTTTAGCAGATTGTGGGTTAAAAGTGCATGTGAGTGAGTAACTGAATTATATAGGTAGAAAGCAGGATGAAAATTTCAATCTTACGGCAGGCTTTGGACACAGCTGTTAAGACATTGGTTAGAACACCTGCATCCCATATCAGAGTTCCAGCTCCACTATGGAATCCAGTTCCCTGCTGATGTACAACCTAGGAGGCAGCAGGTGATGCTCAAGTACTTGAGCCCCTGCCACCCACATAGGAGACCCAAATTGAGTTCCTGGCTCCTGACTTCTATCTGACCCATAACTATCTGTTGGGGAATAAACCAGTGATTAGATTCTCTCTCTCTCTCTCTCTGTCTCTCTCTCTCTCTCTCTCCCTCTGTGTGTGTGTGTGTGTGTCTGCCTTTCAAAGACTTTCTTAAAGTTTCAATACTAAAATTCAACAGTGTGAGACTTGTGAATGTCCATATTAATACTAATGAGTAAGGGTGACATTCAGAGCAGAACAATAGGTTAACTGTGGGAAAAAAATCCCACAACAGGAAATGAAAGTCTTCCAAATGTCATCTCAGACATCCCACATAAATATCTTTTGCTTAACCTAGAATTCATATACGGTCTTCAGAGCATCCACACTGCTCCTGAAATGATAAACAGTAATATCTCTGTAGATGTGCATTTTTCACATATTTCATGAATTCATCCGAGTTTCAAAAAGTTCCATAATCCTCACCCTATTCCAAGCACATACACATGTGTGCACATACACACACACACATATGCATGTTAAGAACCATTGCCTTAAAGTCCTTTGACAAAAAGACTTGTCAACTGACAGCGAACATTTATTTAATAAAGCAAGTCTGAGGGATTTTCAAACATGCTATTTAGAAAGTATGGGTAACAGAAGTTGCAGTAATACCACTCCAAACCAGAGAGATGGGGCTCTGAGTTCAAGACATGGGTTGGCTGCAAACTATGGGGCTGTAAACCTGAGACTCATGCAAACCAGAGTAGGAGCAAGCTTTGACGTCATCTATTCCACCTACCTTCCTCCACCTCTCAGATGAAGAAACCAAAGTTCAAAGGGAGCCCATGCACTGCCTGAAGTCATAGTAAATAAACAAGAGCCAGGATTCAAACCTCAGACTCCATAAAATAATTTGTCCTCTGAATCTCTCTCCCATGAGGTTTAAGATAACTGCTTAGATTTAACTTCCCATTTATCTGACAGATAAATCCTACTGTCTTCTCTGGACCTGGAAGTCCCATGAAAATATGAGTTGGATCTTGGCAAAGACTTTACTAGCTGCTTCTGAGTCCCACAAGAACGAGGCAGAGAGAAGGGTCTGAAGAGTGAGAAGTTGCTGTCAGTCTTGCATAGCTGCGGCAGTAGGGAACTGCAGGCCTGAAACTCGTGTTCATTGTGCTGGCAATTCCTCTCCTGTCCTCCTGCTTATTAACTCCCATCTGTCTCCACTTCATTAATGTTTCCAACTATGGGGAAAACAGCAACCTAAGGTCATGATCAGCTTCCTACAATTCACTGGATCACAAAAGGGCAAGAAGGAGGTGGAGGAGACAGTAGTGAAGACAGGGTCAAATAACCTCTCAAGAAGGGTTGCACGGGAATCCAGTGCCTCCTGATAAACACAAAGCAGAGGCCCGCTGGAACCTGGGTGCCACTACCTCACGGAACTAAAGGCGATGCCTGGAATCCACCTAAGTGCTAAGGACATCTCACAGCCTTGTGTTGACATAGACATTGGATTTTCCTCAAAGACAATGGACTTTTAAAAATTGGGAAGAGAAGGCACAACTTACATAGATACTTCTCTGTTAAAACAATGATAAAACTATGGAGTTAGAAGATAGAATATTAGTCTAGGATTCACTACTAACACTTATACAAAATAGACTCTCTCCCTTCCCCAAAATATCCATCTCCAAAATGAGGAGCCCTGGCTAAACTGATTCTTGAAGTCTCCTCTGGCTTTCATACTCTGATCCCTCTTTGCACTTCAACGACCCACCCTGATAAAGGAAAAGAATCTACCTCTTAATCCTGTTAAAAGTCAGGGGACCCACACTGTGGCAAAAAGGGTTAAGCCACTGCCTGCAACACCAGCATCCCACATGGGCACCAGTTCCTGTCCTGGCTGCTTCACTCCCAATGCAGTTCCCTACTAATAGCCCAGGGAAAGCAGTGGAAAATGGCCCAAGTATTTGTGCCCCTGCCACCCACACAGGAGACCAAGATCAAGCTCTTGGCTTCTGGCTTCAAACTGGCCCAGCCCTGGATATTGTGGCCATTTGGAGAATGAACTAGTGAATGGAAGATCTGTCTCTCTCTCGCTCACTCTTGTAACACTGCCTTTCCAACAAATAAAAAATAATTTTGTAAAAACTAGTGTTAATAGTGGGTATGTTTACCAGATCCTCTAACAAGATGCCCCAATAATGGAACAATATGGATGGGGGAAATTGGATTCATTTTTCTACTCTAACCATAAATTGCATGCCTTTGGAGTTATGACAACCAATGTATAAATGCCCATAGTGTATAGATCATTCAAATCACTTGCTGCTCTTCTGAAATGTAAACGAAATAAAAGCTAAACAGCAGAATAATTATTTCCACACACAAACTCAAGAGTAGCCATGAGACTATGATTTTAGAAACATGACAGCAGGAGGGAGAAAATAAAATCAGATATTAAAAAAAAATCCATTGAACTAGAAGTAACACCATGATCAATGGACAGCTTCGCTGCTACATGCTAAATGGGATCTCAGTGAGGGAAGGCAGGTGACTTACTCAGGGTGACACAGCCAGTTCACATCAGAGCTGGAATTACATGGCTTCTGGAATTATATGGAATTATTATGGCTTCTGGCTCAAAAAACATATACCACGTTGCTCTGCTTCTACAAACTAGGAGATTCTATCCAGGTAAGTAGGAAAATAGTTTCCTTTTTAACTATGGCTCTACCTCCACTTCAAAAAACAACAGCTCTCTGCTATGGCCTGGGAAAGCAAAGGAAGATGGCCCAAGTCCTTGGGCCCCTGCTCCCATGTGGGAGACCTGGAAGAAGCTCCTGGCTCCTGACTTCAGATCACTACAGCTCTGGCCATTGCGGCCATCTGGGGAGTGAACCAGCAGAAGGAAGACCTCTCTCTCTGTCTCTACCTCTATCTATAACTCTTTCAAATAAATAATTTTAAAAAAATGATTAATTTAGTTTAAGGTAGACTGGGGTTGTTTCTATCAAATTAGAATGAACAATTCATTCTGGCAATATAGACAAGTCCTTGAGAATTAATGGAGTATTCATCCCCTAATGAATCACCCTGTGGAAAACATGGATAATCAACAGTCCACAGAGGCCAGAAGCCTGTTCTTGTTCCAGTACAGTTCTTGCCTATTAAAGAACATTAGGTATCAGCTCTAAATAGTAAACAGTATACCATTTCAGATTCCATGAAGTGCAGCTTTAAATAGCTTTGGTTTGGAAATGGGACAGGGAACACACCACAGTCAGTGGAGCCACGTTGAAAGCAGAGGAAAAACAATGATTAAGCTCATTAAGTGGGTACCTGTTGACACGTCTACTGTCAGGTCTAATTATTTATTTAAACTGTTATTCCTTCTTCGTCACTGCCACTGATACCAATTATTAACACAAGACAATTTTAAATGGCCACAGCACGCCCCTAGAATATTTATTTTGCCACCTCCCCAAGGCAATTTGAGAAGGTGCTATCCTTCCCTTCCCTCCAGCTCCTAGCCCCAAATGATAGAGACAAGGCATAGACAGATAAAATTTCTCTTCACAAGAGCAATTTTTGTTATCTTTTAACTCTTACTTAAAACCCCTCTTTATAGTTTCAGGATGGGTTTTAGTTGGGAAGGGGGACATAGCCACATCTTGAAGCTTTTTCTATTAATATTTAACAACTGGCATCTGGGGGAGGGTGAGTATGATTAACTGCCGTTTTCTAAATGAGCAACATGGTGCTGTGCATCACACAGTTGTCAAAAAAAAAAGACAGGAAAGGTTTACAAGACATTCATTTCTGATACTTGCATTTCTCATGAAAATAATACACTAGACAGGAGCCTTTTGCAGGGTCATTCTGTGAACTAGAGGGTTACTAAAAGATAGGCAGGAACCATGCTTTTATTTTTTGTTCTGACTTTTTCTAGGAACCTGAGCATGATGTGTTACTTCATACATATGATGAGTGTTAGCTTTGAAAACTATACTAGCCTAAAACCCTAATTTCCACTCTGCCCAAAATTGGTTAAGTCCTCAAAATATGTAGCAATACCCATCAACTGCAATGTTTTTCAAAAGTCTGTGCAACTACGGTGATGTTTGCACTTCAGCATTACAGAAATAACACCAAAAGCATAAAACATTCAAACAAATGTTTACAGTACTTTAAATAACATCAAATCTTATACAAAGTGAAGATCCTATAGGACCTGCTGTTAGGAACACCACTGAACTTCTTTTCCTCTTTTGGCTGAGCCTTCTAAAGATTTCTTAGAACACAGAAGAGCTCACCAGGAGATGCAGATATCATCAGGTTAGCTCCAAAACAAATCACATTTTGCAAATTTTACAACTATGAAGCTCCCTTTTAATAAAATGTTTCTTTTCACTGCCTTCTGTTTTCTTGGCAAAGTCATGATGAATGCGTTCTTCAGTTAAGAGCTTATCGCCTCCACATCAGGCCCCAGGAGAGTGGAGTGAAGATACAATTGGTCTTGGTTTTCAAACTCTTCTTCTGTGCACTTAGGGATTTTGTTTTTATTGTTGCTGCAGCCTTGGATTATAAATTTGGTGATGATGAGTTTGGTAGTGATTAACCCTACCAGAAATCTTTAGCCCCTTCAGAGTGGGGTAACACTGGCACTACAGTACCATTAAAAACACTCAAACAAGGGTCAAATAATCAGGTGGAAAGCCCTCTGGCACATACTAGTCAACGATACAATAAAATAGGCAAGAACACACTAGTCCATAGCATATCACAGATGCTTAATCACTTGGTAAATCTGAGTCTTCTATGTTGCCCAGATTCTTGTGCCTAAGCTTTGATACTAACCCTTAAGAGCTAGGAACTAAATGGGAAAATTAAATCGAGGCCGTAAGAGGGCAACTCACAATCTGGCCATTTTACGGGTTCTGCTGTTCATGAAGCACCTTTGTATTTCTTCTATTATGAGTGAAATCAACCATAACCATTTCTGACTCCAATGCCTACTGGCATTCCACAAACGTATAGATGCCAGTCGTCTCTTACCTCAGATGGCTGGCTCTTACAGGATCAGTGCACACACAGCTGCAGCGCTAGTGTCTGTAAATGAAATGGGTGAAAGTTACTGTTGGGCACTGATTCTATGTTCATTAACAACCAGAACTTCATTATCTGTATAGCAGCTTCTCGTTTTAGAAAACATCCTCATTTCCATTATTTTTACTCCATCAAAACCCTAAGGGGAAGCAGGAAGAGATGATTCTACTCACTTCATAGGTGATGGAACCAGAAGCTCACCCAGGGAAAGGAAGAAAGCAGCTGACCTCTCTCTCATCACTACCGTGTGAGAGGGGTATGGTTGCCCTCGTTTTACAAATGCAGAAGCTGAGGTTTAGGAAAGGCTAGTGGGGACAAGCACTTGGCACAGCACCTAAGGCACCAGCTGGGAAACCCACATCTCTTTTCAAAATGTCTGGGTCCTACTGTTGGTTCTGCTTCTGATTTCAACTTCCTGCTCATGCCAGGGAGGCATCAGGTGATGGCCCAAGTACTTGGTTCCCTGCTACCCACATGGGAGACCCAGAATGAGTTCCTGGCTCCTAGCTTCAACCTGGTCCAGCTCCAGTTGTGGCGAGCATTTGGGGAATGAACCAGTAAATAAGAAGATCAATATCTCTTGGTCTCCCTTTGTCTTTCAGATATATAATTTTTTTTTTAAAAAAAAAAAGGAAAGGCAAGCAACATTTCCAAGACCGCACAATATAGTATGCGGCAGAGTATATGGCTGGGGCCCAGGGCTTTGCATGCTAGCCCAGGGCTCTTTCCTTTCTAACTTAGATTCTCCTAAATTATTAAACTGGACAAACACAAGGTCACACAACTCATTGACTTGGTCCACAAGGTTTGTGGAAGGGCAAGAATCAAGTAAAACCAACTATTTGATGACATGAGGAAGTGGGAAAGCCACATGGGATGCAGAGTCAGACACAATCACCCTCCTTTTATCAATGAATTTAAGTTACTGAACTCTAGGGGACAATTTTCTCATATGTAAATGAGGATTATAGTGTCTACTTTTGCTCTGGAAGATTTTATGCCATAGTGTATGCCTGCAGTGGCATAGAAAATGCTAACATTTCTTCCTGAGATCCCATCCTTATACGAACACAGAATAACGTTATGGACATACAATGCTAAAGATTATCTCTGGGGACCAGCGCTGTGGCATAGTAGGTAAAGCCGCCGCCTGCAGTGCCAGCATCCCATATGGGCGCTGGTTCAAATCCCAGCTGCTTCTCTTCCAATACTGCTCTCTGCTATGGCCTGGAAAAGCAGCAGAAGATGGCCCAAGTCCTTGGGCCCCTGCACCCGCATGGGAGACGCAGAAGCTCCTGGCTCCTGATTTTGGATCAGCACAGCTCCAGCCACTGCAGCCATTGGAAAATGAACCAGCAGATGGAAGACCTCTATCCCTCTCCCCCTCCCCCTCTCTGTGCCTCTCATTTTCTCTCTGTATAACTCTGGCTTTCAAATAAATAAATCTTAAAAAAAAAAAAAAGAATATCTCTGGGCTGGGTATTTTTTTCATTCATATTCTCTGGTTTTAAAATACCATAATATTTACCTAGGTCGCTCTCACACAACTGATCTAAAAACCAACACAACCAAGAACTTTTCATTAGAAGAGACAAGGTGTCAACATTTTAAAATCCCAAGCCCCCACCCCCAAAATAGTCACTGCTTTAGCTGGGAGATCTGATGCATCACAAATTTAAAGTCTAGGCCTATAATCAGAGAGGTTCAGAAGAGAGATGGAGCTTCCAACCGGACTGTATAAATAAAGGGAATTTGTTTTAATAGAATGGACAGATTTATTGAGAAAGGCAAGGCCCCTGGAAAGTTTCAATGAAATGTCCTGTTTTCATAAAGGACTCAAATCAGATTAAGAAAAGAACATGGCTGACAAGATGCCCTGCAAGAAGCTCATTATCTGCCACCAAAAATCAAAACATTAACCTTATTTTAATGTTATTCTTTGTCTTATGACTTAGAGATATGACATTAGAACTCAAATCATTCACACTGCAACTCCAATGAGACCCTAGGATACTGACTTTATAAATGTAGAAATCAAACTTCAAAGACCACATAATTAATAGTGAGCAGATATCTGGATACTAAAACCAGTAAGCACCATCGCAGTCACATGCTGCAGCTTCCTAGTTGGAGCCTGCCATTTAAAGAGAGTCACAGAACGTCAGCAAAGGAACACGGAGTGTATAATATAAAATTCAATTACGAAAGCACATTTAATGTTGACTTGTACTTCAGTCACAAGTGAAAGGCGAAAGAAAAGACTTCACCATCTGTGGTCTAACCAGAAGGTGACACATTACTAAGGTGAGACAGAAGACGTGTTCAAGGCAGGGTTACCATGAACACTTGCTGAGGTCTCCCCAGTGAAGTTTCAGAGATGCAATTCTGTAGTGTTGAAACATAAGCCACAGAAAGAACTAGAATCTGCACTGGTGAGTTGTTGTGCTGAGTCCTTCATCACTAAGTCCCTCAAGTTTTCTGGCTACAAAGGCCCCCAGTCCTCTTCCCAGGGTTTGATTATCACGTGTCCTCAATAGCCCCTGTGTATTTCATAATGCAATGTAGTCGCCATCAATGCACAAAGACACCTGGGGCAACTGACAAATCCCACACTAGCACTTGGTACTGAACCCAGTTGTTCTTGGCTGTCTCTTTGTATTTCACGACTGTGGACCCAGAATCTGGCATGTCTACACACTTTTGTCAAACCATTCATCCTCTCCCAAGAAAAAGGTTCTCAACTCCAGAAGCAATTTCAGCTGAAATTTATATAAATCTGTATAAATCAACCTCAAACTTACAAAACTTCAAGTTATTATTAACCATGCAAAGCTAGACTCACCAAACCTAGATGATATTGTGATAGGGCTATTAATAATTCCTACTGTAATTTGGGAAAAGGAAAACAAATTAAAGGAAGCTGAGAAAAAAATGGAGAAGCAAGAAAAATGACAGGGATTAGGAAACAGTAAAAAGAAATGAAAGCACATGGGAAATGAGAGCAGGGAAAGGGGTTTGTTCTATGGAGTTTTCACAAGTCATTTTATCCTCTGAACCTACTAACACACAAGACAAATCTGAAGCAGGTTGCTGATTCTAACATTATGAACAAGAATTATAACAAATTATGACAAAGAAGCATTAGACAAGCCTAAAAATACCTAATACTTCATATTTTGTTAGTGTCATAGTATAAATGAGCAAATATGACAGAGCTTTGTAAAAAAAATAAAAATAAAAAAAAATACTTTCAGGGCCAACCGGCACTGTGGCATAGTGGGTAGAGCCACCACCTGCGGTATCAACATTCCATATGAGCATGGTTCTAGTCCCGGCTGCTCCACTTCTGATCCAGCTTTCTGCTGTTGCCTGGGAAAGCAATGGAAGATGGCCCAATCCTTTGGCCCCTGCACCCATGTGGGAGACCTGGAAGAGGCTCCAGGCTCCTAGCTTCAGATTGGCACAGCCCTACCCATTGAGACCATTTGGGAAGTGAACCAACGGATGGAAGCACTCACTCGCTCGCTCTCTAACTCTGCCTTTCAAATAAATAAATCTTTAAAAATATATATATATATAAAACTTTCACTAAGCCAATAAAATGTAACTGGGTATTCCTGTTGACCTCGATGCTCATTCCAAAGAGAGGATATTATATTGAAAAGAACACTAGAAGACAACTGAAGACTTGGGTTTTGATCTCGGTACTATGATTTGCAAATCTTTTATTAGAACTTGTATGAAGTACACGTTTCCATTTTATCCATCAACCTTATCCATGCAAAAACCTAAACCACTGTAAGAAGACTAAGAATCACTGTGCCTACATTTTGTGCATTTTTGTAAATATCATAGAGCAAAGATAAAGATAATCTCTTTACCATTAACATAGATAATCAATGTTAAGATTTGTTAGAATTACACAATTTTAAACATGGAAATACGTCCCCATAAGTAATCAAAATGTTTGTTATTAATGGGTGCCTTTGACTGCATCAAACATGCAATGCCCTCCACTCCAGTCATCAAATCCCATTCAAAGAATACTTTCAAAGGCACCATCTCACCTGCCACACTAAAATACTTATCAAGAAAAGAACATATTCCATATCTTATGAATGACTTGATTGTCTCATTAAAGTAATGTTTGCCAGTATTTAATTGCTTCCCTCCCTGATTTTAATTTCCTCGCCTGTCAGCATTGATCAGAGGCACTGAAATCTTCTGACATCCTGGCTGATTGTGTTGGGATTAATCAGATTTTTAAAAAGTAAATTGCTTTGGCCTAAGGTAATGCTAAACGTTAATGTGATATTTATAAGTGTCCTATCAATGGAACTCACAATCTAGAAATTCAAAGACAGCCTTTAGGAATTCTAAGTAAAAATGTAAGTAGCATTCAAAGTTCCAGCACTGGATTTTTAGATCAGTACAATCATGCACTGCATAATGAGGTTTTGATCAACAATAGATCACATATAGGACAGTGGGCTTGAATTAGATTGTAAAGGGGCAGAAAAGTTCTTATCACCTAGTGATGTCAAAGTGAATATATTCCTCATGTTGTGGTGCTGCTAGTTCAAACAAACTTACTGTACTGCCAGTTGCATCAAAGAGTAACACATACAATTACAGCACAAAAAACATGTTAAGAAATGACTACAGTATTGATTTGTGTATTTACTATACTTTTTATGCAAAAAGTATGTCATTATTTTAGAGGTTATTCCTTCTACTTATTAAAAATGTTTACTGTAAAATAGTAAGCTATGTTACACCAACAACAGCTTCACACATCTTGACTTAAAATGTCTCTTGATAGATCTGAGTGAAAAAGAAATGCTATCTTCAATTAACTTTGCACACATGTTTAACTCTGTTAAATAAAGAGTTAACATAGAACACACACACACAAAAAAAAATACACACCCTGTTCCTCAACAGTCAAGACAAGGGCTATTCAAGTGCCAATTTTACTCCTACAGATTGCTTTTAGGTGCTCTATTAGTTATCACAGATCAGGGAGGACATATGGTATTTGTCCCTTTGAGACTGGTATTTCACTAAATATTATGTTTTTCAGATTCATCCATTGTTTTAAATGACTGGAATTCATTTTTTTACCACTTTGTAGAATTCCATAGTGTACATATCCCATAATTTCTTTATCCAGTCTACAGTTGACGTGCATTTGGGTTTATTCCATGTTTTTGCTATTGCAAATTGAGCTGCAATAAACATGGGGGTGTAGATAACTTTTGTTGACTGATTTCATTTCCCTTGGTTAAATTCCTAGGTGTGGGATGGCTGGGTCATATGGTCAGTCTATATTCAGATTTCTGAGGTATCTCCATACTGTCTACCAGAGTGGTTTTAAAAGTTTACATCCCCACCAACAATGGATTAGGGTACCCTTTTCCCCCCCATTCTAACCAGTATTTGTTGTTTGTTGATTTCTGTATGAGAGCCATTCTGAAAGGGGTGAGGTGAAACTTCATTGTGGTTTTGATTTGTATTTCCCTGATGGCTAGTGATCCTGGGCATTTTTTCATATGTCTATTGGCCATATGGATTTTCTCTTTGAAAAGTATCTGTTTAAGTCCTTTACCCATTTCTTCAATGGGTTGTTCATTTTGCTGTTGTTGAGTTTCCTGATCTCTTTATATATTCTGGTGATTAATCCTTTATCAGTTGCAAAGTTTGTAAATAATTTCTCCTGTTCTGTGGGTTGTCTCTTCACTTTCCTGAGTGTTTCTTTTGCAGTACAAAAGCTTCTCAATTTGATGTAATCCCAGTTGTAAATTTTGGCTTTGATTGCCTGTGCTTCTGGGGTCTTTTCCAAGAAGTCTTTGCCTGTGCCAATGTCTTGCACAGTTTCCCCAACATTCTCTAATAATTTGATGGTATTGGAATGTAGATTTAGACCTTTAATCCATTTTGAGTGGGTTTTTGTGTAACGTGTAAGATATGAGTCTTTCTTCATACTCCTGTATGTGGAAATCCAGTTTTCCCAGCACCATTTGTTGAAGAGAGTATCCTTCCTCCAGGGATTGATTTTAGCTCCTTTGTCAAATAAGTAGGTTGTAGATGCTTGGATTGATTTCTGGCATTTCTATTCTGTTCCACTGGTCTATTCATCTGTTTTTGTACCAGTACCAGGCTGTTTTGATTAAAAATGTCCTGTAGTATGTCTTGAAATCTGGTATTGTTATGCCTCTGGTTTTGTTTTCTTGTATAAGGTTGATTTAGTTATTCTGGGTCTCCTGTTTCCACATGAAATTCAGCATCATTTTTTCTATATTTGAGAAGAATGCCCTTGGTATTTTGATTGTTAGCTCATTGAATCTGTAAATTGCTTTCAGAAGTATGGACATTTTGATGATATTGATTCTTCCAACCCATGAACAAGGAAGATTTTTCCATTTTTTTGTATCTTTATTTAACATTTTATAATTCTCATTGTAGAGATTTTTGACATCTTGGTTAAATTTATTCCAAGCTATCCGATTTTATTTTGTAGCTATTGTGAATGGGATTTGTCTTAGAAGTTCTTTCTTAGCCATGGCATTGTCTGTGTATACAAAGGCTGTTGATTTTTGTGTATTGATTTTATATCCTGTTACTTTACCAAACTCTATGAGTTCCAGTAGTCTCTTGCTGGAGTTTTTTTTTGGATTCCTTATATATAGAATCATGTCATCTGCAAATAGGGATAGTTTGACTTCTTCTTTCACAATGTGTATCCCTTTCTTTTTCTTGCATAATTGGTCTGGCTAAGACTTCCAGGACTATACTGAATAGCAATGGTGAGAGTGGGCATCCTTGTCTGGTTCCGGATCTCAGTAAGAATGCTTCCAACTTTTCCCCACTCTATAGGATGTTGGTCATGGGTTTGTCACAGATTGCTTTGATGGTGTTGAGGAATGTTCCTTCTATAACCAATCTGCTTAGTTTTCATCATGAAAGGGTGTTGCATTTTATTAAATGCTTTCTCTGCATCTATTAGATAATCATATGGTTTTCGTTCTTCAGTTTGTTAATGTAATGTATCAGATTGATTGATTTGCAAATGTTGAACCATTGCTGCATACCAAGGATAAATCCCACTTGGTCCGGGTGAATGATATTTCTGATGTGTTGTCAAATTTGGTTGGCTAGAAATTTTGAGGATTTCTGCATCTATGTTCATCAGGAAAATTGGTCTGTAGTTCTTTCTCAGCTGCATTTTTTTCAGGTTTAGGAATTAAGGTGATGATGGCTTCATAGAAAGAATTTGGGAGGATTCCCTCCCTTTCAAGTGTTTTGAATAGCTTGAGAAGAACTGGAATTAGTTCTTCTTTAAATGTCTGCTAAAATTCAGCATTGAAGCTACCCAGTCCTGGGCTTTTCCTTGTTGGGTCTGTATTACTGATTCAATTTCCATCCTGGTTATGGGGTGTGTTTAAGTTTTCTATGTCTTCATGGCTCAATTTAGGTAGGCTGTATGTGTCCAGGAATCTCCATTTCTTCTAGGTTACTCCATTTGTTGGCATACGGCTATTTATAGCAATTTTTGATTCTTCTCTTTATGATAGCATCATTTTCTCTTGCACTTAAGTTCATGTTCTTCTTTGCATCATGGCCTTAGGAACGATAGGCTAAATCATATAAATACGCACCATATAGGCTTGATGTGTAGAAAGTGATATCATTTATGTTTCTTTAGTACACTTGGTGATATTCATACAATAAATCAAACAACACATTGCTCAGGAAAGTATCCCTGTCACCAAGCAATGTAAGACTGTTATTTGGGGAAAAAAAAAAAATCCATCAACAAGTTCTCAATGAGCATATAACACTTGTCAGCAGGTACTTTGGGGTAAACAGAAAGTATTAAGATAGAAAGCTACCTCACAAAGCTTGGGGAGACTGATAAGAATGAATTAATGAAACTAAGTTCACCTTGACTCAAATAGCCATTTGGGCACTGAAAATTTACCTTTTTTTTTTTGGACAGGCAGAGTGGATAGTGAGAGACAGACAGAGAGAAAGGTCTTCCTTTTTGCCATTGGTTCACCCTCCAATGGCCACTGTGGCCGGCGCACCGGGCTGATCCGAAATCAGGAGCCAGGTGCTTCTCCTGGTCTCCCATGCGGGTGCAGGGCCCAAGGACTTGGGCTATCCTCCACTGCCTTCCCGGGCCATAGCAGAGAGCTGGCCTGGAAGAGGGGCAACCGGGATAGAATCCAGTGCCCCGACCGTGACTAGAACCTGGTGTGCTGGCGCCGCAAGGCAGAGGATTAGCCTGTGAAGCCATGGCACCGGCCTGAAAATTTACATTTTTTATTTATAATTATTGACAAAAGCTATATACATTGTTGCTTCCACACAGACTAAATGACTGCTCTTCACTGCAACCCAATGAAATATAATTGGTGTTAGTACTGGCAGCAATCTTCTGCAATGAAGGGACTCCTTTCTATACACCTGGTTATGGGCAGACTTGGTATTGTGATCAATTAAATCAGACAATATAGCATGATCACTTTAGGGACAGAGGAAAAATATTTTAAAATCTTCCATGTATAGTTTCTCACCGCTAATTTTTGTGTCAATATCTATCAGAAACAGTGCATAAGGCACTCAGGAATCCCAAGTAAATGAGATGATAGTGAAATACTCTATAAGGCAACCTAGCATCATAAGATTGTTTCTATGTGTCTATGTTGCTATTTCTACTTGGAAATACTGAAATATGCATTAATGTAAATTTTAGGTCCCCAAAGTGTGTTATTGTGTTGATTCTAGGCCTCAAATTTTACAGAAAAATGGAAAATGTTGCATGCATGCAACTGCAGCAGAAGAGGGAGTCAAGAATAACACATGGATCCTTTAAGTTGCTTCTTACAAAAATGGTTTTATAACCAAACATAACCAAATCCTAGTATGGGTTCTCTTTCTAGTTGAACACAAGCTCTTCAGCAAGCTCCAAGTGTTACCTCTGATATGAAGATTTTCTGGACCCAAAAAAGAGTTGGACAAAGCAGTTCCTTTTAAAACTACCATAAATGCTTGCTTTCATATCTTTACCACTAAAATTGTCACATGGCCTTAGCACTTTTAGTATAGCATGCATCTTAAAGACAGGTAGGTTGTATAGCTTAATTGAATCCTACTCTAAGTACAACACCTGTTCCTTAACAGGTACTCAAAAAATGTTCACTGAATGAATAAATGGATGATGGATGGATGGCTAGATTGGTGTATAGATGAATAACATATTCTATGTAACAATTTAATACCTAGCTCAATATATATAGGATGTTAATTTATTGAATTGCAATTAACTGAATATTTAATTTAACAAGACGTATTATTCAACTAAATGCTTACAAAAGTTATTAAGTAACCCTACGTTAGGGGTTCAGTGAAGAATGAGACAATTTATAATATGCCAGTTATCATTATCCCATTTGAAAAGTGAATAAATGGTTTCATAGAAAACAAAAGCTGAACATGAGTAGAAATGTAGGCAGCATAGAGAAAATTCATAGAGAAAAACAATATTTGCTAAAAAAAGTTATGTTCTATACACAAAATAAAAAGGGAAATAAATGTAGAAATAAGAATTTTTGTAGAACAGATGCTAATAACATCCAGAGAAGGGAAAAGGAGGAGAGACACAAGGACAGAGGAACTCTTAAAATAATAAATTCTAAATGCCAAGTGCATCTATATAAAAAATAGAAATCTCCTGACGGATAAAAAACAACAGAAATAATCATATACCACATCTTCTTTACTCATTCATCCATGGATGGACACTTAGGTTGACTCCAGATCTTGGCTACTGTGACCAGTACTGTGATAAACATGATAGTGCAAGTATCTTTCAAATACTGATAGCATTTCCATCAGATATATTCCCAAAAGTGGGATAGTTGGTTCATATAGTAGATGTACTTTTAGTTTGCTGAGGATCCTCCATACGGTTCTCCATTATGGTTGTACTAATTTGCATTCCCAAGAAAAGTGTATCAGGGTTTCCTTTTCTCCATATGTTCACCAGCACTTATTTTTTTTATCACCTATATAATAACCATTCTAATTGGAGTCATTCACAATGGAATGTTACCTATCACAAAATAGAATGAAACTCCGACACCTGAGACAAAATGGATAGACCTGGCCATCATTGTGTTAAGTGAAATAAGCCAGACACAAAAAGTCAACTACTGCATGTTTTCTCTCACATATGGGAGCCATAAAGAAAAACAAATTATTCGATATAAATCTAAAACAATGATTATTATTTTACTGAAATAATGATTACTAGAGGTTAGGTAGGTTTGAGGGATGAGATATATGATATAGTGGGTACGAAACAGGCAAAGGTAGCAGGTTCTGGTGTTCACAGAGGAGTCAGGTAGCTATAGCTCATGATAAAGGAAAAGGAAGGGCTAATTGCCTGGTACAACTGGTTTGTGCTGTGTACATCTGCTGAAATACTGTACTACATCCAATAAAATGCAAAGGTTTTCATGTTAATCCACAACCTACAAATAAATAAAATGGGAATTAAAGATAATATTTATTAAAAATATTATGTTTCAGCAACTGAGTCAAACATTTTACATACTGTAATCCTTCGTACTCTAGGGAATCATTACTACATCCACTTTCAAGTCTTAGTTTCTTCAACTGTAAATTCACACATCTAATGAGTATGATACTAGAATTCATTCCTCAGCTTTTAGACATACAAACTCATACTGTAACTAGCATAGTATCAGAGAAGAGAAACAGGCTTTAAGGAGTTAGAAAGCATTATGAAAATCTGTAAGGAAATGAAGAAATGAGGAAAGTGCAAAGAACATAAGTATCAAAAGTGTTTTAGGTATGCAGGTAGCAAGAAAAAGTCTGAATGAAGAAGCATACAGAGAGAATTAAAGCTATCTTTGAATATTGGAGGACATGTCATGAGTAAGCCCTAATATATTTTTCGAAAATATGCCACTTTAGAATATTGGGATGAAACAATGGGAAATCTAGTTTAAGAATACGAAGGACAACTTTCAAAATGATGCTGTCTGGCAGTAGAATAAATTACCCCTCAAAGAACTGAAAGTGTTTAAATAAAGGCTAAATGGCCATCTGTTGGAGAAGGTGTGGGTGATATCTGGTAGGAGGAGGGAGTATGCATTCCAAGACTGGCATTGCAACTTTGTGTTTAGGAGGTTTTCCAGTCCAAAAGTGGGAGCTGGAAAGCAAATAAATCACCAAAGGCCCAGGATTGGTGAAGAGCTAATCCATAAGGGTAGTATAAGGTCAAATCAGGCCTCGTGTTGCAGTAAGAAAAGACACCAAAAAACAATCAAAAAGAAGTCAGCAAAGTTAGGTTCAAATAGCTCACAGGTGGAAAAAGACAACTGAATATTAGAAAAGTAGGAAATCTGGTATCTTATACAGAAGATCCAATTCATTTGAAAATAGTAATCTAAGTCAACAAGTATGCTTTCATGATTTCTAAGATTTATCCATATATGTCCATATACATCACCACATGCAATCCCCTTGGTCCCCCCAAAAATCTATAAAACAGAAGAGAGGTATTAAAGAGAACATGCAGTCTATGGGTCAGTTCTATTGGCTTCAGCAACATTTTTTAGCACACTTTCACAGTCTGGCCAGTCTTTGCTGAAAGAAAGAGATTGCATAAAATCTCACCATAGTCAAAGCAACATTAAGAGAAGTATTTATTAGGCAACTTCCCTCCCATAGGCAACAAAAGGAAGGTGGAAAGGAGTGAGGGGGAAGGACAATAAGAAACAGGAATTTTGACAGAGAATAAAGGAACAGAGGTAGGCTGTCTCTTGAGATGACTTGCAGTGATACAAAAGAGTGTAATTGTGTGGACAATTTTGTTTCCTGTGACTTTTAACTAATTTAATCTAGAGAAGTGTGTCCTTCAATGCAAACTCATTGATTCTTTCTTCTGTACAAAGCTAGAACTCTCCATCTTGCCCAGAAAATGAATAAGCATTCAAATGCTTCTGTAACTTCCTTCCCAGACTTGCCAAAGACAAAACCTATTGTGTTTAAAGATGCAACCTTAAAAAATAAATAAAGATGCAACCTTGATTACTACTGAAAAGTGAAAGGATACAGGTGAGTAGCAAGTAGAGAAAATATGCAGTGTTTAATACTAGAAAAAAGTGGATCATTCTGAAGTTTAATAATTACATATATTTGTCATCACCATCTTTGAGCAAGAAGTTAGTTACCATGAAATATCTGAAACTGAAGCAAAAAATCAAGAGAGACTAATTGGATCTGGTTCTAGCACTGTCCCTAATTCTTTATACACCTTGAGCAGATCTCTACCTGCTAACCTCTTTTGTAAGGTGAAAGAACTGAATTACTTGTCTTTTTAAAATTTTCATATATATATTATTAATATAGTATTGATGTATACCATAAATATATACAATTTTTATACAATGTGATGTTTTGATATATGTATATTGTGGAATGACCATGACATTCCAGCTAATTAACATGTTAGTCAACTCTACACAATTACCATCTTTTTATACATATGTGAACAAAATTTAATATATGATCTAGCCCCTTAGCAAATTTAGCATTCACAATATAGCATTTTAACTATCATTCCCATGATCTACCCTAGAGCTCCAGATGTTAATCATAATTTCATAACTGAACCTCTATATCCTTTGACCAATGTCTTCCCATATCTCTTCTCTCTAGACACTAAAAACCACTGCTCAACTGTGATATTGTTATAATTTATATGTATATATGAGATCATGCTTTAAGATTTTTATTTATTTGAGAGGTAGAATTACAGAGAGCAGAGACACAGAGAGAAAGGTCTTTGGTCTGCTAGTTCACTCCCTAAATGGCTGCAAAAGCTGGAGCTGGGCCAATCTGAGGCCAGGAGCCAGTAGCTTCTTCTGGGTTTCCCACATGGGTGCAGAGGCCCAAGTACTTGGGCCATCTTCTCCTGCTTTACCAGGCCATAGCAGAGAGCTGGATTGGAAGAGGAGCAGCCACGATATGAACCAGCATTCATAGGAGATGCCAATGCCCCAGTTGGAGGTTTAGCCTACTATGCTACAGCACTGGCCCCTCCATGCATTATTTATTTTAATGCTTATTCCAATTGGCACAATATCTTCCAGGTCAAACCATGTGGTAGCAAGTGTCAGTACTCCCTTATCTTAAAACTATTTTATTAATTTATTTGGAGAAAGAGAGAGAAGGAGAAATAGACAGAGCCCCCATCTGCCATTTCACTCCTCAAATACCCACAACAGTTGGGTGTGGACCATCCTAAGGGCCAGAAACCCGAAACTCAATCTGGGTCTCCCTCACTGGTGGTAGAAAACCAAATAGCTGAGTCATCAACCTGCCAGTTTCCAGGGTCTGCTTTGGCAGAAAGCTGGAACCAAAAAACAGAGCCAAAACCCAAACCCAGGGACTCTGATATGGGATGTGAGCATCCAAAGTAGCAGCTTAACCACTACGTAAAATAACCTTACTTCCTTCTTTTTAAAAGCTGAATATATACACACACATACACACACACAAAAGGGGACTTCAAAAATTTTGTAGAAAAGTAAAAATAAGAATTAAGTTTATTCTGGTGCAAAAAAAAAATTGAAATTCATGCAGCGTTCTTTTATAACATTCATTTTCCATGAATTTTTTGAAGATCTCGTGGGTATGTGTCAGTGTGTGTGTGTACTAAATAGATATATGTTACTCAAATGGATGCATAAAATTATATATATATATACACACATGCACACACAGCCACAGACACACAATATACACATATAATGGACTACTTCTTAATCAGCCATTATAAAAAAAAAATTCAGCCTTATAATTTGCAACAGCATGGTCAGACTCAGAGGACATCACTTTAAATGAAATACACCCAACACAGAAACAAAGTACTCCATGATATTACTCACAGGAGTAATATAAAAAGTAAATCTCATTGAAGTAGAAAGTGGAATAATTGGTGACCAGAGACTAGAGAAGGAATGGGGAAAGGGAGAGATGCCCATGGACACAAGCTATAGCTACACAGACTACATTCTGGTGTACTATTACACAGCAGGATGATTATCATCAATAATCACGTATTGAATAATGCATTTTTAATTCAAAGCAGCTAGGAGAGGATTTCGAATACTTCACCACACCAAAAAAAAAAAAAAATTTGAGATGGTAGATAAAGTAATCATCCAGATTTGATCATTACACAATATATACATAAATGGAGACTTCAAATCATAGCCCATAAATCTAAAATTTTCATGTGTCAAAAACAGGATTGGATTATCTTTGTAGTTCTTAATAAATGATATACAAACATGTAGGAATCCTCTAGATCTTTCTAGGAGTCCACATGTTCAAACTCATTTTCATAGTAAGTCTAAGATAAAATGAGCCTTTTTCACTGTGTTATTTGCAAAAAGAACAGTGGGTAAAACTGAGTTTTAACATGAATCAAGGCAGTGGCTCCAAACTTTAGTAATAGTCATTGTGTTTCTCACCACAAGACACACAGTAAACCTGGGTGGGAAGCCACATTCACTCAAGACTCTCCTTACTGCACTAAAAACTATATTACAGCGCAGTGTTTTAGTGCACAGCCTTTCAGTGTTTTGTGTGAAGAGACCAGCACCTAGGAAGCTCTTCTGCTGACTACCACACTACAGCAGCCGTCTCCAGGAAATGCACTGGTGAGTGTTGGAGTGAGAGCCGGTTACTAACTACTCTTTGTTAAACATCATTTTATTGAAACAGTAACTGACAAATATGGCTCTTTAAACTTAAGTTATGCCAGAGATTTCCTTAAAAATAAATCAAGAAAGTCCATTATTTCAAGAAAAATAACAGTATTTGTTGCCAACAATAAAATGCAAGTGTAAAAGTGACAATAATCATTTGAAAACTTTACAACCACTACTATGCACTTGACATCTAATACTTTAAGTACTTTTTTGATGAAATTGGTGATGATATTAATGATAACGACCGTTTACACCATAAAATGAGATATGTTAACATTTGGAAGATCTACATAATTCAACTGACTCATAGTTTCCAAATAGCCAACACATGATGTTACAAAATCATAGGAGGGGACCCATGGACAGTGAGAACTGAACAAATGGATTTTAATACAACAGTGTATAAAAATCTCACAAATCTGATTTCAGATTTCACATTAGACTTAACCATTTAGGAAGCTACCAAGTAAGTGTCAGAACTGTCAAGCTTTGGTGTAAGATCAAAGAAGAAAAATCTCTAATTGTCTCCCCTTTTCCTTCCTTTTCATACTAGGTATTTTTGTAAGGCTGGATTTTCTTCATAAACTTGAATCAAAATAAAATTTCACAACAATGTAAAGACAGAATACAGATACTTGTCACTAGTTGTTTGTTTTCAAAGCATAATTTTTATACTTGTATAATTTTCATTTTTTATTTCTGTCTGTAATAGTATCACTACATTTAGTCCATATAAACAAAGACTCATTTTTAAGAACTAAAGGAATCCAGAGATGGAGCCATTAGACTAGATGAGATTTGGACTCCCTCCATACCCAGCACTATTCTCTTTTGGTTCTAAGCCTTAGGGAAGATCAAGAGTAGCTCAGCTCTACTTTCAGACCCTGCTACCTGTTTATCTTTCTGAAACAATTACTAAAGCGAGACCCTTGGAAACACTGAACCATCTACGTGACCTCATCATCGAGGAGGCCATTCATTCATCAAAAAACATTCATTGTATGCCTTTCACAGAGCAGACATTGGACAATGGGGTAGCTGGATCGGAATGCCATCAGACCCTGCTACTATTCAGGGTATACTCATTGCCAAGATACAAAAATCTCTCCATACCTGTTTGTTAATGTAAAATAGGAATGACAATGAAACCTACTCTATAATTATTGTGTAGACCCAAGGAAATGATTCACTAAAGAGCTTACTGTGCCCAGCATCTAACAAACACTCAGTAAATTTTATCTATTGTTTTTATAACTAAGATGCCCCTCACCAAAAAAAGGATATCTGCAATGTTCTTGAAAGATACAAAGCAGTCTAACATCACCATATCAAAAGTTCAGAATCTATCTCAATTGCTAACTCACTCACTGTGTTAGATGAAAGATGAAATGGCACAGTTTCCAGGAGTACTTGTTTCTCACAAAAAGGCTTGGCCAGGATGAAATCAGGGTTACAATCATGACCCACCTCTACGAAAGTCCCTTAGCTCTGTGTGGTCAGGTGAGCAAGCAGTTAACACCAGCATCTCAGCACTATGTTGACAGGACACAGGATGACAAGGAGCTGAGGATTCAAACCGAGTTCTTGATTACACAAGAGAGATTTTGACTTTTCCTTTGTTTGGGCAGAAAGACAAGTTCATTAGATCTCTCTACCTCACTTGATATCCAGAAGGAATGTGGTTAGGGACAAATAAGATGCCTAGCAATCTGAAGACACACCAAGACAAAAAGGATGGCTTCATCTTGCTAAGAAAATATTACTGACAGGAGGGAGAAGAGCCCTTTGACAAACTCCCTTAAGTTAGAAATAGAATCCTATGTGGTATATTCACCTACAATTTCTTTGTAAGTATTTAAAGGAATTACCCTTAAACTAATTATATTAGTGAGGCCTAATTTTACTTTTAATGGAAAATGAGTGGTACTGCCTTTATTTCATTTTATATCATCAACTATAAGTACAAGCACTTCAGTGTCAATACTTTACTAACCTGATAAGACTAACTGCCAAATGAATAGAATGATGTAAGTTATACTTCCAGAAAAATGTATAGAAATGATCATGCCCCCTTAACAGCACTTGGATCTTCAATCAGGAAATTCAATTTTAGCTGCAAAACTATGTTTTGGCAAAAGTGCAATTGAACTCAGTGTACTTGTCACATTTCTAAATATACTCCGGTCACCATGACAACAAGGGAGACTGATGGGTTGCTTAAAAGAGTACGGTATATTTAATTGTCAGCATTTTAAACTGACTCAGAAAAATGCTGTGTGATAGGTCTACTCACCATGGTTACTGCTGGCTGAGTCCATAATAATAAAAGGTTCACATACGCACATCAGTGATGTGCGCACAAAGAACGTAAAAGTGAGGAGCCCTGGTATTTCTAGCACTAACATCAATCTTGAGCTTTAGAAAGGACTTCTCATTAAGGTGCCACTCAAGAACCTCTCTCCCAAAATAGTCAGATGAATCCCAGGATCGACATCTGCATGCAGGGCCACTAGGAAAAAAAAAATCCTAAATCAAATTCCCACACTTACTTCCCTCTCTGAGACTCAAGAAAAACCTAGGGACATATCTGGAAGATAGGACGAAAGACACTCTTTTTTCTATGTAGATCTGTCCCCAAATGATAAAAGGATCCATTCATTTCCTAAACAAGTATTTCCTGAGCAAAGCTTCCTATGTAAAGGCATCTTCTATAGGCTGAGGATATAGTTTGAAAAATTAGACCATGGTCCCCACCCTCAAAGAGGAGGCATCCTAAAACAAAAGGAAGGCAAAAATATAAATCAAGAATTCATTAGAGAATGAACTAATCCAAATGAAATGATACCTTAAATTATTTAATTTACTATACATAGTACCTAGCATATGATAAGTGCTCAGCAAATCTTCACCATTACTACAACTGAGATATCACTCACCAAAACAGCCTGCAATGTATATAATCATACTAATCGTGCTTTCAGAGAACCTTCAGTGCTACGTAGAATATAAAACAAGATAATGGGAGAAAATGATGGAGAGGGGGAGGAATGCTACTTCAGCTAACGATTAGGAAAGAGCTCTGGAGAGAGATGACATTTGAGTGAGCTTTGAGTGACAATTCCAAGCCAGTTTTGTATAGAATCAAATGAATATCAGGTGGGAACAAATACAGTGTGTCTATAGCTTATTGAGTATAGTGGTGAGGTGTAGAAGATAAAGGAGAGGACAAAAATTCACTTCACAGCACTTAGCAGGCCATGAAAAGGTCTGTCTATTGTTTCTAAGTACCACAAAAGACACTTATAGTTTAGGAGAAGTAGATGTGATATGATCCAATCAACAATTTTATAAAATCTCCTTACGGGAGGTGGAGGAGGGACACAAGAGAAAAACATAAAAATATACAGGCCATTTTAGAGGCTCTCCAGGCACAATCGTGATAATGGATGCCAACATAGATTGATATGTACGCAAAAAACAGTGAGACAATCACAATTCGGTAATATTCTGGAGGAAGAACACATACCCCCTAGCCAACCATGTACTCTGAACCAGGTGGGTAATAAAGTGAGTTAGAGCCCTACCACAAGGTCGGGGCTGTGTTCCATGATGCTATAGATTTGGGGAGGGGTTATTCTGCTGCATGTCTAGCAAGCTCCCAGACATTACTGCTCCTCTACAAGCCACATTTTGAGAACCAAGACTCTAGAAGGGTGTGGAACATCAGTCAAGCAGGAGCTTACAAGAGTCTGGCTCAGGGTTAACAATAGGTAGATAACAGAAAAGAGGACCAATTCTAAGAGATTTCACACAGAAAAAACTCTCGGAGACTAAAAAATAAATCACCCACAAGGGAAAATGAAATGGACATGGTGGTGCTTTCTTTAATGACACTATATAAATAGAACTAAGTAGTTTCTATTTAGAGCAAAGCACTTTTACAAGTAACATTCCATACAATCACATTCGACTGCTACAAGGGTCAAGGAAATGGCATGTGATTAGAGTTCATAATAATGCCTATCATTTATTGAGAGTTTCTTCCATGCCAGGCACATGAAACATCTCCAAATATGCCAATAACCCTCTTCCTAGTTTTAAAGTGACACACTGTTTCCCACATTGTGTGGCTCACCCAAAATCACTCCTGCCTGAACTGGATGCAAACCCAGTAACAGACCCCATGACTTTCTACTTCCTTAATGCCCAAGAAGTTGAACCTAGATAGAACAGTGCGAAGCTCAGTCACGACATTCATCCTCAAGGTTGGCATTCTATTCTAGTTTAACTTAGCTTCAAGATGACAATGGGCAAACTTGGAGTGAAGAACCCAAGGTCACGTGGTCACCCGTAGCAGAACCATGACTCATTTCATAGCCATATGAAAGAAGCCTGGTCTGAGTGCTTCATGGGCCGTTCACTTGCTCATTCAGGCTCACGGCTCCACTCTGCTGCACCAGTGCTTTCCCACGTCTCCACATCTACCCTCCGAGCTTCATTCTGCCTTTGCTTTACAGAGTGTTCTGTCCAGAGAGTAACCAGCTCTCCGCACCGCAATGCCTTTGGAGTGAAGATGTGAGAAAGAGGCCCTTAGCTGTGAAGATGCACAGTGAACGGTAATAGATATTGACAAGGCATCAGTAGATAAGAAAAACGAGCATAGACATTTCCCCAGCTCAGGAAGTGGGTAAGCAACGAGCCACAAGATCTTCCTTCTAGTCACCCACACTGTGCTTTCCCAAGATGATTCACAGGTATGGCTCCACAGACCTGACAGAGAGGACAGTGTGCAAGAAGATGAAAGGATGTTTTTATGCCTGCTCTCTTATTTTTTATTTGTTCCTTCTCAAGTAATAACTATTAATTGTGCTATGCGGGCAGTACAGACATGAGTCTACCGGGAAGCCAGCACAAATCCATCAAGTGCTTTTAGTCCAGGCTTTTCAGATGCAATTGCTTACCACATTTCCACTGCTCTTTTTCTCACAGCTAGAATTAAAAAGTGGATTTTACCACATTATCACTCCAGTGCCCTTCTCCCACACCTCCAAAGAAAGAAGATGGTCTATCACCAGAAAAAAAATCACAAGACAATCAATTCATTTAGCATTTATCAAGACTAAGTACTGGACTTCGAGATAGGTATCCTACATACGTTAAAATACAACAACCCTGTGAAGCAGATACTGGTCAAACTGTACAGAAGGAATGAATGCACAAAAATGATAACTTACTTGCCTAGAGTTTAGCAAGGCCAGAAAGTAAACACAAGTCTCTGACTCTAAGGCCAACACTTTTCCCATTACTACAGTTGCCCTGTACATCTCCAAAAGCATCCATATTCTTCCATTCTTTTCTACAGGAGAATCCAGCCTTAAAATATTCTTAAAAATCAAGCTGTAGGTGCGGAGGTAACACTGTTTCTATAAGGGTTGCCTCTGACCAAGGCAACCTGTTTTCGACTGTTCTACAGCTGGAGGCTCTTGAAAATTCAAAAAAAATTTCAAAAAAAAAATTGTCAGCCAGACCCAGGGCAAGCATGGAAGAAATAAGAATCAAGAGAGAAAAAGACCATGGAACAGTGAAGACCTCATGTGTTCACAGAGGCTCTAGCACATTGAGATGTTGGAGACCATAGAATAATCTGGTGAAAGGCTATCTAGCTCAAGCTTCAACTCAGTTTTTATCATGTCCTCATCCGCCATTTTGTATATAGATGTTGGAAAGGATCAACAAAAGGAAAAAGAAAATTCAGTCTACAGGCCTTTGTATGCAATACCAGGACAAAGGTAGGAATTAATTTGTGTAAGTAGTATCTATCTCTGTCTCTCCTTACCTACAGAGGTTGTGGGATTAAGCATTTTGAAAAGATTCTTTATCATAAGTTGAGCTGACAGGGACACCTGATGAGAATGGAAATTAAATCAAAAAGTAAATAACCACTTGCATCAATGTACTTTACTCTGGGTAGCTTAAGAATATGGATGCCTTATAAAGGTGGCCGTTTTTCCTCCTCTAACCATAAATATAAGGTAGCTTTCTTCTCTTAAATTCATTTTGTCTTTGAACAAATGCCAGTTAACCACCTCCAATGTACTATCCCATGGTTTGGGAGGGGAATGGATGGCAGAAAGAAAAAGAAACAACCCCTATTTCCAAAGGGCTCAAAGTCTGGAACCTAAGGCCCAGCACAAAATGTTGTGATTTTTTTTTTTAAGTCAGCAAGTTATGTTCTCAATTATGAAAATACCAAATGTCAGATTCTCCTCCAGTCCAAGCAATAATCTGAAATGAGCCAATTCCTCTGAATCAGACTTTTTTTAATGAAAATTGGAGCTTTTCTTTTTAATGCCAATATTATTAGAACTCAGAGGAGAATACAAGGTCAATTTATTGTGCTCCATATTCTTCCTAAACTCTAATCGATCAGTATCCAATGGAAATTTAATGAGCTACATATGCAGTTGTCAGTGTTCTAGTAGCCACATTTAAGATTAACAGGAAAAAAAAGGGCATGCATTTGTCCTAGTGGTTTAAGATGTTGGTTGAGATGCTGGTACCCTGTATTGAAGTGCTTAGATTCCAGACCTGGCTGCACTTCCAATTCCAGCTTCCTACTAATGTGCATTCTAGGAGAGAGTGGCGATTGTTGAAGTCTCTTATCAACATAGGGCCCCTGTGACCTAACTGGGAGACCTGCATTGAACTCCTGACTCCCTAACTTCAGCCTGACAAAATTCCAGATGTTGTAGGCTTCTGGAAAGAGAACCAATGGATGGAAGTGCTCCCTCTCTTTCTCTGTGTGTGTGTGTGTGTATCTCTAGCTGCATCTCTTTCTTCCTCTCTGCATCTCAACTAAATAAACCCATTTTTATTAGTAATCACAAAAAGAAATTTTAAAAACACATCCAAAATATTTTTCTTTCAAAGTATGACACTAGCCACATTCAAATGCTCAACAACCCCATGTGGCTAATGGCTACTGTGGATAGCACATTGCCAACCTCTCAACCTTTATCTCCCAGTATGCAAACAGATCAAATCATTGCAATAGTTATCAGGATACAATTACTCCCTCAGGCAGACCCAGCTCTCCCAATGTTACAAAGAACTCCTCTCCACCTTACTAACCCCAGGCCCAAGGAATCTCAGGAGACTTTGATGGCAAATATCAAAAGCTGGGCCATGATTCTATCTCATATCTGAGACTGAAGATACCAAACAGGACCAAGGATTACTACCAACAAAGTGGCAGCCTGCCCTCCACCATGGTCTGAACGTGGTTTTTGTCCCCTCTGAAAGATCATGGGTCGGGTACTTGGTCCACGGGATGGTGCTGCTGGGAGGAGGTGGAACCTTCTAAAGCAGGACCTCACAGAAGTCGTTGGGCCACTGAGGACGTGCTCTCGAAGGCAGTTCGTGTGGAATTGTTTGGTGGTTCTCTAGAGCACATTGCTCTGAAAGCCTGATGCAGGCCTCACTCAGCCTCTCTCTGCTCTGAGTTAAGATGTGATGGCTTGCTCGGACATGCACTCCCATTTGCCATTCACCATCTGCCATCCGCCACGGAGCCCAGAAAGAACTAAACTGGTGTGGGTGCCATGCCCTTGAGTCTCTACACTTGTGGGCTAAATAAACTCCTTCACTTCATGAAGCCCATGACAGGCACTTCATTGTAGTAATGCAAAGCTGACTAATATACCCACCCTACCCACGGGAATACCCTTTCTACTTATAACCTCACATTCACAACTTGAGACTACCTTCAAACCTCCAGAGCTTTAAGCAAGTTTCCCTTCCCATCTTTAGTCACCAATACTTACTCTTCCCATCCCCTCTGCACATCCTGAGACCAGAGAGTAGGCAAATGTTTGATTAAATGATTGAATTGCACAGTCTACTGAACAAAAGAGGCAGGAAACTCCTCTCCACTCCTGGTTTTGGTCCATGCATAGAAAAAAATTCTGTGCCCTTGTCAAAGAAGAAAGAGTTCCCCTAGCACTCTCCATTACTCCTTTGTCACAGGAGGAGGAGTGATTTTACCTTACTGGAGAATGGCAGACATCCATTAGGTCATTTGTCAAAGGGGGTGGAAATCACAGCCAGGAGCCAAGGGTAAGAATAGGCATGGCCTACCTGCTCCCTCTAACACCCCTTTCTGTTGGAGATTTGCCTCACTGAGACAGGCCCAAATCCCTTTATTGTTTCCTGGGTAAGCATACACAAAACTAGTGCTGTGACTCAACTACTCCTCAGGGAAGCCCCAGGGTTGAGACAGGAAGGTAGGTTTATAGCAAGCCCCAACAGGGTCTAAAGGTTCTAACCACAATATCTAATTGAGCTGTGGGATCCATGGGCTCTCAGACAATACAGTGGTAGCTAAAGGACTAGTCAGGAATTTTCAGAAGTGTCCCAGATGCTAGTCTTCCACCTAAACATAAAACAACGAAGTTATGTCAATATCACGTGCTCTCCAAAAGGACACAATGAGAGAGGCACCTTCACCTCTGTGGTGGTCTTCCTAGAAATCTACAACCCCAGTCAAATCATGAGAAAGTTTCAGGCAAACTCAAACTGAGAGACTTTCTATACCTGAGCTTTACACTTAAAAGCTTCAAGGTCATGAAAACTGGAGAAAGGCAAACAGTCACAGCCAAGAGGAGGCTTAATAGACATAATGATTAAATACAGAGTAATAGGCTGAATTGGATCCTAGGACGAACAAAAGGAAAAATTGGGGAAATTCTACTAAAAATCTGTAGCTGCACTAACCATGTTATACCAGTAACAACTTCGCAGCTTTGATAAGCAAACACTGAGAATATAGAAATGTAATTGATAATAGAGGAATATTACTGAAGCAAATCCAGGAGCTCTATGGACTTCTTTGTTTCTCATCAGCATCAACAGGTAAACATCGCTGGAGGATGAGCGCACCCAGGAGCAGAGCTGACAAAAGTAAGAGTCATCACAGGTAGGGAAATCTAGGATTTTGTTGTTCTAATGAACTACCATTGTTTCAGAGGCACTTGATTGGTTAAAAAGTTCAATGGCAGCAAGAAATTGGCTGGATTAAAGAGTTTTTTTTTAAAATGATGCATGGATGACATACACGTATACTACAATGAGCCAGGCCAACTGTGCAAAAAAAAAAAAAAAGAAATTCGTAATTTAAAAAATCCATGTTTGTTCATTGTTAAATTTTGTTTATATTTGAACCAGGATTATAGAGAAAAGCATCTTCTCAAACTATATCTGGTGTTGTGACATAGTAGGTAAAGGTGCTGCCTTCCACACCAGTATCCCATATGGGCACCGGTTCATATCCCAGCCTCTCTACTTCCCATCCAGCTTTCCGCTAATGGCCTGGGAAAAGCATCGGAAGATGGCCCTGCTGCTTGGGCCCCTGTTACCCAAATGGAAAATCCAGATGAAGCTCCTGGCTTCAGCATGGCCCAGCCTAGGCTACTATGGCCGTCAGGAGAGTGAACCAGCAGATGGAAGATCCATCTCTCACTTTCTGTCATTCTGACTTTCAAGATGAATAAATAAATCTTTACACACACATACACACACACACACTTGAGGGTTCCAAAGATTATACTGGCCCTGCTTTACTTAGAGAAAGTCAGTTACCATCTGTGCTCCTGAGGAGTAAAGAAGCTGAGCCAATATACTCATGAAGGTTTTGCAGACTCCGTGTGCCCAGACTGTTCAGTCCCCATCTCAAGTGTCTATGAAACTACATAACCCAGCTATGGAACAATTCTTTTCAATAAATCTTGAGAGTTTTTTTCCATGTTTTTTCTCAGGTGTTTATTTTTCAACTCAGTTTGATTCACCAAGCCAACCAGACCAAAAAACAAAAAAAAAAAAAGAGAGAGAGAGAGAGAGAAGTTAAATTCCACGCTCTTCCATAAGATAGGCAGATAGACAAAGAGATAGATAGATGAAAAGATAGATAAAGACAGAAATAAGCAAGGAAAGAAAGCTAAAATTATCAGAGCTGAGCTAATAAGCTGAATTATTCTGCTAAAGAAAGAACTTTAGGAAATATTCTACTCCCTTCCTGAACCCACAGAATGATAACAAAAATATCTTCATGCTCAGAGTCCTTTTATTAATCCTAGTTTTAGAAAAATGTTTCCCTTCAACAAAGGTACTGAGTGTCATAGAAAGCATTTCATGGAGCCCACCAGTTTTCAGATGAGGAAACACGGGACCCAGAAAGTGAATGGAATTGCCCAAGTTAGCTCTCTCTTTCCTATGAGAAACCATCCTAAACAGTTCTTTAGGTATTCAAATCTCAAAATAAAAAGCAAGCACAGAGATAATTTCACAAGAGGACTCTGAGTAAAGTGCAATGCAAACAGCAGATGCAAAGACAAAGGAGAGCAGGCTCTTTCTGGTCTACAAGGAGCTTTGCAACCAGCTTCCAGCCCCCTTGAAGGGCATCTGGCAAAAGGTTTTTTTTTTTTTTCCCCCAACATGAGTTTTGTTTTGTTCAAGATTTTTTTTTATTATTTGAAAGGCATAGTTGAAAGAGAGAGAAGACAGAGATCTTCCATCAGGTGGTTCACTCCCCAGATGGCTGCAGCAGCCAGGGCTTTGCCACATCAGAGCCAGGAGGCTGGAACTCCATCCAGGTCTCCCAAGTAGGTGGCAGGTATCCAAGTACTTGGGCCTTCCTCTGCTGCTCTCCCAGGAGCATCAGCAGGGAGCTGGATCAGAAGCCGAGCCGCCAGGGCTCCAAGGGCCGCCATACTGGACTGCATTAACAGGAGGCGGCTTGCCAGGTTGCGCCACAGCACCAGTCCCTGGGGGGCTCCTTGAACAAAGCTCTTCCCCAAGGATGCAGTTTTCCTACAGCCTCTCTGGTTGCATCTGCCTGTCTTCCCACACTCCAGATACACAGGTCCAAAGGCAGAGCTGGCATTTTTATCATTGCCTCTTGGTGCCTCCAGAACACTAGGCCACAATCACACCTCTACCCTCTCTCGCCTGCTAGTCTCTTTCATCTCCATTGAGATTTTCAGTTCTGGGGTCTTCTCTTTTCCCCCTGTGCACTTTCCTCCAATGCCTCCATTTTTTCTACCAGTTCTAGGAAGAGGCCATTAGCACGACATTTCAGGCATTATTTTGGACTTTTATCTGCTCTGAGACTCCCCAGTACTGGGTTAATAAAAACAACTACCTTCCCAGCTCTCAGACTTGATTGGCTAAGATAGCAGTAGTTCAAAAATAACTTTATTAATAGTCCTTTTAACTTACAATACAGTTAATGAAATATTCCTTACTCATGACCACATGTGATTTTCACCACTCCGGTAAATTAGGGACAACACAGCTGAATGCCCATTTCTCAGAGGGAAAGCAAAGATGTAGCTTGACCAGGCACATCACAGGACAGTGTGGGCCCACTGACTGAGCCCAAATCACCCCATACCTGACCAAACAAGCATCCCAGGTTTGAAGAGCCCTTGCATGAAAAATGCAGTGGCGAGGACAAATCTTGAATCCACACTTGAATTAGTCCGGCATTTGTAGCTAACTTAGAAAGGGAGAAAAAAAGCTGAAAATAAAGAAAGTCGCCCGAGCTGATTCTGGTGGAGATGATTAGCAGAAATATCTTGCAAAGAACGTGGGTGTCCTAGAAGACTCATCGTCGTCGTCATTTTAATTTCTAATCATGCTGTGTGGGCAGGTGTCCGTGTAGCAGAAACACCATTGGCACCCAGATTAGCAGTTTCATCAGGAGACTAGAAACGAAGTCTGCAATTCTTAGACCTCAGATCCTGAATCACAGCTTTCCCCTAAGGAATCAGCAAACACACAGTCTGTGCCTTAGCAAGGATTGTTGGGTCTGCCAAGGGAGGGAATCAAATATCAGATCCATCTGAAACAGCACACTGGAGCAACATACAGGAGGCTCCCTGGGAACCCAGAAATACACCCACTGCAGAGATGGAAAACTGAAGTGGTAGTCCCACATCACAAGCTTAATTCACTTGGGGCCTTTAAATGAATTCTCTGCCTTCTTTGCATTTGTTTGTCATTGTGTTTTCGTAGTTTCTAATCAAAAACTATTAGTTTTCCCATGGGACACGGGAGGCGGCCAGAAGGAAAAGTGGCCAGCAGTGGAGATTTGTGCCCCCGGCTCTGCACCATCCCCACCATTAGAGCAGGCACGTCAGTATCATTCTGCGTCAGTTGCCACACTAGACAAGGGCCTTACTGTAAGGCTTAGCTTACTGCAAGTGGCCAAGGTCACAAAACTCTGCTATCCTGTCAGCTCCAACATTCAGATTCTACTCAAATGCTTTCTCTTGAGCTAATTTTTCTACTGCAGTCTCCTTGATCTAAGGAAAATTGTTCTGTAGACTTCAAAAAACCAACCTATTAATACCATAATCTGAAAGTGTAATGCGAAGCCTGTCCACTATTTTCCATGCCTCCACAGGAACTGACGCCTGGTGAGACTCTCCAAAGAGAGATGAACTAAGTGACAGGACTGAGCCAGCCACAAATTCTGCATTACACAGCGATCTGTTTCTGTACAAATATTTCTTAAATACTTAATGTACTCCAGAAATATATGATAGGCACCATGGTAGGCTCAAAATAAATTGACAGACAAGATTCCTGTGCTCTAATTCTAATGGGATCTGGCATTTTAAGCATAAGTACAAAGTCAAATAACAAAAAGTAAGATCAAAAACACTGCTTAAAACTTAAGGCAGGGGGCCGGTGCTGTGGCATAGCAGGTAAAGCCACCACCTGCATTGCCGCCATCCCATATGGACAGCGGTTCAAGTCTCAGCTGCTCCACTTCCAATCTAGCTCTCTGCAATGGCCTAGGAAAGCAGAAGAAGATGGCCCAAGTGCTTGGGCCCCTGCACCCAAGTGGGAAACCAAGAGGAAGCACCTGGCTCCTGGCTTTGGATTGGCGCAGCTCTGGCCATTGCGGCCAACTGGGGAGTGAACCAGCGGATCTAAGATCTCTCTCTCAGCCTCTCTCTCTTTCTGTGTAACTATGATTTTCAAATAAATAAATCTTTAAAAAAAAACAAAAAACAAACTTAAGGCATACAACTAAAGCAATTCTTAAAGGAAAACCCTGTTTACATTAAAATGAAAAACCACATTAAAAATAAATGAATTAAGGTTCAAACTTGGGAGCAGACTTACGGCCTAGCAGTTAAGACATTCCAAGTCAGGTGGAAAGGAGTCTGCACTCCTTTAATTCCAGTTTTCTGCTAATCTGCCCCCTGGGAAGAAGATGATGGCTCAGATGCTTGGCTCTCTATCATCCAGACTGAGTTCCTGGCTCCAGGCGTTGGCCTGGCCAAACCCTGGCTGTCACACACATTTGGGGAGTGAACCAATGGATGAGAGATCATCCCCCTCCGCTCTCTCTCCTTCTCAAATAAGTCATACAATTCAAATATTTTAACAGTAAGGATGAAACAATGAGAAAAACAATAAAACAAACCTAAGCAAAGTAGTAGATATAACTGAAGATTTTTAAGAAGAAATTAAAGAATTATAAAATAGTATAGCCAATAAGAAAATCCAAGTGTTGTTTTAAAAATAACATTTCCCAAATTAGAGGGGCAGAGAAATATAAAACAAAAGCACAAAATTTTAAATGAGGTGAAAATAATCATATATATATAGAAAACAGAGGATAGAAATAATCACAAGGAATTATTTAGTTCCATACAAATGATATTGAAATAGGCGATTACCTTAGAAAACAGTAATTTAACAAAGGTGACCACAGAAGAAATACAAAAAGTCATTCAACTACTATAAGAAATGTAATTTTTTTCTAAAGATCAAACTCTTCCAACCCTCAAAAAAAAAAAAAAACCACAAGGTCAATGGAGTTTTACAAGGGAATTCTATCAGTTTTAAGCAATAAAAGTCTCAAAATATTTCAAAAATAAAGAAAAACTTCATTGTTATATAGTGCTTCAAACACACAGCACTAATATTAAAACCTAACCATATTAACACACATGCACAGACTTTTCAAATAATTTCACTTATGAAAATTGATTTAAAAATTAATCATAAATTAGTGACCTCTAGATTCTTCCAGCAATACTAAAGTAAAAAGATACAAACTCTGCCCAAGCGAATATTATTCCAAGATTTCATGTTTGAAAATTTTACTCACACGTTATACCAGGACAAAAGATAGATCTATAATGAGAGCATATGATGATTTACATTATTTATAAAAAAGTATTTGACACCCAGTGTCTATTAAAAAACTCTCAAAATTAAATATGTGTACTTTATAATACAATCTATTTCTGAAACCAGAAGTCAACATCACTATAAATAGAGAACACTATAAGTCAAGAACAAGAGGATGCCATTCTCTATAATACTACTGTTTAATACTTACTCTTCTGGAAATAAACATAATTAGAACATTACAAATTATAAATATTGACAGAAAAGCAAATTATACTCATCATAAAGCAATTAAAGAGATATAAATCTAAAAATTGTTTGAATAATTCAGCAATGTAGCCGAGTAGAAGATAAGCATACCAAAATGAAGACCCTATACACACATACATTCACTCCCATATTCATTGCTGCATTATTCACACTAGCTAAGCTATGGAGTCAATCTAGTTGCCATCAAATGATGAATGGATAAAGAACACACAGTGTGTACACACAATGGAATATTATTTAGCAAAAAAAAAGGAATAATACCCTATCATTTGCAACAAAGTGAGTGGAACTGGAGATCACTACATTATGTGAAATAAGAAACACATGTTGTCTCTCACATGAGGATGCTTAAGGGAAAAAAAGTCAACCTTAACATATAATGGTGATTGTTAGAGACAGGGGAGGGGGCAGAGAAAGAGGGAGGCCGGATAAAAGATACCAACACAGAGACAGAAGGAATAAGACTTGTGTTCCACAGAACAGTAGGGTGCCTATACGTCACAATAACCATCACATGTTTTATGAATAAAAAAGGAGATTGTAGGCATGAAACATAAAGTAACATTAAGCAGATGAAAACGCTAATCACTGATTTGTTTAACACATACTGCATACATATATTGAAGTAGCACAATGTACTAAAGAATGTACAATTATTTTTAACAAAAAATGTTTAAGGAAATGAAAATGCTCTCTATCTCCATCAGTCTTGCTCTCTCACTCTCTTGCTCTCCTTCTCTTTTCCCTTCTTCACCCCTTCCTCCTGTCAGACTTCCCCCAATAAATCCTTTCCATTAAAAAAAAAAAAAAAGAAAGAAAGAAAAAAAAGAAAAGAAAATGCTGGCTGTCGCCACAGCTCAATAGGCTAATCCTGCCCCTGCGGCACCGGCACACCGGGTTCTAGTACCGGTCGGGGCGCCAGATTCTGTCCAGGTTGCCCCTCTTCCAGTCCAGCTCTCTGCTGTGGCCCGGGAGGGCAGTGGAGGATGGCCCAGTTCCTTGGGCCCTGCACCCCATGGGAGACCAGGAGAAGGTACCTGGCTCCTGGCTTTGGATCAGCACGGTACGCCAGCTGCAGTGCACCGGCCGCAGCAGCCATTGGAGGGTGAACCAACGGTAAAGGAAGACCTTTCTCTCTGTCTCTCACTGTCCACTCTGCCTGTCAAAAAAAAAAAAAAAAAATGCTAACTACCTGATTTGGTCATTGCATTGCATGTTATATAACTATGGTGGAGTATCACATTATACCATAAAAACACATATTAAAAGTTTTAGTGAAAAGAAAAAGACATGCACAGTTGGCATGAAGAAAATGTCACATGCTCTTGGGCCATAAAAGACGATCAACAAGAAAGCCCCAGTGCCCTACAAAGAATGGACAGTTTTACAAAATATAGTACTTAATGAATAAATTTAGAGCAATCCCCATAAAATATTAACAGGACGTTATTTTTAGAAGTAGAAAGCGCATTCCAAAGTTCATGGAAAAATAAACAAGTGCTAACAGTTGGAAGTATTCTTACAGGAGGAACTAATGAGAGTGGTGGGGCGGCACTGTGAGATAATGAAACACAATGCTGTCACAAAGGAAAGCAGGATGATAGTGTATGCAGCAACAAGTGAGTGGAATAAAATTCCCAACTCATAACTATAAAGAATTAAGTGGTTAAGTATTAAGGAAGTGGATCTTCCATAAAGGTGGCTTTTCAATTCAGCATGGATAACATGGACTCCTTAATAGTGTTTGGAAAGGCAAGTCTGGGAAAACGTCAAAGTAGATCCCAACCTTCCATGGTTTACCAAAATAAAATTCCAGTGGATAATGAGAGACAGAGAGAAAGTGGAATAATTAGGAGAACTGGAAGATTTCTTTTTAAGTAATCATTAAATGAAGAAGACATTTCAAAGTGTCATACAAAATCCAAAAGTGAAAAAAACTAATTGTAAAAAACTTTAAAAATGACAAATGCTAAAAGGAGTATTATACCTCTTGTCACAAACTACAAGTTAAATTTCTAAACTGTAATAAAACAATAAACAAAAAGCCATTTAACTTATTTAGGTAAAATCAAGAATCATTAGGAACTATAAATTGGCTATACAAATGAGTACAGCCTATTTACAATGATGTTCAAAGTCAGCAACAATAGAAATGCTAAATAAAACTACTCCTGTACCAGACATAAGATGCCAATACAGAAATGATCATCTAGATATGATTATATGGAGAAAAAGGCAATTTGAAAAGTCATGGGTGTAATATGTTGCCCTTTGTGTACATATTTTTTCTCCAGTGGAATATAAAAAATCATAAATAAGAAGTGTGTGTGTGTATATGTATAGGGGTGGGGAAGAGAGGAGGAGAGGCTTCCTGGAATTGGTAGTGTTGATTTTGGGGTGTTTTTTTGGCCTATTCTGAAAAGGAACAAAAGGATAAATGTGTTTGGTCATATAATTAGACTTCTCTATAGGAAAGGATATTAAGATGAACTTTACATGATGTATGGAGCTTTGAGATTTTCTAAACACTTACACGTGTGTATACTTGTATATGCTTGTTTATAACAGTTTATTACTGAAAGGATATTGTAAGGAATTAACAGCAATGTTTGCCTCTGGGTAAAAGTAGACAGATGAGATAAGAGAGATTCGTTTGTTATTTGCATGGTTCTGAACTTTGCACTATATTTTTACTCTATTTTTGTGTTGCTTATTCCAATTAATTTTTGGTGTTCAGTAAAGAAAGGCTGGACACTAAGACACCAAGGAGAATGACAAATGCAGAGCAGGGAAGCCAGTTGGATGGCCTGCAACCTTCAACTCTGCAAGCTAATAGGACAGGTATCATAATGAGCATGACAAAGATATCAGAGTTTGAAGCCTCATGCAGTTTTGACTGTGTGGAAATGCTTTATTCTCTCCACACCTCAATTTCCACAGCTGCAAAACAGAAAGTTAAAACTTGCACCTCAACAGATTACTGTGGAAGTGATCACACACACACACACCCCTCAGCCGAAAGGCTCCCAAAGAAGATATGTTCAATACATGTCAGCTCCGTCTACCAGAAGAACTCTTCCTAAAATGGCAATCATTAACACACGCTCTGCTCAACCAAACATGTTCCACCCAATACCCATCTCCACCACCTGGGCCTCAGCTGCGCTTCTCACTGCCCCTTGCCAAGCCCCCATGAAGCAAAAGATGAAGAAACAGAATGATGGGAAAACATCTACTTCACAGAGCAGCGATAGGGACCCTCCATCTGATGGAATGAAACCCCAACCCAGGGACTCCCATCCCACAGACCTTTTCCTAGTATATATTTTTAAGATGTATTTATTTTTTACTTGAGAGTCAGAGTTACACAGAGGCAGAGAGAGAGAGGTCTTCCATCTGATGGTTTACTCCCCAACTGGCCGCAATAGCCGGAACTGCGCCGATCCGAAGCCAGGAGCCTCTTCCGAGTCTCCCAAGTAGGTGCAGGGGCCCAAGGCCATCTTCTACTGTTATCTCAGGCCATATCAGAGAGCTGGATAGGAAGTGGAGCAGCAGGGACTAGAACCAGCGCCCATATGAGATACCAGCACTTCAGGCCAGGGAGTTAACCCACTATGCCACAGCGCAGGCCCCCCTGGTATATTTCTTGGGTGGGCAAAGAACAGGCCTGGTTCCCCGACCCTGCTAGCTAGCTGTCAGGACAGCTGACCTAGTTTTGCCAACTTTCACACTCCAAGGAGCCTGCAGAACACCCAGCAATCCTTGTGAACACAATCTACACAGGCACCTGCCTCATTCTCACAGACCTTAGGGAATAAAATGACCCTTCTTCCAACGTTGCCAGTCTTCCAGAAGATGAGGAAGACGAAAACTTTTTATACTAAAGACTCTTGCCTGGCAGAAGCAGGGAGCACTTTCTCTGGCTTAATCATGGAGGACTAAAGGGGATGCCATCTTCAGAGCACTGGCATTGGTCATACTGGTGGGGAGGATCTGGTGGATTTGTTTTGTTTTGTGTTTCTGTTTTTGGTCTTTGAGAAAGATTCTGCTAAGGCTGCTATCAATTGTCATTTAAAGAAAGAAGGACAATGGTATTAATAATGAAACAAAAGTACTCCTTTTTACTCTCTGTGGTCTGCACGAAGTTTCATGTTTCACTCAGATCAGAACTCCATTCTTTACTGATGTGAAAGTGTGTGGTTTTTGCGATAGCCAAGTTCTTCTACTGTTCAGCTTTCTGTTGTTTCTTACTTGCAATTTACAGTAAACGAATCCGATTTTCCCCCTTTGTCAAAATGAGCCTATTGTCAAAACAACCAGGCCACTGCGCACATGGCACTTTTCATGAAAATCTCATGGGCACAAGCCTGGTTGGACCCCACTTATTGGGTTACACAATCTCAATTATGAAAGAGATTGTTTAAATTTCATCTTCGGGCTCCACAGATCATAACTATCCTGGCAAAGCTTTAGTAGAAAGCCAATTCCTGCTTTTGCTTATCTCCCCAATAACCTCTCAACCTTCATTTCTGGATAAATTCAAACATAAACAGAGAAATTGGGGCTTATCAACCACAAGAGAAAAGCCAACATTGTCATCATCATCCCCACATCAGCTTCACCTTGGCCACGGTGTTTCATCGCGAATGTTCCTTATAGGTCCTTAATTGAGCTATCAGGACCTTGAAGTAGGTGAGGCAAGAATTCTGCTTCCCCAGTATATATTAGAAGTCACTGAGGCTCAGAAAAGCTAAGTGATTTGTCCACAAGTCCCAAGCTGTAGGTGGCAAGAACAGGTCCTCAACCCAAATGTTATCCTCTAGAGCGGGGGCTCTTTCACTGTCTACTCTGCCTAATGGGGGCACCCTGGATTGTCCCCTCAATACCATGTGCATCAATGGCTTTTCTCTGCTCCATCAATACATGCTCTGACTCCATCAACACAGCTCACAATCAGCACACACTTCATAGCTCCACTTTTTATACTGGGCTGGTTTTACTTGTCCAGTTCCTGGGCGATTTCAGTGGTTAATATTTATTATCACCAGGGTCCATCAGTTGTCAGATGTGTCACTTGCAATTTGTTACCAGCAATTGTTGTAAAGTCCTAAAGTTCCAAATCATTTGTCTTTATTTAGAAACTAGCACTCTTTCAAGGTTATCCCTATGATATTGTCATTCTCACTCTCATTGACTGTTACGTGGGGAAGCAAAGGCAGATTTACTGACAGTTCTTCATTCTACCTAACCACAGCCTGCCTGCTTGCCCTCTGCCATGCCCATAGTATGTTGTTATATGAACATCATCCATTGTAAGACTCTAGGATAAACAAAATATGAAAACTATTTCTGTAGATGGTAGGAGCAGAGTGACCAACAAGTTGACTTTCCTAGAAAGAGGAGTGACAGAATGTCTGAACTCCCTATTGGCTAGGGAACCTCTACAATCTGCCCTGAATTTATTCTCTGATCTGATATTTGGGTAACAAAACCTAGAATGCTCCATTCACAAGCCATAATTATCTCACTGAACAGTTATGTCTAAAGAGAGATAATATGAGGCATCACCTATTAACCAAATTACACATACACCCCAGAGCACAGAACACAACCAATCTAGCACTGCAGGTTATCAAAACTATCCCACAGTCTACTCAACACATGTCAAGACAGTATATCTTAATAATGTCTAAAGATAAACAGAAGCATTCCAAGTGTTAATGAAGTCATCTGGAACAAGACCAATACTAGCTTATTTCATAGGACCAAGTAAGGATATCTGTCTTCCCCACTAGACTATAAGTTCTCTGTGGTGAAAGCCAGTTGTCCATTCAAATCAATATTTAATGATCACCTACCATGTGCCAGGCACTGATCTAGGAGACAGAACTACAGCAAAAAAATGAAAAATAACCAAATCTCTGCATTTGAGGAGCTGACATTCCTCATTCCAGGTCTAAGAACAGAAAATTCACACACAAATGAAATTTCAGAGTGTAATAAACTCTTTAAAGAAATAAAATAGGATAACAGAAGACAGGAAATGCCCTGTGTGTGTGTTGGAGGTGGAGCTGTCAACTTCACTACCACTGTTTAGAGCTTTACAAAAGTACTCCTGCCAGGAACTGGCTCCTACTTATAATTATTTTGAGAGAGGACTTGAGGAACAGTATCTTTAACAGCACTCTAGTGATTCTAACATAGCACAGGATTGAGAGCCACTAGCATGCAAGGTTTAAAGCCAGATGTGCCTTGGTTTGAATCTCAGCTGTCCTATAACCTCTGCCTGTCCTCACGAAAGAAACTTAACCCCTGAGCCTCAGTGTTCTTATCTGTAAAAGAGGACAATAGTAACATGTACCTCTTTGGGTTACTGTGAGAATTCAAAGAGATTTGTGTGACTTCACAAAAGTTCATGGACGATGGAATTGAAGACATGGTTGCTTTGGTGCAAAAACTTGAACCCTTTGCATAGTTTTTCTATAACACACCTTTTCCTAGACCCTTCACAAGCAAAGCACAACAGAGTGCCTAGCTCATGTTTAGCATTATTTTCTACTACCCTTATTAGTTAAAAATACACACAGATGATGCAAACTGGAGGCCACATGCCAAGTCTGGTTCTTAGATAGGTTCTGTTGGCTGTGTACAGTGTGGACTTATAAAGGGCTTTGTTGTTGTTTTGAGCCCAACTTGATGCTACTGAGTGAGATCATAAGTTGCTTAAGGAAGTTACCCTCAGAGTGTTTTAAAAATACTTGAATGAGCTGCCAACATTTAAAAAACCAAAGATTTTACATAAAAATCTGTCCACAGTGCATCACCACATGGCAACAATAGACATGCCCAGGCAATGGGCACTGCTCTCAGGAAAGGTGTCCCCACCATGCCCTATAACTCTCGCCAAAACACAAGACCATGCTGCAGCCCACGACCAGCTGTGTTTCATCTGAACACTTACACTGTTAGCTAAAGAGAAGAGTCAAGAGAAAAACAATGTTTCCTGTACCCAAAACTCTCAACTGGGGAAAGGTTAAGCTAGATAAAGGGCTTTGTGTTTCAAGAAAACTTACCTGGCTCTGGAGGCACATGACCTAATATGTCCAGGATACTGAAAGGGGAGCTTTGCAAACATCAGCTCCTTTAGAACCCCACAAATTGAGAGGTACTTTCCATTATCACCATTTTCAAGGATGAGGACACTGACCCTTGGGGAAGATAATCAACAACTTTTAGTCACATGCAGAGGAAATGTCAACGTTAGGTTCAGAAGCAGAACTGTCTGAACTTCGTTCACCGTGCTACACTCCCTCTACCCAGAGAAGGACTTAATGAGGGCAATAACTAGACGGGAAAGGATAGCATTAGTTTGGAAAAGCATACATCTCTCTCTGGCCAAGGTACTTGCTGCTTTTGCCACTATTGTCAACATCCATCCCAATCATTTTGTGCAGCCTTGTCTTTCAGACTTTGAGAAGCCTTCGGATTATATAACGAAACCTGATCCTCTCCTCATTTGTCCCATATAAACAGTTTTATATCCACAGTCAAACTAATTATAAAAACAGCTTGTAAATCAAAGAAAAATACATGGGGACCAAGAGGAGCATGCAGGATACTCAACTCCTCTAGAGCATTAACCTTAGAGAAATTTTCAAAGGCCAAATCACGTCTGCAGAGGGCTTAGCAGCCTCTAGAGAAGGGGCTCATTGTGATCGCCTTTGACCACTGGCATCCCATTCCACACACTGCTGACTGGGGCGGGGCTGGCGGCAGCGGAGAGCGAGCACATCCTTGTGGGTCCATGATCAAGGTAGCTCTGCTACACAGACCCTACGGCCAGAGGATGGTGGGACCTGAACTGTTTGTGTATTGATTTAAAACAAAAGAATCATGTCCGCCACACACATTTAAGTACTAGTTCGTCTCTTGCGCTGCTGGATATACGCAACTGTGTTCTACATTGGGCATTTTGCTGTAAGACAATGAAACAGGGCATGTATATGCTCTGTTGAGACAGATCCAAGCCATTGACCGAAATGACAGAGAACAAAACAAAATAAGGCTCATCTCAAATATTAACTCTTTGCTAAGGCCTCTCTTGATCCAACTTATTCAGAATTAATTCACCTCCAGATTCTATTATTGGTTGGCATTGCTATCTCAGATTTCTGTATCACTCTATATGTTATATGTCAACATTCCCTCTGAACTACAGAGTTCTTTGAAACAACCATCTTATTGCTGCCCCAATCCATCCAACATGAGTGAGGAGCACAAGGAATGACACAAAGTTAAATAATCCGTATAATGGTTGTTGAGTTGAGGAATACAAAAGTAAAAGGGAATTCAAGATGAACCATCTTCTAATAGAAGAGTGTTTTTAAGAAAGTACATACATTTAGTATTTAGCACCTACAGACCTACACTTTGTGGAAATGTAGAGATTATTCTTTAAACTGCTTTGACCTCAAAGAACTCACCATCTATTAAGAAAGACAAAGGCACATAAATAACCAGAATTCAGGGGAAAAAATTAAGTCTTCTAAAAGATACAAACAAGACTATTTCTGCTAATAGACAGAAATATGTAAGTGATGAGATTTCTCAGGATTTTGCTATAATCTTTAAGTATTCAATTAAAATATTTCTACCCAAATAAATATGTAATTTCTTTCCCTGATAATTTACTGACATTTCTTTTTTGAAGTTGCTGACATTTAACTACCAGAAGAGCTGCTAAGAAAGGTCTCAGCCATAATGGGAAATTCAACATTTTTTAGGAAGCTTAAGAGAAAGTATCTTTGTATTTCAGCAATTCTAGAAGAGTTTGACTTTTCTGACAACATAACTGCAAAGGAACTTGAATCAAAACACAGGAGGAAAGAAAAGATGCTCAAGATATTTCAAGTCTGCAATTATTTGCTGAACACATGCTAAGTGCCAGGAAACATGTTAAGCTCTCCAGGGGAGAGGAGCTCAGTCTTCCTTTGGAGTAACAGTGGGTTACCAGTCCAGGAGAAAACAGTAAGATTTAACTTCATGCTCAGAAGTATAGAGGAGGGAAGGGCAGAAGGCTCTAAAACTCAAAGTGGAGAGAAATTATATATTAACTAAGACCTTTATTGATAAATGTAGCCTGGCACTATGAAAAAGAAATAAGTGGAATGAGGTAGCATTTTCACTATATTCCTGGTTCTGCCAGTTATTTGTTGACAGAACCTAAACAAAAGTCACTGCCTACCTTTTAGGCTTCAATTTCTCCACTCCCCGCCCTACCACCATCAAGAAAGAAATAAAGCCTGCAATGCTGGCATCCAATGGGGTTACCAGTTAGCATCCCAGATGTTCCACTTCCAATCCAGTTCCCTATTGATGTACCTGGAAAAGCAGTGAAAGATGGTCCAGGTGCCTGGGCCCCTGTACCCCATAGGGAACTGGAGGAAGCTCCTGGCTCCTGGCTTTAGACCAGCCCAACACCACTGAGGCCATTTGGGGGGTGAATCAGCAATGGAAAGTCTCTCTCTCCCTCTCACTCCCTTTCCCCTTCTCTCCCTCTCCCCTCTTCTCCGCCCCCAACTCCTTCTCTTTAACTCTCTGCCTTTCAAATAAACCTTTTTAAAAAGAGATGGACTACACAGTCTGTGTAGTGGTTATATCCTATAAATCTGGGCATTAAATTAGACTACTCTCTGAATTGAAGGTACTGTAAGAACATAAATTTTCTATTGTTCCCTTTGAAACCCTCTGCCCTCTAAGATGTTTATCAACCAAGTGATCAATTTAGTAGACACAAAACTGGATCTTTTCAGTATCATTTGCACAACTATAACCTATTGACTAAACTACATGTTACTTCATCATAAAAGCTACACCTACTATGTCACTGGAGAACATATGAAGGCAGACAGGTCAATGGGGTAGGTTCCCACAAAGGCTCACCCTCTATTCTGTGACAGAAAATATCCAGCTATCATTGACCAATACTGGGCCTATCTGTAAGAAAAGTGAGAATTTTATTTCCCATTAGAAATGATTCCAATCTCTCTCTCCAAAGTCATACTTCTTTTCAAATATTTACTTTGTAAAATATTATTGGCCAAACTTACCTTTAAAAAATCAGTATCTCCAGAGAGGGCACTGAGAAGCTATTTTTAGTAACAGGTAATTTTGAAGATCAGGCAAGTTAGGAAACTCCTGTTGTAGAACTTCTAATCAACTATTATTCACCATAAATGTTGTTTCTAAACCTTCTCGTATGTTTCTTCTGCATGCAATGTGTCTTTCCTATCTCTGGTTAATAATATATACTTACCTATCCAGGATCCAGTTCAAATACCACCTGATTCTGCCACCCTCCACACGCTCTAGCCTAGAAAGCAACTTCTACCTACCATAGTCCATTGGGCTTTTTCAAAATATGAAAGTTATATGCATACATTTCCTATCTCCTCTATTAGGCTATGAGCTCTTCAAGATCAGAGGAGTTGAATGCGCCCTTTTATTCACTAGCAAAGTCCTATCATGTGCCAAGCATTGCTCTAAGACATTGATGACAACAATGAACAAAACAAAATCCACTATTTTCATGGAGTTTCTAGCACAGGTCCAGGCAAACTATGGCCCACAGATCAAATCCATGTGCCTGCATCTTTTGGCAAACATGGCCACACTATTGTTTACATGTTGTATTTTATCTACTGTCTGAGGTCCGAATAAGTAGCTGCCACAAAGAAACTGAGCCACCAAGACTAAAATACCATGAGTTCCTTTTCAGAAACCTTGCTAACCTCTGCTCTAGAATACCCTCTCCACTTCCACTTTGATTATGGCCTTGTCTAAATAAGGTCGGAGTTTGTGAACTCAAGAGGCTTCTATAGCCCTGGCAGCTCATGACAAAAGCCTCGGGTGATCACTTATGTCATCAATAAGAGTGTCAATTGTTAAATCAACAACAGGAGTCACTGTGCACTTACTCCCCATGTAGGACCTCTGTCCTTACTGTGTTGTACTATGTGAATTAATGGTAAAACTAGTATTCAAACAGTAATTTATACTTGGTGTGTCTATGTGGGTGCAAACTGTTGAAATCTTTACTTAGTATATATTAAATTGATCTTCTGTATATAAAGATAATTAAAATGAATCTTGATGAAGAATGGGATGAGAGAGGGAGCAGGAGATGGGATGGTTTGTGGGTGGGAGAGTGGTTACGGGGGTAAAAACTGCTATAATCCAAAAATTGTACTTTCAAAATTTATATTTATTAAATAAGTTTTAAAAAGAATACCCTCTCCACATGGCACAGTGCTAGGTACACAGTAGGCAGTTAATAAATGCTTGAAGAAAAGAAAAAATGAATCTAAGAATAAAATCATCCAAGTTCTATGTCACATCCTATCTTACCAATCTCCATTTCCATCCTTAATCATGCCAAAATGAATCTCCACCCAGAATAGAATGTTATGAGCAAGCTACAGTTCAGCATGATACAGAGGGAGGGAGCAAGCTTTCAAACCTATGAAAACGTTAAGAACTAAATAAATTTTCTGTCATTTCAGAAGACATTACTATTTCAGGCTCATTTGTGATTACAACAGCTGGCCTGGCAAAATACATTACAATAGCTGTCTTTTCTGGCTTTCTAGAGCTTACAAAAATTTGAGGAGATACTGTATTTCATTGATTGGCTTGCCCTCAGAAAACACAGCTTGCAGAGAACAGCTCTGAGTCCTTTGAATCAGGCAGAATAATGAGACTCAGGTTAGGGTAAACACAAACACGGTTACATATGGGGAAGACCCCATTCTGTCAAACACCAAAGCAAAGTTTATAAACTCAATCTTAAATCCATATCCTCCTAGTTGTTTGCTTTATCATATCTGTATGTAAACCTTCTCATCTCTGTGGAAAAGAACTGGAAAGTGTGCTATTTCCAGGATCCTTTTCATGGCTGAATTCCTATAAAATTTCAAGCAGAAAGCTGACAGATAACTCTTCCAAGTTTTCTGCATGGTTTGCTGCAGACAGCAACAGGTTTAGAGTCCAACAAGTCTCAAACTGTGACAGGTACAAGTGAGCCAATCAGCCTGAGTCTTTGTGTCTTAACTATAAAATGGGAATGATAAGACTAACACTGCCGGGCTGATGTAAGGAACTGAATGAGAGTGTAAGTGCAAAGCAGCCTTCTCATGTTCAAGAGAAGACTGGCTTTCAACAAGGCTGGTTCCTTTCCTTTCCTTTTCTTCCACATCAAGTGCTACAGAGCTTCCCACAATTCAAAAACGCCTTCTTTGCAATGTATCTAAACTTCCTGAAGACAGTACAATATGTTTTACAAATTAAATATTTGAGAGAGGGCATTTATACATCTTTGACTCTTCCTTACTTTGACCTTGAGAAAATTTTTTTCATTCCTCAATTTACTACTCAGATGCTATAAAAGACAATTTCAGGAAGTTCATGGAAAATTATTTAAAAATATAATAACACAAACCTTATTTATCATCATAAGCCTTATCGAATTTAAGACACTGTAATAAATGTTGATACCAGCCATTTAATCCATCCCTGTGGAACTGAGGGCCATGAGAATTTCAATAGATCAACTTAGTGTTTTTTTATACTATTAGCTGTAGAAAAAAATGCACACCCTTTAAAGACTTCTTAAAATTAGAAAAAAAAAATGGGGATGACACTGTGTGCAGTAGGTTCAGCATCTGCCTGAAGCACCAGCACCCCACATGGGCACTGGTTCAAGTCCCACCTGCTCCACTTCTGATCGAGCTCTCTGCTGATGGCCTAGGAAAACAGAGAAAGTTGACCCAAATGCTTGGGCTCTGCATCCCTGTGGGAGACCAGGAATAAAATTCTGGCTCCTGGCTTCAGATCAGCTCAGCTCCAGCCATTGCAGCCATCTGGGTAGTGAACCAGCAGATGGAAGACCTCTCTCTCTCTCTCTGCCTGCCTGCCTCTCAAATAAGTAAATAAGAGAGAGAAACAAAAACAATCAGAAGAAGCCAACTGCAGACGGTAAGGAACATGCCTACTGATTTCCCATCAAAACTCTCACAAAATTGACCTTGTTTTGTGACAGGAACAAGCCAGAGCATTTCATGGTAAAGAACTCGAGTAGAGCTCTCCCACTCCAGTAGAGCTCTCCCAGACACGTTTCTTCCTGAGTTTTGGCTAACTTTCTCCAAAAACAAACAAAAACTCTCTAAACAAGCAGATGTTTGGGGCCCTCTAGAAAGTCATCCCACAAAATGCATTCAGTGTCCCAAAATGCTTGTCACCATGTCTTGGCTCCTGACCAGTTCCCTTCCGTCCATGGAACCACTTCCACCTCTTGGTAGCATCGCTTTTGATTGTGCTTTGTCTTCAGGATTGTACAAGTCATGTTTCATCTACTGTAATTCTTCAAAGAAATGCTTCAGGATCTTGGCCCCACTTGTTTAAAATCTCCACCAGAACATCTGCTCTTGTCCACCCCAGATTTTGATGCAACAGTTTTGGCATCCATCAAGCAGAAAATTTGTTCTACTTCAGTTTTTCAGTCAATTATGAAAGCTGAACCAACTGAGAAATGTATAATGTTCACTCTTCTTTCTGCTGTTAATTGTTGCTCCTCTTTGATTAGGGCATGAACACAATGAATTTTCCTCCAAAACTCCTGTGGATGGTCTGTTGCTGTGGACTTGATCCTCACAGTCTTGTGCTTTATAAATTGGGAACTCATTTTTACAAAGTGATTTATTTAGGAGATCATTCCCATAAAACTTTTCATAAAACATCAACAGTTTTACCATTCTTCCCCCTAAGCACTCCCTAAATTTGATGTTCATTTTTGCTTCAATTTTTAGCAGAATTTATTTTGTTGCAACAGGGGCTCTTTTAAAACTGAAGTCTTATCTATCCTAGTGCTTCAAACTAAGTCCTGTTCAGACATATTCTACTGAATTAGAACAAGCATATTTTGGCATCAAAGAAAAAATTGAAATCCATGTATAGGATTTTCGTAACACATTTTCCATGAACTTTTTGAAGAGCCCTCATACATTAGCTTTTGTTTTTCTATGATCTACCGAGTCCAAAGAAAGTATTAGTTGAAATAACATTCTCCAGAATATATTAAGAACACCCTGATGAACATCACAGAATGGGGAATCAAGACAATTCTGAACCCTCTTGGTTTTTCAAGTGAAGCAAAAAAAAAAAAAAAAAAAAATGGCAGAGTTCCAGATATTTGTATTTTCTCATTCTCAGGATCTTTGACTACTGTGAACTTCAGTGTAAAATAAAACACAGAAATGCATTAATTTTACAAACAGATGGTTATGAATGACAGATGAAGATGGAGAGACATAAACACGAGAAGTAGATAAGAATGGTCAGAGATAACAACATGGGTGATTGTATACAACAGCAGGAGGTTGGGTAGGTGGGTACATGAAAACAGGTGTGGATAAACAGAAGGATGGAAGTCAGGCAAACCCAGATAAGATACTAAACAGTTACACAGAAATGCATAAAGAGAAATCTGACAAAAATATCAATTTCAGAGCTGAAATACTAGAAAATCCTTTCTCATGGGCTGCTACTTCTATCTCGGTTTACAAAAAAACATTCAAAAGTCTGTCGTTATAAGCATGTCAACATATTCAGAAACATGGTAACCACATTATTATGGATATGCCCAGCAAGGGAAAGTGAGCCCTTTGGGAATACCAAATCTACAGCTTCCTTCTAAACAGAGAAAATGAAAAGTCTTCCATACCGCAACTTATCTAATGTGCCACACTCATGAGGCTAACCAAACTATTTTTCAATTTTCCCTCCAATTAAGGCTTTGTGAATTGAGAGTGTGGGCTAATATCTATTGTTATGGTCAGAATTTAAGTTAACAACTCCAAAGGTCTAACTCTTTAACTTCACAGAAATCCATTGGTTTAGTAAAATTACTAAGCCAAGCAGATATGGATTAATGTAGAATGAAATAAAACGCTTCAAATTCTTCTGCTATTAAAAAAAAAAAAAAAGTGGCTGTATGTCCCTGCCTACCTTTAACACAAGTTCACTTCCTGGTAAGTAGCTATCACTTAATAATAGAAATAATGGTTAAATTTATCAAAATGTATATGAATACATATATTATGCAGTGATTAATATTTACACATTTTTAAAGAATGCTAAATGACATGGAGAGGTGATTACAATATAATACAAATGAGGGGCCAGTGCTGTGGCCCAATGAGTTAACGCCCTGGTCTGAGGTGCTGGCATCCCATATGGGCACAAGTTCTAGTCCTGGCTGCTCCTCTTCAGATCCAGTTCTCTGCTATGGCCTGGGATAGCAGTAGAGGATGGCCCAAGTCCTTGGGCCCCTGCACCCTAGTGGGAGACCCGGAGGAAGCTCCTGGCTTCAGATCGGCGTAGCTCCGGCTGTTGCAACCATCTGGGGAGTGAACCAGGTAGAAGACCTCTCTGTCTCTACCTCTCTGTAACTCTGCCTTTCAAATAAAATCTTTGGAAAAAAAAACAATATAATGTAAATGAAACAATAGCTAAATATATACTGTCATGTTTCATGTATACATAGGTGCACTGCTACCCTCTTAAGAATTAGTACTTGTATAAATTAGAACACTGAGTGCCGAATGATGGGCCAAGAGATGTTTTAATTTCTCCATATTTCTGTGTGTTTCTTTTTTAGTTTTTATTAATTTATGTAATGTGAACAAATTTCATGTATCTCATACAGATTTAAGATAAGCACAATGATACTTCCCACCCTATCCTCACTCCCACCCATACTCTCACCCACACTCCCCCTCCATCCTTCCTTTCTTATTTTTTAATTTTTATAGTGACATAGTCAGTTTATTTTATAATCACAAGCTTAACCCTCCACCAAATAAAGAATTTAACAACTAGTTCAGCAGGAAAACCGTTGTTCCTGAAGAGTATGGACAAGGGCTGTATTTTCTAAAGTGAGTCCATACAACTTCTACAATTGAAAAGGGAAGATTTGCTTTACTTTATGGGAAATAAAAGCCAAGTTCTTATGCTAAAATAACAAACAGGAAGATACCTTTCTGTTTGCAGTGTTGGCTGGTGTCCTATTGTCTTCCGTGCAATGTCCATTCATTTTTCTTACAAAAGTTAGTCTTTTCTATCTAAAAGGGCTCCAAACCTGTTTTATATCCCTCATACCCCAATGTTCCAGCATCTAACTTAAAAAAACAAAACACCTGCTCACAAAGCCTACTTTGGCCTCTTAATACATCACCACCAAGTCAGAGAAGACTATTCAAAAACTTCTGAACTTCCTACTCTCAATATGAATTTTCCTAAACTTTCATCAATTCATAAAGACAATTATCCTCAAAGGACTGATTCAATTAACTAAGGGGTTGTAAACATGATTAAAAAAAAAAAAATACAGAGTCTGACCTAGAAAGGGAATCAGATGAAAGATTTCAAAAGGTGCTGAACTGGGGGAGCAGTGGAGCCAGCACAGAAGAAGTCCCACAGCTCAAATCTAGCTGGTCCTGGGATGACTCACCAGCACTGCTGTGACATTTTCCCGCCCCATTCATCAGACATGGGTTTCCATTAGAATGTACGGGGCATGCGCCCTTCCCCACCCCAGTCAGTTGGTAAGATCAGTTCTGTAGTGTTAGAACAAGGAGGATATGACTGCAACGCTCTACCATGCTCCCCACACAGCATAGAAAAGCCCAGGGACACTCCAGCATTGGGTGAAGGAAAGCTGGCCTCCCTTCTCACGGTGAGCCAACTCAAGGTCTGCCTATGTGCATGTTTTCCTCAAGAGTTAATGGACTCAGACTAAACAGGGTGCATTGCGAAAGGTGCAAGCCATTCTGAATCAGGCAGAGAATTTACAGAAAGAGACTGGGCCTGTTTGGGGCCTTGGAGCAAGAAGAAACTCTGGGTCTTCCCTGAAAAGCTGAAGTTGACAGTGATTGTCCTCACCTGAGCTAAGAATGCCCACACTCAGTTCCTGCCCCTCACCTGCAGAAACCACTAGAGCAGAACCCACTGCACACACATGAGAAGGTGGGTGGGCAGACTGAATGCTCACTGTGGGAGTGAGCTCGGGTATAAAAGATGGCCAGGAGGTTGAGTCTTTGTTCCTTTGTAGCATCACTCAGCTTCCTCTCTAGCTGGGACCACACTCTGTTACTTTCTCCCCTTTTCCTGCCCTGGAAGCATCCTCCTGACCCTGGTTTCAATGGATTAAATAATTTTTAAAAGCTTTCAGGGGTGGGCATTTGGCCTGTTGGTTAAGATGCAAGATGGCATACCCCTATCCCACATTGGAGTGCTGGGGTCTGAGTCCAGGCTCCACTCCTAATTCCAGCTTCCTAATAATATCACCCTGGGAGACAGTAGGTGATGGCTCAAGAACGTGGACCCCTAGCATCCATATGGACTTCCTGGTGCCTGGTTTTTGGAATTACCTGAGAAAGTCTGCAAAATGAAAATACCCTAGTTCACACCTGGAGACTGAGCAATGCAGATTGAATTCTGGTAAAACCCCACTTTAAATGAATGAAATCTAAAACCGTAAGTGAGAAGTATTGCTGTACAGAGAGCAATCAAACATGCACACTCAAGAGAATCAAAGGGATTTAGTAGGAAAAGGATGCAAGGACCAGAGAGTGAGAGAGTAGTGCCCACTCTGGACAAAGAACCAAAGTTGTCCCAAAGGAAGAGGGGTATGGTCTGTCCAAGATTTCTAGAAACGAGAATTCACTCAGTGAAGTAAACAGGGAGTCTGGGTGGGCAGGACTTAGGTTTGCAAAGGGCATTCGCTTCAGGAAGGTAAATCAACCAACTTGTGCAACATAGTCAGCTTGTTCTCTTGAAAAAGAGGATCGTAGGCGAGAGTTGTGTGAGCACTCTGTAAATTACTTTAAATGTTGTTAAAATAATGATAGGCTCTGAAGAGCCCGAATAGGAGGAAGTTTGTCACAATTCAAAGACACATATCCTTCATGGCTACCAAATTTCTAAGGCAAATCCCTGCAGCCAAAACAAAGCAGAAAGCTCAACTTAGCCCATCTGCTGGATTCCGTCGGGTGTCAAAACCAAGTCCAATCCACTTGTCTTGTGAGTGTCTACAAACCAATCTCTTTTACCTCAATATGAAATCCCCAATGTGAAGCAAAGGATTAAGCTGCTGATGTCATCTAACATAAGGGCCCTTGAATACTGGTCTTGATATTTGTTTACTGTTTCTTCATCTCTACAATAGGAATAATAAACGTTAAGTTACGCCCTATGTGTTAGTAAAATGGTGCCATCTTATCTGTGGCGCCATCTATGCCCTGGTTGCCATCTTGGGCTCCGGTGCCCGTCACCACCTTGCATAGTAAGCTTCGGTCCTAAGCCCCATGGCCCAACCACAGGTGTCAGCTCCACCCCCCTCCCTGATGGGATTCATTGCTGTTACTTCCCTGTGCCCCAGCAAAGGTAGAACAGGACCTGCTTCCAGCATGCATGCTCTCTTGATTTCTCTCTCATCCTCTTCCCCACACCCCACCCCAGGCCCGTCAGGCTTCCCCCACCCAACAATAAACCTTTCCCTTAACTCCGGTGTTTGATGTGTTTTGTGGCAGCCTTACACTATGCAGTTGTTTAAAAAAAAAAAAAAGCTTAACTATTAAATAATGAAACATGTAGCTTTAATTTGTAAACAAACTATTGATTCCCATTTTTAAATAGGCATTTCTTTGTTTTCTATAAGCAATGTATAGTTCCTAATTTATGCTATCAATCTATTGATTTGTGCTTTGCAAGAATCTTTTCCTTTACCCAAACTTCCAAAAATAGAATTTTCCTATTTAGTAGATAAGATACACCGCCTAGGTTTTATTTTGGAATTTAGGCATTTACTCCTGAATTTCTTTATACTATGCATTCTCTTAAAAGGTCATCTGGAAAGGAAACAAAAACTTTGATATTCAAGAGCAATGTCCAGAGTTTGGCACTGAGGGGTGGCTGTTATTTCTGAAACAGGAGTGGATTCTTGCACCAGGGACCTTGAAAGCATTACACAAGGTCTGTTTACTCAAGTCCGAGTTATCTAAGCATGTCCTTCAATTGGTGTTGCATAAGTAGATTAACCAGCCTGAGTTACAGCCTGAATTACATCACTCCCTGCTCAGAGAACTGTCCCTGGCTCCTCACTTCCATGCTCTAACCCTGCCCCATGGTCCTAGCCTAAAGGAATTATGTTGAGATTCACCAAGTGGAGCCGAGAAGCCTAGTGCTAGCAAAACACTTCTCCCTTGCTTTCCCCTCACCCTGTTGGCCACTCTCCACTTACCCTTGTCCACAGGGGAGGAGTGCAGTAAGTTATCCAATTATAGAAGTTGGAAAAGGAACCAGGCATGTGCAACTCAGCTTCTTCCTCCCACTCTTTGGGAGTTGTCTGATTGTTCGACGCACATCCTCCCTGCTGCTCAAGTTAGGAGTATTACACCAACAGCCCCCTTTGGGGAGTGGTCCTGTGCAGGAGGTGTCTGAGAGGAAGAGGGTAAGTCTGCCTCTGGGTGCTAGGTTAGCAAAGCCACTGGGCTAACAGCCCCGCAGCCAATTTTATAACCGAGAATCATCTCCAGCTGCCTGGCTCCTGAATGAGTTTCAGCTGGTTTCTAGATGGATGCAAATGGAGCTGGGAACCAGGCTAGGAGCCGAGGCAAGGGTTAACTCAGTTTCAAGTAGTTCCCATTAAGCTCCAATCTATCCTCTATTCTTAGCACATGGAATAGCCACTGCCTTGCACCTGGCTACATCCATGTGTCTGCTTTTGTTCAGACTCTTCTGTTCTTACCCTCCGAAGCCTGGGGAGGCTTCTCGGATGCAACCAACCCCTGAGATCTCTCATTCCTTGAAGCCTCAACTATTCATTATCTCTTGCCAGCTTTTGGTCTTTAGGGTTCTGTAATCACACAAAGGTTTTTCAATCAAATCTCTCCAAAAATCCCTGAATCCTCAGGAGACTGAGCCCACTCACCTTTCCCACCCTACCCCCATTGGTCCAAGTTAATCCCTTCCCTGAGAACTTATGTGCCAGGTTGAAATGAAGAGCATTCTGTTCATTATCTTAATCTTTCCTAGGAAACAGGTACAGTCATCAACCTCTAGACTGAATGGGCTTTGTGTTCAAAAAGGTTCATCACTCTAAACACGCTTCAATATCCCTAGACTAACTATGGGGAACCTGTAGATTTTAGGCAGACCAACAGATACGGATGGAAATGAGGCCCAGTTCACAGTTAAACACTCTACCTTCACAGCCTTGACCTTCCTGGGTTTAAAGAAAAAAAAAAAAAAAAAAAGGAAGATGAAGAAAAAAGTCCAAATGGTCACTGGAAGGAAAGACCTAATTGCTCAATATGAACAAGTTTCCCCCTTCCCCAATCCTTGCTCTGAAAACGGAGGTCAAGATGACTGTGGTTTTGTCACCAGATGAATAACAAGCCTGGAGGATTGCTAGAATTACAAGGCCCAGACCAGATCCACTCAAATAGAGCTGGAAGCTTTCTAGTAACTCTAACCGTGCATGGGGAATGAGCTGCTTAGAAAAGTGAGTCACTTACTGGAATCCGTGCTGCTTGCATTACTCAGCTGATATTAATACACCCACTTGTTCATTAAAGTTTAATTGGAGTTCATGTGAATTGGTTTCACTGGATACTTAATCAAAGAGAACTGTTTGTTTATGAACTGCTCACATACAAAGCTCCAAAGCACAACTCTCCTCCCACCTCCTTCACACGTCCACTGGCTGTTCTTGTGATTCTGTGGACAGTACATCAATGAGAGGGTGGGACAAGGACCCTGAAGCGGGGTGGGGGAGCTGTCCAGACTCAAACACAAAACAAGAGTGAATGTAAACTCCTTTGTGCCGCACCAGCCACAGTTCTCTAACTCATCAGCTACGCTAGAAATCAGCCAGGACTCGGATGCTAGCCCCTTCTCCTTCTTTTCTGAGATTCGTTATCAAAGCTGCAGGTCTCCTTTTTTCCTTGGGCACCTGCCTTGCAGCCATACATCTTTATTTTAAAAATGGGTGGATAAGGAAATTAACCATCATTCAATATAATCACACATTTCTCTTGTGCTGACAAGCAAACCATGAATACAATCCCAAACGCCTATTTATACAATCAGGGCTGTCAGTACCCTGTTATTTCTTATCGGATATCTCACTAATCAACAGTTCTGGAAGAATAAATTCTTAAAGCTTCTAAAAAAGATTGTGCATAGAGTTGGGGGGAATTATATTTCAAGACTGGTGACTCTGCTTGTGTTATCAATGTTTCCTTCAGAGTATTGATCATTGTTAAGTACCCATGACTTCTTTCCCCAAAACAAATCAAAATGAGTTTAAAACATTGCATTATACACTATTTTAATTCCCTGAAGCAATCCTCAGGGATTGTAGGTTGAAAAGCAATCTACCATTCTTAAATGCTTTTATTGAGATACAATTCACACACAATACAACTCAGTCATTAAAGTCTACAATTTACTTTTTCATATTTTCTCAGAGTTGTGTTTTGGGTCCCCCCCAAAAAAAAACTCACACCCATTAGCACTACTCTCTATTTCCCATCCCAACCCTATTAATAACCACTGATCTATATTTCCATAGACTGCATAAATATGCCTATTGACTTTTCATATAAATAGAATCATATAATATGTGATCTTTTGTGATGAATTTCTTTCATCTACTATAGTGTTTATAAGGTTAACCCATGTTGTAGTATACATCAATACTTTGTTCCTCCTTACTGCTGAATAATATCTCATTTTATGTAATTTCCATATTTGCTCATCCATTCAGCAATCTGCTTACTAAAAGTAAAATAAACTTGGAGTTGGTGCCTTGGTATAACAAATAAAGCTGGCTTGCAGTGCTAGCATCCCATATGGGTGCTAGTTCAAGTTGCAGGTGTTCCACTTCCAATCCAGCTCCCTGCTAATGTACCTGGGAAAGCAGCAGCAGATGACCCAAGTACTTGGGCTCTTGTACCCAAGCGGGAGACCCAGAAGAAGCTCCTGGCTCCTGGCTTTGGATCAGTCCAGCTCTGGCAGTTGCATTCATTTGGGGAATGAACCAGCAGATGGAAGATTCTCTCTCTCTCTCTCTCTCTCTCTCTCTCTCACTTTCTCTGTAACACTGCCTTTCATATAAATAAATAAATCTTTTAAAATAAATGAATAAATAAGCCATCTTGTGTATAGTCAAATAATCATTTTTAAAAAAATAAATAAAAATTAAAAATATACTCATCTACCAAAAAATAGCAAATTACTTAATTACCAGTTTGTTAGATCTTTTGCTTATCCCTTTAATGATACATTCATGAATATCTACCTTTTCAGCCTCTGAGGATATAAAATCTAACTACTTAGTAATAAGTACCTACTATGTGCATGGCACCAAGTGGTCATTCAAAAGATGTGACACCAACCCTGCAGGAGTTCAAAATCCAGCAGAAAAGACATACACAGAACAAGTCAGCATCAGATTGAACAGAATGAAGGGTATGAGAGAAACTCCAGAGAAAGGAAGCTTTCATTTGTCAGGTAGCACTGTCACACTAGTGATTTCAGTTCTAGCTTTGTAACATTGGGGCCAAGTGTCACATGGTGAACATGGATGGTACATAGATTCCCATGGAGATACAGGATCCACAGCTATGTGTGTCCTGAAAAGTCCAAGTTGATCTGTATATGGGGCCTGAATCACACTAATACAATTATCAGATGACACAGACCTCGATGGAAATCATCCAAGACGGGAAATCCAGGGGGTCACGGGGATCGTACCTCAACCAGAAACACAGTGCACATCCTTCTAAAGCATGCTGTTCAAAAACAATGTCAGAAGGCTGGCAATTGCCTCAGAGGTTACACATAAGAAACCGTGTAGTATGAAGGAAAGAAAGATGCTTCCAAAACACACCCTCTAACCCATTTTCTGGAACACGACACTAATGATACAGCACTGGGCTTATTGACGCCAGGTCTTTGAGGGATGCAATCCTTCCTACCTCCCAAGCAAGCACAGCGTGGACTCCTAAGTCACTGAGAAGCTCCAAAGCATCTTCCATTCTTCTGTTCTGTATTCTGAGGACACACCCTGGCCTTCCAGAGAGAGGTGCTTAGCAACCAGAACGGGGTATCTGAGTCACGCTTCTGTTTTTTGGAGTACAGAGATATAAACTCCCTTGGATCCAACTCATGAAACAGATTAGGTTTTCATGCAAACCTAAAATAATTGATATGATTAATGAGGACTTCTTTCACTTAAAATTTCTAGCAGCATGAAGCCGTCTATAATATGCCTATCCACTTTGTACATCAGTACAAGTGCTCATCTTTTCATATAGCAAGCTCGCACATCCTGTTTCCTAATTACTTCATGCAAAAAAAGGAATTTTCCCTTCACCTCTCATGTTCATTAAAGCAAGTTTCAGGAAATACTTTGACATTTGATTTTTGAAAAACACATGCTGCTTTAACAGAAAGTCCTTGAGATTCATCGCTGTGTATACTTGGGGAGAAACAAGGTAGTAAGAAAGCATAGCTAACTTTTCAATCGATCGTTATAAAGAAGGGAAATAAAAGCAATCCCGTATAAGACAAATTACAGTTCTACATAACTCGAGTAGCACTTGGTACGAATGACCTCATTACGCTCAAATCAAGGTGGTAAAGCAAACAGCACCTCAGAGTCAGATGTGTTCGCATCCATCCCTGTATTAAGAAAACTCCCCTCCCTCTCTGTCCCTCCGTCACACCACCTCTGAAAGGCAGGTTGACCAGTCCTGCCTTGCCCACCTCACACAATGGGCATGAGGCACACCTAAGAAAGTGTTGAGTTAAGTGTTCAGAAGCCCCAAAGGGCTGTAGACTGAGGTATCATCTTAATGCCCTTTCCTACAGAGGTCTTTTCATTATATGGACAAACACTTTTGTCTTTCTATTTCTATTTAGAATAAGCCAAAGAAACACCCCAAATTCAACACTATCAATTCCAAGAAGTTTCTCTCTCTCTCTCTCTCTCTCTCTCACACACACACACACACACACACACACACACACACACTCACACATACTCACAGGTACTTTGTTGAGCTAACTGCTATTTAGGAAAATAAACCCATCAAAGCACAGGAGACTGAAGAATCTTCTCTCCTAGACCTTGTCTCAACAACACATCTTTGCAGATAAGTAGAGGTCCAAGATGGAGAAATCAAGAACTTTATCCATGTTCATTTGTGTCTGCATAATGCAACTCCTATAGCATTCGCTGTCCTTGAGTAAATGGGCTGTGATCCTAAACAGCCCTAACTGTTCACTTTGTCCCTGGCTTTCATCATCACATAGAGAATGGTTTGAGCTAAAACCCAGACTGGGTTTGCTATTTGCAATGTGTTCTTCTATGTATCTTATACTTAGGTAATTTTTCACAACCACTTTATGAAGTAAGTGTATTTTACAAATGAGGAAATTGAGGCACTAAAAGATGAAGTTGTTTTTCCAAGGCTAAATGACATTAGGATGTGGGGTAGATCCAATACCAGTAGGCTAGCTTGGCAGCCGTCCCTAACCAGTACACAAAATCACCTGGCCCATGGGCACTTCTGAGACATCATGACCCAGGCTCGTTTGCAGGCTCTCATGTGTGATTTATAATTTATACTCACAATGACACTGAGAGAGAAAGAGAGAGAGAGAGCGCTATTATTAGCTCTGAGGGGTTATTTAACAGAGGTTTTTATAAACACAAAGAAGCATGCTAAGATTTGAATATCTGGGTTCCCATTCAGTACTCTTTGTAAACATTCAGGGTCTGCACAGGTTCTGACAAGCTCTAATCATTGTTTTTTGTTTTTTGTCTTTTTTTTTTTTTTTGGAGGGGGGTTTGCCAAGTGATACAGGAACAGGAACATGTATTTAGAAGCAAAGAGACTATAGCCATTCTACTATAGCCATTACCCACTGAGTGGCTTTTTTTTTTTTTTTTTTTTTTTACTTAAAAGCCAGAGTTACAAAGAGAGGGAGAGTCAAAGAAAAGAGAGAGAGAGATCTTCCATCCTCTGGTTTACTCCCATAAACAGCCAGAATGGCTGGGGCTGGCCCAGACCAAAGCCGGGAGACTGGAACTCCATCCAGGTCTCCCATGTGGGTGACAGGGATTCAAGTACTTGAACCATCTTCTGCTGCTTTCCCAAGTGCACCAGCAAGGAGCTGGATCAGAAGTGGAACAGTAGGGACTTGAACTGGCATTGCTATGGGCTGGCATTGCAGGCAATGGCTTATCTCGCTGCATCACAAGGCCATCCCCATCTGTGTGACTTAGATAAATTCCTTAGCCTCTCTGTACTTTCTCACATAATAGTAACTCACTTTCTCACATAAACAATGAGAATAACAAAACAGTACCAGCCACTGTATCATAGGATTGTTATAAAAGTTAAATCAGACAATGGACATAATGGTGCAGAGTTAAGCCACCAGCTGTGACACCAGCATCCCAAATATGAGTGCTGGTATGAGTCCTGGCTGCTCCACTTCTGATCCACCTACCTAAGACTGTGCCCAGGAAGGTAGCAGAAGATGGCTGGAGTGCTTGGGTCCCTGCCGCCCATGTGGGAGACCTGGATGGAGTTCCAAACTCACAGCTTTTTCCTGGCTCAGCCCTTGAAATTGTGGCCATCTGTGGAGTTGAACCAGTGCATGGAAGATAACTCTTTCTCTCTCTGTGTAATATCTTTCTCTCTCTCTGTAACAGACTTTCAAGTAAATAAATCTTTTTTAAAAACACAATGTCTAGTATAAAATAACTTCTCAGTAAATATTTATTCAATGAATAATTGAATGAAACATGAAAATTAAATGACATAAAAAAGGTTCCTACCAGAGTACCTGTTCTTTAATAGCTACTCAACAACAAAAAAAATTATTAATTTATTATTAATATCCTCTCTAATATTGTAAACATGTCTTGAATCTTATGGCCCTGTCTGATTTAATTCAAACCCAAAAGCAACCAGCACAGACCCCTGGGTGTTAGACAGTCAGAGCAATGATTATAAGGTTATTCTCTGATTTACGGCAAGAGGAAAATCCAAGACACCAAAACAACTTCTGCCAAAGTTTAGGAGCTTCAGTTGTCCATTTTCACCCAAAATTTTATATTCAATTTGAAAATTATTACCCATAATTGAAGCCTAACACAGACTAAAAAGCCTCAGTTTAATGTTCCTATTCATTTCTGATACATTTCCCAAGAAATAAAGAAGAAAAATGATTTTTCAATCTCTACATTTTAAATCTTATCTCTATCTTCTCTGCAGACTGATGCATTACTTACAAAATCATTTATTTTGTACCAGGTCCTTCACAGATGGTAATCACAAGTGTTTTCCTGAGTTACTTACTAACTGGAGAGAGAGTGAGAGAAAGAGAGAGAGAGAGAGAGGTGGGTTTTAAAGGCAAGGAGTAGAGGACATTTGATGTTAAGAAAAATTCATATGGTAGAATTGCTTCCACCAAGACATCAAAGGAAAAATAAATGCAATAATAGATAATTACATTTAAGAGATACACACATACACACACATAAACAGAAAAATGGGTATTAAAAGATGTTTGTTTTGGTGCAAAAATGTTTGCAATCCATGAATACTTTATTCATAATACACATTTTCAATGAACATATTGAAGAATGAAATGTTAGTTGGTGAATTTTTTACACCTAAATGAACATCTTTTAATTCTACTTTCCCAAAAACTTTTTAGAAGAATTAATATTATTAAAATGTTCATACTACCTAAAGCAATCTAGAGATTTGATGCAACCCCTATCAAAATACCAATCAAATTATTTACAGAATTAAAGAAAAAATCTGAACACCTATATGGGACCACAAACAACTCAGAATATCCAAAGCAATTCTGAGAGAAAAAAAAAAGAGAGAGAGAGAGAAAGAAAGAAAAAAATCAACTAGGAAATATCAAAATACCTGATTTCAAAGCATACTACAAAGCTAGAGTAATTAAAACAGCATGTTATTGGCATAATAATCACTAAGTGGCTCAGAATAAGAAGTCAGAAATTAACGCACACACAATGCCAAGATGCAACCCTGGAGAAAGGAGTATTTTTGAAAAAATGGTGCTAGAAAAAACTAATTACAGATATGTATCAGAATGAGATTAGATCACTACCTCTCACCATATAAAAAAATCAGCTTAAGATGTATCAAAGACCTAAAAATAAGACCTGAAACTATGAAACTGCTAGAAGAAAGCACAGGGGAAAAACTTCAAGACATTGGTGTAGGCAATAGATTTTTTTGGATAAAACCCCAAAAGCCCAGGCAACAAAAGCCAAACTAGACAAATGGGATTATTTTAAACTCCTAAGCTTCTGTACAGCAGCAGAAGAAATCAATAGACTGAAGAAACATCCAACAGAATGGGTGAAAATATATGCAAGCTACATATCCAACTAATACGCAGAATGTACCAGGAAATCAATAACAACACACACACACACACACACACAACCAATGGACAAAGGACCTGAATAGACAATTCTCAAAAGAAGAAACACAAATGGCCAAAAGACATATGAAAAAATGCTCCCCATCACGAGCCATCAGTGAAATGTCAATCAAAAATACTATCAGGTATCACCTTGCCCCTGTTAGAATGGGTATTACCGGAAAGTAAGAAATGCTGGGATGGATGTGGGGAAAAGGGAACTCTTAGATACTGTTGGTGGGAATGTAAATTAGTATAGTCACTACAGAAAACAATATGGAGATTTCTTTAAAAACTAGAAATAGAACTGCCTTACCACCAAGAAATCCCCTTACAGGGTATAGACCCAAAAGAGATGAACTCATTGTTTACCTGCTCTACCATGTTTATTGCAGCATGGTTCACAATAGCCAAGACAGGGCCTCATGTAAGGTATCTGTCATCAGATGAGTGGATAAAGTATATATGGTAGGTATACACAATGGGATACTATTCAGCTATAAACAAACAATGAAATTCTGTCATTTGCAGCAAATTGGATGGAGCTAGAGAGCATTACGGTAAGTGAAATAAGTCAGACACAGAAAGACAAATATTGCATGTTCTCTCTCATACGTGGGGGCTTTAAAAAAACGCCTCAATATGAACCCAGAATGTTGATTAGTAGAGGCTGGGCAGGGCAACAGAAATAGAGGGAATTCGGATTTAAAAAATAGAAGACGTTGAGTGTGGTTTATGGATTGTAACAAATACACTAATATAAGATTAATAGGGGAAGCTGCATGTGGAGTAAATGGGAACTCTCTACAATTTCTTTTTTGCAGATTTAAAACAATTCTGAAATTTAAAAAAAATTAAAGAAAAGTCTCATATTACTAGATAAGTATATTTTTGGGTAAAAAATTTTCAATCCTTGCATGGTCTTTTCATCAGACACATTTTCCATGAACTTTTTGAAGACCCCTCCCATATACAAGAATATGCACGGGTGTGTATGAAGTATATGCATGTGGATGAGAGTGTGTGTACATATGTTTGGAAGTGTACATATGCGCTTGTGGAAAAAGACTTGAGAGAAAGGCACTCTGCACAGGGCAGAGGAAACATTGCCACACCTGCAGCATGAAAGGTGGCAATTCTGAGACAGGACTGGAGGCTGGAAGCTAGGTCTTGTAGCTCAGTTCTGGATCAAGTCATTTCAACCCAGCTTTCCATTTCTAAGAAAGGAGACCTTGCAGGGCTGGTGTGAGATTTAAACAGAGATTTGAAAATGTTTTTGGAAATGTCTATCCCAATACAAAGGGACACCACTCCCCTTGGTTGCAGAGTGGGAAGAGTAACTTTTATCTGCACCAACATGCCTCGCAGTGAAATCCACTCCCAGCACAGCTTGCTTTCAACAAAGGAAGAAGAGATGTGGACAATTTTCCAGAGAGCCAATGCTTTCTAATTTCTCAATTATTTCCAAAACAACAAAAAAGCAACCCCTCCTTTTGTTTTCCCAAATAAAAATAAATTACAACCTTAACTTGCTAATAAATGCAGGCTGGAGCTGTCCTTAAGTAAAAGCTTTTGATAACAAATTGCCTGCACTAACTGCTATTTTACTGCTGAATTTTTTATTGTTGCTTAAGCACGGCAATTATGCTAATAAGCCAAGGAGGATGGTACATCCAGTATTGAATCTGACAGATAAAATACTCAATAAAATGCTAATCTCACCTGAAAATTGGAATCAGACAGCCTTATTAGTATTTATAGATATGGCATCTTAAACATGTTTTTTAAGAAGGTTGTATCTATGAAATCAATGTTGTCTCCTCACAGCACCTGCCAGTTCTAGGACTCTGTGTAGTTCAATTCAAAGTAACCAATACTCATGGCCTTCGCTCTGCTTCTGGCTGGAGAAACAGGAGCCTGTTGGTCATCTCAATGTTTCTTTTTTCCTTCTCCCGCATCCCTGCCTCCCCTGCCTCCTCATCTCCTCTCCCCAGGCCCACAAACAGGGAAGGTAAGACTGAGCACTGAGAGAAGGCAGATTTGACAGCAACAGGAACCATTTGTCAAACCATCTGGCTTCTCTCCTCACCTGACAGGAGGCAAGAGTGAGGTGTCAGAAAGAGCAGGGAATTGGGAATCCAAAGAGCTGGCTCCAGTCTTGGCTCTGCCATTTCCTCCACGTGTGACCTTGCTAGACCTCAGTTTCTAGGGACCTCAGTTTCTCTAGGGATCTCCTAGAGCCCTATGCTTACATCTCTATGAAAAGCGAGTCTCTATGGGTTGCAGTTTTAACACATGGGCTCAAGCCCCAGTGTCTATAAAAAATTGGTTATATTCCAAGGCTGGTAGAAACCTGGGATTCTTGAGGATGTGGTTTGAATGCCATGGTCTCCTCTCCCCATATATTTGCAATATTTGAAATAGTCTAGGCTCAAACTTAGAGACCTTAGACACCGGGTCAAAGCAGAAAGGCCAGTTTGCCACCTGTTCCCAGGAATCTGCCTGGATTTTCCTTTTTAGTCTGAATGCATTTATTTAGGGAGCGAACAAAGAAGGCGGGTACCCATTTTAAGTGGCAGAAACTAATGGGACCTGACTTTTGCAAGATGGTTTACAAAGAGAGAAAAGTTCTCCCCTTTGATTTCCACAGCAACCCATAAAGCAGTTAAGAGGGGAAATGCTGTTCTTGAGAACAGTATTTGGTTGTACACATAGGGAAACCAAGGGAGGGCCTGAGAAGACTTTCTCATCCACAGAGAGCCCATGGATTCTGGGGTCAGGACAAGCAGTGTTGCCTTCTGACGGATCCCAGCAAGCTGCCACACTCATCACAGGGTCCTCCAGTCACAACCTGTTGACTGATGGAAACCCAGTTGCCCATGGCAAAAGTCACCACGGGTGGCAAAGACGCCTCCTTGCCCACAGCAGCACTTGCACCCGAGACACTCCCCCAACCTCAGAGAGTGACTCAGACATCAGAGAGTGACAGGGCCCTTCTAGAAGTTTCTGTCTCTCTCTGGGAAAGTCCTGGGCCTGAGCAAAGGAGGCTCACACGGCACAGTAGAATCTGAGGTCCTGTGACAGAAACAGGCTCAGATTTCAGGATTCTAGTTCACTCCAGGACCCCTGGGAAGCCACTTGTCTCTCTAAGTCCCATCTCCTCCTCTGGACCACTGGGGTTTTCCAAACCAAAAAAGTCCCTCCACCATTTGCAGAAGGGAGAAAAAAGAGAGACTAGACTGCAAACACATGGGGTTCAATACAACTTCCAAGGGGCCTGGGCTTTCCTTTCTCCAGCCAAGCCCCCCAGTCCAGGCAATAACCGGAACCTGTTCTCAACCGCACCTTGCACATGAAGAATTGAAGACCTGGCCCCAGACATTTAGAAATTCTCCCAGGACATCACAACAAGCCAGAAAATCCTCCGCCTAAAGCAACACTTATCCCACAGCTGCGGGAAGGGCAGGGCTAGCCGGTGCTAGTGCTGAGCACACGGCAGGGTTGTATAAAGCGGTCAATAGATCTGCAGCCATTAACCACAACTTTCCAAGGCAGCAACACCTCCTAAAAGGAGAGCGTGGCATGACCATAGCACAACCACAGGTGCTGACCAATTCGCCATCTCCCACACTGCTTCACATCTGAAAAACAGAATCCATGTCCAATGCCCCTTTACCTTGTCTACATCATGACCAACAGTGCAATTTGTAAAGCACTGAGACAAATTTAGCAGGTAGAGGTCAACATCCTCAACATGACAGGAGCAAAGCTGAGGCTCTAAGAAGTAGGATGATCATCTGCTCTATTCATGCATATCTCTATCGACAGGACCAGGGCTCACACTCAGGCCCCTGCATGCCACAGCCCTGTTCTGTTCTTTTCCCCTTGATTCGGCTCCCTCTGAGTTGCCATTCTTTAGTAAACAATGACAGCAGAAAGTTCTGCACCGAGACACCTCCCAGTAGAGGAACAATTCGAGTCATGCTTCGAGGAATAATTTCTGGGAAAGCAGAGGAGGTACTGCCATCAAACAGTGAAACTTCAAACTCCTACTCACTAGCTGCCTGGGAGGGCAGGAAACCGGGCCGAGGCCCGTTCCCGAGGTGCTCCCCCTGCCCATTTCTGTCACTCGCAGTCATTACCAAACTCAGCACAATAATCAAATGAAACAGGTTTCCTAGCTGTTTGGCCTTGGGTAAGTCCCCGATCTCTTTGGTCCTGTTACCGACACACAATCACATGCATATGCGTGGATGCACACACATGTGAACACATTCTTTGGGCCATCGCTTCACTTTACCTAATGGAATAGTGATGGAAGGCAGCCCCCTTTTCCCCCTATGCTGCAAAACACCACAGCCGTCGCTTCTGAGTTCCAACAGCTCTGGGCTCTGCATTCAAAGTTCACACTTGAACCCTTCATCTCTGCCTTGGACCCTGTGGGTCCCATCCCATTTCTTCTGCTCACCCTCTCTGCCAGTCCTCTTCTTCGGCCCCACCAGCTGTTGTCCTATATTAAGCTGAGTCACTTCCACCTTGGACAAGCATCAACTCATTTCTCTCCATAACCTATCTCAACTGTCCCCTCCACCAGCTCTTCTTCTGGATACAGTGCACCCAGCATTTCCATAGCACCTCATAAGAAAGCGCTGAAAACAACCCCTCCCCACTGGCTGCACCTGCCATCGTTTTTATCCTTCCCAAACTAGCATCTCCAGAACTGGGTCTATTCAACAGATGTGGTTAACAAGAGGATCCAGCATTTAGGAAGAAAATATGGCCATAGAAGAGAATGCATCTGCTACTCTGGGACCTGCCACCCTAATAAGCATAACCACCAGTGCAGAGAAGCTGGTTTTTTTTTTTTTTTTTTTTTTTAATGGCAGAGTGGACAGTGAGAGAGAGAGAGAGACAGAGAGAAAGGTCTTCCTTTGCCGTTGGTTCACCCTCTAATGGCCGCCACGGTAGCGTGCTGCGGCCGGCGCACTGCGCTGTTCCGATGGCAGGAGCCAGGTGCTTCTCCTGGTCTCCCATGGGGTACAGGGCCCAAGCACTTGGGCCATCCTCCACTGCACTCCCTGGCCACAGCAGAGAGCTGGCCTGGAAGAGGGGCAACCGGGACAGGATCGGTGCCCCGACCGGGACTAGAACCCGGTGTGCCGGCGCTGCAAGGCGGAGGATTAGCCTGTTGAGCCACGGCGCCGGCCGAGAAGCTGGGTTTTTGGGGTGGGAGTCAGTGTCCATCCTCAGGCTAGGAGGGGCCCTTACACACAGTCTCCCATCTTTGCAATTTAGCGTGCAAAATACATGTAACCCGAAACTAAAGCCATTGAAATAGGTTTAGCAACTCATTGAACTACATAAATCATGCAAGTTCAAGCAGCTCTTGGAGCCTGGGTCCCTAAGCAAGTCTATGCAACTTCACTGGGACATGTGATTGTCATAAAGGGCCAGGGGCTCTATTAGAAGGTTTAGCTACACCACCCTAGTTGACTATCACCCTTCCTAATAACCTAATAACTAGTGTCCCCATTTTCCAGATCTGGAAAGAAAGGCCCCATACCATACATGTATCTGGCAGCTTTAGGACTGGTACCCAAGTGTCCTGGGCTTGCTTGGTTTTTTTCTCTCTTCCCTGCCCTCTGCAACTTCCTGCTACTTACATTATCTATCTGTAAGCACTTGAACAAACAGTGTTTTTATCAGTATGGATCACTGCAAGCAGCGGTACATGCAGAATCCAGACTCAAATCAGGAAAAGTGGCCATCTAGTTAGGATCCCAACAGTGCTGGCAGGGAGTGGAGTTATCGAGCACATTGTGTGAGTGGCCTGACCCTGGACTGTTCCCAAAGATCAGTGCTAAAACGCAGCTGGAATTTCACTCCAGTTCCCCAATGCAACCTTTGACATGTCTGCCCTCCTTGTAGCAGGGACAGCAGCACACTCCTCCTCGGGAAGAGTTCTATAATCAAAGTCAGAAACAGAGGTCGTCGTGTAAACCACTTCCTCTTCTCTAAGAGCAAAGGTTTTCCGACAGGAGGAGAGCTGATTTTCTCAGACTCTCTACGAAGAGATGGCACCTTCTAGCCTCACTCCACTGACAATGCCACCAGCATCAGCAGCAGACACCTGGCTCCCCTCGGCCTCTAGAGAAACAGGGCTCAGAAGGCATCTGGGGAACAGCTGACAGATGCTCATAAAAGCTATGCTTCTAACCTAAGTTTGCAAGGATGTGTCTAGTTCCCCCAGGTTAACTGTCGTTACCTTTCCAACCCCTCAGGCCTCCTCAGTAATTCAATCTAACAGTCACAGAGCACCGATAAATGCCAGCCACCAAGCTGGGCTCCCAAGGCTCACAGAGGCCTGTGCTGGGATCAGAACCCAGAGACGGAAACCACCCAGCAAAACACAGTGGTATGTGGAGTGTTTCCGAGAGTACAAACTGTCCTGGCAAATTGATCAACTGATTGACTGATTGATCCCAAGAGAAAAGCCAATGTTTCTGAGAAGGTGGAATGCGAGCTGAGCATCAAGCATGTCGTCTGGCAGAGAAGGCCACACAGCATGGCTGTCCACGTGGGTGAAGAGTGTGTGCAGGGGTAGGCAGGGAAGGCTAAGGGAGAAGGCAGGATGGCTGCATGAAGTCAGAGCCAGGCCTGGAAAAGGACTACCCCTTTGTCAGGGACCCTGGGAGGCCAAGAAAAACACACTGTGAGACACGTGGCAGAAGCTCTGAAGATCTCTACTCTCAAGGGTGTCCTACCAAAATCAAAGCTGCCCTCTAGGAGCCCAAGAGGATGATCAGTCTATGCAGGCCAATCTCCCCACACCCTGCATACCACATAAGCAGCTACACAGGACAGGTGTCACTCACACCCCACCCATGGCCTCCCACGGCTGGACAACATGATCACAGCCTCTAGTATTCAAGACAAGGAAACACAGACCAGAGTAAACATGCTGTTGGGCCCTGGCCATTTAGTGGGAGACATTAAAACTGTAATAAAGGAAGAAAGATAGGAAGATAGACAAGAAAGGGAGGGAGGAAGGGGAATGGAAGACAAGGACAAACAGGGGGAAGGGGGCCAAGGAAGAACGACTCCCGAGGGTCACAGTGAGGAGAAGGGAAAGCATTACAGGTGCCACTCTGCCTGGGACACAAGGATGCTTACACTAATATACAGGTCAGACACTGGAGCTGGCAACTGTTGAAACTGGGATTGTCGTTGTCCAGCTATTTTTACAAGTCTATAAACGCTGGGCAAAAACTAGACACATAGCAGAACGTAATGATGTTGACTTTGGGGGAGAGGAGAGGACAGGGTAGGGGGAGAGGAGAGGACAGGGTAGGGGGAGAGCACCGCATAGTTACAAAAATGGCCACCAGCCCTCGCCCCCTCTGAATCCTCCTCCTTGTATTGAGTTTGGAAGTCCTCCCATCAGAAATATACTCGCTCTATACCCATGTTACTAATAAGTGTATGTCTGTCCATGGACCCATAAAGGCACCCACCGCTTATTTCACAACCCAGTGGATGCATCTCCACCTTATCCATAAATAGGAAGATTTTAGGTGCTTTACTAAATACAAATGTCTTCCTGATTGCAACATTTATGAAATACTTAACAGTGCAAGGCATTGTTCATAAGCACCGCCCCTTCAGGCTTCAGAGAATCCAATGTCAGCCCTATCACTGGGCCCATTTTACTGACAGAGGAAGAAGCTGAGTCACTGAAATCAAACAACTTGCCTAAGGCCGTGTGGCTACAAAGCAGAGGACCCTAGAGGGAAAGCCAGACAAGCCAACTCCAAAGCCTGCACTCTCAACACTGCATCGGTGGCATCATTCTCTCCGCCAGCTGGTGGGCCCAAATCAAAGAGCAAGAGCTAAGGGGCCATGTTCTGGTTCCCAGTGAATGTGACTTCCTTTCAAAGCCTCATAAATCACCTGTGCAGGAAGCCAGCCCAGAACTGCACCAGCATTCAGAGTGAAGTCAGCAGATTCTGGACTCCGGATACCAGTTGGTTAATAACTGCTATCTGTTTCCTCATCTCCTCCCTTCTGGCAATTCTGCTGATTTCCAGGTTTCCTCAAAATCACTGGCAGCATTTCCCTACCAGCACTGCTTGTCGGTGTCCTGGGATGCAGGATGTGGGGCCCACAAGCGCTGCCATCACTTAAACAAAGAGAATGGCTCTCTCACAACCTTCTCATCCGCTGTGGGCATCAATTTCTTCTCCACATGGTCAATCCTCCCCTTCGCAAAGCACCCCCGGCCCTTGGTAGAGGTGACTGACAGAGCCAGAAAGCAGCCAGGCAGCTCTCTTCACTTTCTCTCTGTCATCTGGGCCATTACATCACCCTCCCTGAGTAACAAAAAATGTTAGGCATGCCCACAAAAAGGCTCTCTCTTCTGGAACCCAATCTAATCCCTCCCATGTTCAGGAAGTAACTGACAATGAAAGGCCATGATTGGCTGCCAATGACATCACTGCTCTACAGGCCTGATTAAACTCTTAATTAATTGAATGCCACTTTACTTCTACACCTGACTCCACAGACAAATAAATAACCATGAAAAGAGAACAGCACAGGGTGAAGGTAGTAATAAAATACAGCTTCTGGCTGAAGTAGGGAAGAGGAACCATTTGCTGGAGTTACCTGTCATTAAGAACGATTCGGTCACCAGGTGGGGACATGCAGTTCTCTATATTAAATTAGAGGAATGATTCAAAGGGGACCAGTTTCAGCTGACAAGAGCAAAAAGAAAATCAATTTCAGGTTGCCAGGACAACTAGACTTTTTCTGCAAGAATAAATTTGATACAGCCCTAAAATCTGACAACTAAATGTTTCCTTGCATTACATCACATCCCTAAAATGTGTGTTGAACCAGTGAGATAATCAAGTCTGCTAATTACTTTCTACAACACCCATAAGATACGGAATTGATGGTCTTGGCTCCTGTCTGACATTCCTCCAGCGGCTCCACTCACTATCTCAGTGTTGCAGTCAATGAGAGTATGTGCTTCTTAAAACGAATCTGAAGGCGTTATCATTGTCAGCAAGGCCTCGAAGCCTAGCAAAAGGAAAGTGAGCACTTGCTCACAGGTCTCCCAACGACATGGCTCTATGCCCATCCTCTATTGATAGGCCAGCTTCCCGAGGGGTTCCAGAGATGATGATGGGCCAAATGGGACACCACAGCGGTTTGTTTCCCCAGAGGGTGAGTCTGAAACACAGGTAGGCAAAGCACCTGCTCAAGGTCAGTACAGCTGGCCAACAGCAGTCAGGACTGGAATCTGGCTCTTCTGATAATGGCTTCTAGGCCATTTCCTTAAATAGCTGCCATCACTATCCCTCTGCCTTGGAGGTTTTGGGAGCCGAAGTGAAGTCCACTTGATCTCCTACTAATCCACATGCAGCAGTGTCCCCCAAATGGCCTTATCCCAAGAGGCCAATGTCCTGAACCCAGATCCAATAATATCTGATGAGATGAGCCTTCTCTATGCATTTGCGTTCTCGGAAGGCTGAATATCAACTTATCTCCAGGGGCTATTAAAAACAAGAACAGCTAATAAATCACTGGAAAGCACTTTGCAAATGTAAAGTAATACAAAAATGCTAAGCACCAATAATATAAGCGGTCCAGGCTGAGGCAGGTCCCGGGAGAGCGTGTCGATCGAAGGCAAGTGGGTGAGGCTAGGCTACTCACCCTCTGCCATCACCCACCAGGAGATGCAAAGGCTACACCAGCCTCCAGGCCATATGCTTCTCACTTAGACTGCTCCCCAATTCTCAAAAATTCTGTAGATCTTCTCCTGGCATATTGTTTATGATGGATATGCAGAAACACAGTCATAGAGTCTTTGGTCAATGTGGAGAAACACGGAGAGGAGATCGAATCAAACAGCTCTGTGCATATCCCAGACCACTGACATGAAAGCAAATGTCAAGATGTCCCCAGCCTGTGATTAAACCAAGTAAAGCATGGAAAACACCGGCCTGGGAGGAGGTACTTGTCAGCAAATTCAGCCTTGAGAGCCAATTCAGAATCCAAGGGGTCAGAAGAGTGCCGCACACACCGGAGGCTGTGCCGTGGGAGGGAGAGACAAGGACGGAGCACTCCTGCATGCCACCTATGCGGCCCTGGGTCCTGAGCTATGGACAAGAACCTGCTCCAGGCATGGTAAGCAGAGAAAGGAGATAAAACCAGGGGCAAGGAGGGTCCATACAAGTCAAAAGCTGGTGTCAGAGAGATTCAGTTCCTAACCCTGACCCTGTCGTTACAAGTTGTGTGACCTTGGCTTGGTTACTCAAACCCCTCTAATCCACTGAGCCCCCATCCACCTCATATAGATAACTAGTAGGTACTGTACAGGCTGCCTTAGAGGATTAAATGAAATGAGGTATAAAAATCAATTGACCCAGTGCCTAGCACATAGCATGTGTGTGCAATCAGCATGAGTTATCATGCTAACCATGGAGGATCTGAAGAAAAGCTGGGGTGCCAGTATTGTGGCATGGAAAGTTAAGTACCACTTGCAATGCCCCATCACCAGCGTCCCATATTCAGAGTTCCAGTTACAGTCTCAGCTGCTCTGCTTCATATCCAGCCTCCTGCTAGTGTACCTGGGAAGGCAGCAGAACATGGTACTTGGACACCTGCCACACTCTGTGGGAGACCAGGACAGAGCTCCTAGCTCATGGGTTCAGCCAGGCCTAGACCAGGTTGTTGCAGCCATTTGTGGATCTCCCCCCACCCCATCTCTCTCTCCCCATCTCTGTCTGATGTTCTACCTTTCAAGGAAATAAATAAATGTGGAGAAGAAGAAGGAGAAGGAGAAAGAGAAAGGCTGGGGACAAGAGTCCAGCACCAGTACAAGACAAGAAGAATTCCATGAAGCAGTTCTCATCGTCTTGTCTCTGCCTCGTCTCCACCAAGATATCGTCACTGCTGCTACTCCCAGATCTCTAGTTTAGGGTGATGACAATAGCCCAGGGATGGCCAGGTACCTGCAGACCTCAGGCTTCTGTGGAAATCCAGGGGCAGCATGATCTAAGCCCTTGGTCCATACACAGGGCAGCTCTCTGCATTTCAACTGCTGAAATTTAAGAAAGAACGTTACGTGTGGCTCTAAGATCCTCATCCCAAAATAAGGGGCTGGCTTTCCTTGGAGGAAAATGCTTCCCCCATGCCACGGTCACTTTGCACAGAGGGATTCAGCAGATGCAGTCCATGCCTCCTGAGGAGGCCAAGAAATCCACGCAATAACTGTGAACTTGAAGAGTGAGTCTGATGAAATCTTATAATTTAACCAAGCCCTCATGGTTTATTATGACTAAGTAAGCTCTACTAAGTCAAGGCCAGACAAAAAAAGACAGGAGATTTCAGAAGAGGAAATGGAACTAAAGGTGCTGGAGGAGTATCTCCTCCAGCAGAAACACATTATCCAAATTAAGAGAGAGGAGAGAACCCAGGAGGACGTCTGGGAGAAGCCCCTTAGAGCTGACAATGTGCTGGAGCGCCCAGGCAGCCAGGCCTTTTGTGGCCACGTTCACTTCTTCAGAGGGATTTGGACAATGCAGTGCTGCCCCTAGAGCCCCAGGCCCACTGGGCACCTGGTCACTTTTCCCTCCAGGTTCCGTGACGCACAGTGTTGCCATCCACCCATCACACCACAGCAGCGGCTAGGAGTGAATACGAAGTTGGCTCAAGGCAGTATCAAGCTTCATAGGTTTCATCACCACCCGAAAAGCACATGCAGACACAGCAGGGAGCAGGGAGAATAGAACAGAAATATCGATTCTTGGGAAGGCAAGGTGAAAGGTGCCAAGTCAGGTGACCCAGAGGAAGTAACCTGGGGACAACAGGAAGAGTAGAAGGAAAGGCCAGAATGAAATAACTCTTGCGTTGTTTGTTGTATTTATTTATTAAGTATATTTTCGTTACAAGTGTTAGCTCTAGCAGGTTTTGTTCTATTCACTCACCAGCATCTCAAAAAGTTCCTGGAATAGGGTAGTTATTCAATATGTATTTGTTGATTGAATGAATACTGTCCAGTTAGCGTAGATCAGCACTGCTGGGAAGAAAGAGGCCTTTAAAGTCACGAAGCCGGCGCCGTGGCTCAACAGGCTAATCCTCCGCCTTGCGGCGCCGGCACACCGGGTTCTAGTCCCGGTCAGGGCACCGATCCTGTCTCGGTTGCCCCTCTTCCAGGCCAGCTCTCTGCTGTGGCTAGGGAGTGCAGTGGAGGATGGCCCAAGTGCTTGGGCCCTGCACCCCATGGGAGACCAGGAGAAGCACCTGGCTCCTGCAATCGGAACAGCACGGTGCGCCGGCCGCAGCGCGCTACCGCGGCGGCCATTGGAGGGTGAACCAACGGCAAAAGGAAGACCTTTCTCTCTGTCTCTCTCTCACTGTCCACTCTGCCTGTCAAAAATAAAAATAAAAAAAATAAAAAATAAAAAAAAGTCACGAAGAGGAATAGCAAGAGTCTGCTTATGCCTCTGTTTACTCAAAGGAATAAGGTGAGTTAACACTGGTGAAAACACAGTTCATGGCTCCTGGTGGGCAGTCACCACTTACTCACCAATTCAAATCAGGCTGATCCACACCCTAGCACAAAGGAAAGACAGGTCATTTGCTCAATGAAGTCCCAAAAGGATAAGCAGGGTGTCTCTGCAGAAACTGGTGGAGGTGTGGGAAAGTGCACTCAGTACAGCCAAGGGACATGCTACTGTGAAACTCATGGCTCCAAGCCAGGAGGACCCTGGTCGTTCGAAGGTCCCTTTTGGGAAAAGGTGCCAATTCCTACCCTGTAAGACTGCCACATGCCCTAGAACTAAGCCAGAGGTGACTACTGACTCCTCTTGAGAAGTAACCGCTAGGGAACAAGACCGAACCCAGCAAGGACTGAATGCAAGCCCAGCCTACAGGGCGTGCCTATCTTTTTTTCACTCTGCTCCATCAGGCTCCAGATGGCAACTAGAAGGATTCATTCCTAGAGAGTTCAGAAAGTAAACTTTGCCTATAATGGCAAATATACAGTGATCTGGAGGTGAGAGTGCTAAATGCAAAATGAACACAGGAGTTGGTCGCCACCAACGTACTCTTCTCTCGTAAGCTCCATGAGGAGTTCCTAGAGCCTGCAAGGTCGGCACTTCTCTCTGTGCCTAATCTTGAGAGGCCGCTGTTATTTATTACCCATAAAGCACTTTCTATCTGCAGAGTGCTTTGGAATCGCTTTTTCTTAGTTACTCAGCATTCTGAAATCTAAACACAGCTAAAGTCGTGGCAGAAGATGGCAAACTCCATGATTTTCTTACTCATCACACCGGATAGGCCCGTGCTCCTCCTGCCAATGATGGGACAAGCTAAATAAGGGCAGGGAGATCAGTGAGAATAAGAAACCCAATTCAAGCCAACACTTATTTACCGAGGCCACCTGACACTGGGCTAGGTGTTCAGAATTGCAGCAAGAGGAGGAACAGAAATAAATGTGACACAATCCCACCCTGACCTCAAGGAATGTATACTCTAGGGCTCCTGGAGAGGAGCTTTGTGGTCCCCATTGTGGTTGTAAGGAATATAAATAGGTTTATAATATCATGAGCAGGAACTCAGAACATGTTCCTGCATGAATCAAAATTTTGAGCAATGATATAGATACAATTCCAGTACCAAAAATGGAATCAAAAGGAAAGAATGCAAAATTCACTCCTCCAAATTCAATTTTCATAATTAAGTTTAAGTAGCCCCAAACCTACACAAAAAGACATTCAAGGACAAATAGGAGTTAATATTCTCTCATGAGAGAGTCGACAGCCAATTCAGGGAGCTACTCTAAGAAGAAAACACAAATTTTAGAGAAGAGTTCAGTTTTCATTAAACTGTGTATTAGCTTTTTAAGTTGCTAATGATGGAAGTCATAGTTTAATGTGTATCTTCTACAGATCAGCACCTGGCACATAGTAAACACTCAAGAATTACTTGTTCTTTGTTACCTTAAATAAAGGAACGGATACAGGAGTGAATGAGCAGTCCATAAGTAGAGACCCTGAATCCGTGTATCCATCATGGTGCCCTGATGGATCCATCACTCAGCTGTGAACCTGAACTGACACATAACCCCACTAACCACAAAGACTGATTCACCAAATACTATGGCTCACAAGACTCACAGTTATTTCAACGTCAGCCTCTACCAACCTCCAGCTGTTTCACAGTGAGGGAGATGGGCAGGAGCCTCACGTGTATTTACATCTGGTTTTACCAGCTAGGCTGAAGTTTCAGAAGGTAGGGAACGTGGTGCTCGCCCGACAGCATGGGCTGAGTCTTTGGGGTGCCACCTCCTCACCACGTGACTTTGCACAGCCTCTTTGCTGTTTTGAGATCACTTTGCTCACGGGTAAAAGTAAAGGTAATATCCCTTATCCCACCAGCCTCACGGGCCAGCAATAGAATCTGATGAGTTAATGGGTGTGAAAGGGGTTAGTCCACTGTAAAGCCCTTATAAGCCCACATCACACAGTGTACTCCCCAAAGGATTAGTCATAGTCAATAAATTATTACTGTTTATATGATTGTCTGTCCTGTGGTTTTCTCATAATAGCACTAAGCATTTGTAACCATTAAAATTTATGCGTGTTACTGAAGCAGAAGATGCACTGTGCTCAGTGTCCCCTAAATCTTGCCCTAAATGATGTGTAGAGTCTGTCCAGAACCCCAGAGTCCTGATTCATTCCTCTCCAGTCCATGCCCGGCCTGCTGACGCTGCCACGCCATCATGCACAGTTTCCTCTTTCTAGAAGCTCACCTACCACTGCAGTGCAAAGGCCTGGCTCACAGCTCACAGCAAGGATGAAAACCACATATGGAAGCAGAAGCTTCTCAAGATCTGCAACTGAAGTAGATTGGGGAAGAAAGGGAATGCCGCGTGAGAGAGGCCGGCCCAAGGACTGCGCAAACAGGCACCCTGCAAGGAGGGCATTCAGGGTTATTCTGTCCGACATTAAAGAGATTATTGGCCTAGACAGAACTGTGTGTGAGTTGATGAGCTCAGGACCACTGGAAATAGCACACAGGAGCAATACACGAAGAAAGAACCTGGAAATAGAGAAGTCTTTCACGCTTGGAGAGTTAGAAGAAGGGGGACTACTCGGAACCATTTTTGGTCTAGTCTGCTCATTCTAGAATCACAAATGCAAAAATATAAGGAGGAGCTAGAAGAGGTCTTCAAGGACTCCCTCCTGCTAGTGGGGGAGATGGAGGTCCAAACCATGGAGCTTCCTGAGCCAGACACAGAGCAAGCTGGTGGCACAGCTGCCAACAGAACACAGGCCGCCCAGCTCCTACCGTCCCTCTCTGCCACAATCTCCCTGCTTTAGAAGGACTCGTCCTCCTCCCAGGACTTGATGGCTGTGTTGTAGTCTGCATGCAGCAAACAGGCCGTCCACAGCAAGGAAAGGCAGGGCCCAGGTTTCTGCAGAGTCGTGCCTGGCTCTTCGTCCTCAGCAGGGAGAAAGTGGCACCTGCTCACCCCCCGTGACTTCCCCAGAGTTCACAGGTGTGGGGTAAACCTGCCATCCAGACATTAAAGCCCAAGAGCTGGGACATCTTGTGAAAGGACAAAGAAACCCTCCTTTATTTCAGCAGAGACACTAATGTGATGATGCTGCTGGCGGAGTACGGGGAGAGGTCAACTTTAGCTAGAACCCAAAAACACTGTAAATTTCAGCAACGAGACTATGGTAGTCTCTTTACATAACCCATCAGAACACAAAAGAACATTTAAAATTATGCCTTGTCTCACAAAATAGAAATGACTATAGCCCATTCTAGGGCCAGAATATTGAAATTCTGTTTCTTCTTAACCTTCTTCACATCTATGAAAGCCAAGTGACTCATCCAATTACTGACTGGAAAACCAACACCTTGATTTCACATCTTCAGGTGCAAGGAAGCTGTGGGACCCGCCTGCAGCTGGTTCCCCTCCTCACAGAGAAAAGGCTGAGTGTTTCAGAGAAGCCGACAACGAAGCAGCCGTGAAAAGGCTGTGTTTGCTAGGTGCTCAGCTGTTCCCGGTGTCTTCTCCACCAAGCAGGACACATGGAAGAGAAACACTAAGAAGCTGTAGGAAATGCACTCAACTCCATTCTGCACAAGAAACTGTCTGCCTGGGGAGAGCTAAGAATGTAACCAAAACATAAGTTGGGAAATCACAAAGAAAAACTCAAGGCCAGCATTTATTTTGTCTTTTCAAGTTCAAGATGCAGAAAGCACTTGGAAGAACTGGAAGACAGTTTCTGCAGGGAATTCCTTGGGAAATGGAAATCTCGGGCAAAATTCAAACCAAGGAAAACAAGACTAGTACAGATCTTGAAAATTATCTAATCCAGCCCTACAACTTTGCCACTGAGGGGAGAACACCGGGGAGAGTGAGTTTCACAGTTGGATGATGGCCGAATTGGGCTGAGAACCCATGTCAGCTGACTACAAGCACCATCGCTCGGTCCTCAGCCCATGCTAGCACTGACTTGAACACCAGCTCCAAATTAAACCAGCATGTGACTGAAAAAAAAATGGGGGGGGGGGTGGAGAGGGGGAGTAAACTGCTCCCTGTTGGCAGACTCCTGGGACATTGGCTTCTTTCTCCAAACTCCACAGTTCATGTTCTGCATTTCATGGAAATCAATGAGGTCTGGCTTTGTCAGCCTCGAATGCACATTGCTTAGGAATGCATTGTATGTCTGGCATTCTACTTCAGCTCCCTCTCCTGTTCCCCTTTTCGCCATATATGGCACTGAGCGGCAAGGCCTGGGTCACAGAGCTCAGGACTCGGCTAGGAATGCGATCTGCTTTCTGAGCGGTTTGTACTTACTGGAAGTCCGCTGAATCCATCTAGGAAACATTTACTAAAATGCAAAAGGCAGGGAGAACTGATTCACACCCTGAACTTGGAAAGGAAAGCAAGTTTTTCTTTCGCTCACCCAAAGGTATGTGTATGTGAACCAGATTCAGAGGGAAATGTGGCAAGTTGACAAATGTGGGGAGCTCGCTTTCTCAGGAATTCTGTGTGTGTGTGTGTGTGTGTGGTGTGCACTCACGCCTGTGTGTCTTGGGGTGAGGGTTGCTCTAACGTAAATGTTAGGAAGAAAAGAACTATCACCAAGAAGCCAGGCACAGCTGGTGAGCCAATCAGAATGTGCATGCCATATCCATCATTCCTGAAGACTTAGTTCTTGTTCATGTGGTGTCTGATTTTCAAACTTCTGGAAATTGGATTTCAGAAGAAGAAAATCTCTTGGAAAGCGAGGATAACCTGCAATCATCATTTCAAGGTCAAAAAGGAATTTGCTAAATATTTAGAACTCCAAACAATATTTTTTTTAAGATTTTTATTTATTTATTTATTTGAAAGTCAGAGTTACACAGAGAGAGAAGGAGAGGCAGCGAGAGAGGTCTTCCATCTGCTGGTTCATGCCCTAATTGGCTGCAATGGCCAGAACTGCGCTGATCTGAAGCCAGGAGCATCTTCTGGGTCTCCCACATGGTGCAGGGGCCCAAGGACCTGGGCCATCTTCTACTGCTTTCCCAGGCCATAGCTGAGAGCTGATTAGGAAGTGGAGCAGCCAGGACTCAAACCAGCGCCCATGTGGGGTGCAGGCAATGCAGGCGATGGCTTAACCTGCTATGCCACAGAGCCCGCCCCGCAAACAATATTTTTAAGAGGAATTAAACGAGTATATTCCAGTACCCACATTCCGCAGACATGTAAAACTTATTTGAGGAGCAAGTGGTAGATGTTTTAATAGAGCAGGAATCCAAGGTCCCGGGTAGGAAGGCCTTATACAGTACAAGGGAGGCCTCACAATTTCAACGTGGAGCACATATAATCTAAAATGGAAGTGGAAGTCATTGTATGAAGACATTTTGGCCCCCATGAACCAAAAAGAAATAGGCACCTGCTCACACTTACCAGTATGTAGGACTCAGGGCAGCATGTGGTCACCCACAAATTGGCTCTGTTTTATTTAAAAATGCACAGTCCTTCAAAAGGACTGAGGATCACAGCCTATGCGTGCAAGCTCCTTGGGGACAGGAAGGCCTAATTGCAATCCAAGATCCATCAGTTCTGGGAAGTAGCATCCCCTCCATGTCTCTAACCACGCATCTGCAAACCAGGCATAAGCACCACTGCCTATAAGGTGGTGGAAAAGATTAAGTGGGCTTTTTACAAAGGAGCTACCAGCAGCCTTTGACATGCAAGCCAACACTTAGCAAGCTGTGCCCACCAATAGCATATCCATTCACAACTCCTGTGGCAAGGAAAATGAATAGTTTGGGGCAAAAGGCATGAGGCAGAGCGCCTAGGTTCAAATCCTCACAATTCTTCTCAACCGCACTATGAACTTCGCCGTTCATATACGATCTGGCTGAGTTCCTCTGGCCTCAGAATTATTTCGAGGCTCAAATGAGATCTTAGCTGGTAAAAGTTTTTTAGGAACTGTCTGGCCGTGTGAAATGTAAATAAGGGATGCTCTTAAAGGTCAGAACCTTCTTTGGGGAGCAGCAGAGTGTCCCAAGAAGGCTGGTGCAGAATAAATATCACAGGAGGAATGAGAAATGGCCCTCCCCTTATAAAGCAAACTCACTCCGCACTTTACGAAAAAACTGCCTTAGAAATAGCGCAAGGCCATTTGATTCTCCTCATAAATGTTCCTGGGGAATAGGCTGTGGTCCCAGGGCCAGTGATAGTGGTGAGATGTGCCTGACAATACTGTCAGCACAGAGTGCTGAATAATGACGGCTGGGCATCCAGACACAGGTGTGAGGGCCCGGCGGGACCCCTGAAAAGAGCTGCCCTTGCTGACGAAGCTAACAGGCCTTCTGCCAAGGCCAACGCAAGTAACCAGCAAAGGTCTGGTACCCAGAGGGCCCATCTTCCTGATCTGTAAGACCACCACTGTCTCCACCTTAAGGAGGTACAGAGAGGCAAAATGTGGACAGGAGGCCGAGCTCAGGTCATCAGGGCCCCTGCGGTGGTTCTCTAAGTGGGTTCCACAGAGGCATAGAATTAGAGCTTCTGGGGAGATAACTCAGCACTATGTGGATGCCTGCTGGGTCTTCCTGTGAGATTTTTTTTTTGACAGGCAGAGTGGACAGTGAGAGAGAGAGACAGAGAGAAAGGTCTTCCTTTGCCGTTGGTTCACCTTCCAATGGCCGCCGCGGCTGGCGTGCTGCGGCCAGCGCACCACACTAATCCGAAGGCAGCAGCCAGGTGCTTCTCCTGGTCTCCCATGGGGTGCAGGGCCCAGGCACTTGGGCCATCCTCCACTGCACTCCCTGGCCACAGCAGAGAGCTGGCCTGGAAGAGGGGCAACTGGGATAGAATCCGGCGCCCCGACCAGGACTAGAACCCGGTGTGCCAGCGCCACAAGGCGGAGGATTAGCCTAGTGAGCCGCGGCATCGGCTCCTGTGAGATTTTTAAAAAGCAACGGTCAGCACTCTTGGTGCAGTGGGTTAAGCCACCACCTGTGCCGGCAGCATTCCATAAGGGCACAGGTTCCAGTCCTGGCTGCTCCTCTTCTGATCCAGCTCCCTGCTAATTAGCCTGGGGAAGCAGCAGAAGATGGCCCAAGTGGGCGCCTGTCACCTCCATCAGAGACCCAGATGGAGTTCCAAGCTCTTTGCTCCTGGCTTTGTCCTGGCCTAGCCCCAGCCAGTGTGTTCATTATGGGAATGAAACAAAGATAGAAGATCTCTCTCTCTCTCTCCCTCCCTCCCTCCCTCCCCCCCCCTCCCTTCCTTCATCCCTCTCTCTCTCTCTGCCTTCCTAATAAATAAATAAATCTTTTTTAAAAGTACTCCCACAAAAGAAAAACATCTGAAAACACTGAGGCCGAATGAAGTCATTGGCCCAGGTCATGCAGCCAGCCAATGCCTGCACTAACCGAGGTTGCTGTAAGAGCTACCCAGAAACCATCAGAATTGTCTAAGAAAGCTCCAAAGGGCATTCACTGCAATCAGACAGGGCAACCCAGCCCCAGACAAGGCTGGTGATCCTCAGCAGGGCACATATCCCAGGAATGGATATGGCCTCCATCAGGCTGGCCTCCAGGTCTGCACTCCCAGGTAAACTGTTGTTCATAAACAGTCTTTTTGCTTAGCAGTAAGGGACCCTGAAGAAGTTAGGTGGTGTGGGGGATGGGGGAGCACACATTTATTTTGACCCTGCTTTGTGGCACCTCAGGTTAAAAAAAGAAAGAAAGAAAGAAAATCTCTCCACTGTTCTACCTTTCTTTACCTGTGAAATGGGGATATAAGCCAATCCACAGCAGTTCCGTGGGCCTGGCCAAAGGGCAGGGAAAATTCTTTAATCTGCTCAGTAACAACAAAAGAAAGTGCTAAATAAGTGAGTCAAGAAATATTTCTGGAAGAGCTATTCAACTGGAATGCTTGGAGAGCCACCCGCACTGCAATAACTCGCTGTGTGCTCATCGTCAGAGCATGCATGAGCCCGGTTTTAAAAGGGGACTTTATGGCTCCAGAGGCAGCCAAATAAATAAATAAGCACGTAGAAATCTCTCTGTGACTTATGAAAGTTGTTAGTGAGAACATTATGCTCGAAATGAGAACGTGATCTCTCTCCTTCCCCCGCCCCCCTCTCATTCCATATCTCCTCCCCAGCCACTTTTGGTAGTGAGCAGTTTGTTATGTATCCAAGGGCAGTGACACAGACTCCTGCACTGCACAGCCGATCCATCTAAAAACATATCATCTGTCTGTGCGGCAGAAAGCCCAGTTGGAATAAGCAAGTTCTGTGCGTTCAACTAGAAAACACTTCTTGTTCTCACTGTCAAAATAATTCTGTATTAAACTTCTGGGATATGTGACTAATGTGCTTGGAACCTTTTGCTGCGGCGGGTTTATTTATTTTAGGGAGGGGAGTGCTGCTGCTGGGGGTGGTGAGAGAGACAGAGGAGGAGAGAAAGGGAAGGGCGAGCCAGGAGGAACAGGCCCAGGGGCCCGGCTCCCGCGCGAGGAGCTCGCTCTGCCACTGCTCATCATCAGAAGCGCCAGAAAGAGCCAAGCCCGGCTAGAAGGGAGAGGAAAAGGCAGGCAGTGCACGCTCCCAGAGGTAAGGCTGCCTCACAGTTCCTGAAAAGACTCTGAAATTTAGAAAGGAAAAGCAGAACACACACCCCAGAGTAATCCTATCACAGCCCTTCTCCAAACCCCCACGGTAATCGTTCCCTTCTGCTTCGAGAAAAGTCCCAAACGTTATAGGGGAGCCTGAGACGCCTCGCTGATTCAACACAGATGTCTCACCTCCGTGCCCTTCCCGATTCAGCCAGCCACTCCCAAACTCTCCACATATTTTTATGCCCATGCTGTTCCCTTTGTCTCGAAGACTCAGGTCTCTCTCCTTTGTTTATTGAAGTCTGAAAGGCCTTGCAAGGCCTGGGACACCACCTTCCCCAGGAAGCCCTCTCCAGGGCACAAACAGCACACCTGGTCTCCCAGGGCACTCAAAACTCTAGCACTGATCACTTGACAGACAGCCTCCAGGTACCGGCAGGTACTGGCACACCTGTTTACTTCCTCCAAGCCGCCCACAGCCCCCTTCCCCAGGCGCCCACAGCAGGAGCATACAAACAGCTCTTCGCAGACAGAAGTCCTCCTAGACCATCTCGGCATCCCCCACAGCTACTCCAAGGCTTGCACACACAATTGCATGCCCAGAGCTGAACTTCTGTGCCTTCCACAGCAAAGCATCTTCAGCTGTGAACTCAAGAAACATAAAAAAAAAACCCCACACACAGCTGAAAAATCTGCAGAAGAAAAAGGCCAGGAATTCAATTCCTGTAAAACCTCTAGAGTCAGCTCTTGAAAGCTGCCTTTCTCTCGTCTCCAAGTCTGGCTGCATTGTTCAAGGCTCCTCTCCTGCTCTGAGACACAAGGCGGGAGGAAGGCTGGGGACGAAGTGAGGAGAGGGAGCCGGCAGGAGGCTGCCAATGGAAAACACGTGTGGCCATCAGGTAACAAAACCCTAAACCTGTCAGTTTCATAGCCTGGCAAACCAGTGCAGACTGAAGTCATCTGCTTTCGTTAGGGTTTTGTGTTGTTTTTTTTTTTTTTTTTTACTTTTCTATTTTATTCCAACTACTTGTAATAATAACAAAAAGGAAGGAGGGAGGAAGGAAGGATGGAAGGATGGGAGGACAGAGGGAGAGATGGGGAAGGAAGGAGAGGAAAAGGGCAGCAGGTGAACCTTCTCTCCAGAGTTACTTGGCAAGGAGACCTTCAGAAAACAATGTGCACTCTCACTCGCCACACCTCATGTCCCTCCCCCACCTTCTAAAGAGGAAAAGGAAAACTGAGACCTGATTCCTGTCACCTTTTATGCCACTCAAGGAAAAATATTTCCTGGAGGGAGTGCATCACCGCTTCTCAGGCTGTGTCCCCGGCGTCTGCAGGTCTCCTCAGCTCTGCCTTCTCTGGGTCTGTCTTGAACTTGGAAGTCGTGCTTTGCCCAGAGACCCAGCCCCCTCCTTCTTCCCATTCAACAGCACGCTCCCACCACACACACACACACACACACACACGCACGCGCACTGCTCTCCGGGGGGTGCCTAAGTACCTATGAGGGGTAAGCCCACCAACTCCTTCTGAATAAGCACTCCACTATGCATGAGCTTATATTCCAGGAGAGGAGATCAAACAAACTCATCACACCTCAACCATCCCGCAAGGTCCACGTGACCATGACATACACACAGCAGGACAACCTGGCTCGGGGCATCCTGGGAGGCTTTCTAGACAACGCTTTTGACACACAGGACACGCTCTATAGGAGTGGTAAAGGAATGAATAAACACACCCATGATGAAGAACAAATGAATGGAGATGCATCTGAGCACAGCTAAAGCGTGAGTCAGATTTGGGCAGGCAGGGAGCAGGTATTGAATGCAGTGGTATAGATGCCTCTCGGGACAGCCACATCCCTTTTCCACAGTGCCTGGTTGTTCAAGTCCAAGCTCGGCTCCCAATTTCAGCCTTCCTCCAAATGCACACCTGAGATGCAGTGGGCAAGAGCTCAAGCCCACCTGGGTCCCTGCACGATACGAGAGACCTAGATGGAGTTCTGACTCCTAGCTTCAGCCTGGCTCAGTCCCAGCTGTCGCAGGCACTTGAGCAGTGAACCAGCAGATCTCTCTGTCTCTGACTTTGTGCCTTCCAAATACAAAGAAAACAAACAGTAAAATAATTCTAAAAAATGACTGGGACAGGCAGAAATGAAAGAGATGACAGGTCAAGGGTGAGGGGTCATAGGTGCATGGAAGCCAGAAAATGAGAGAACTACCTAGCAATGACCATAAGTCCAGAGCCCAAGGAAAGAGCTAACAGCGACAGCTGGACAAGGTACTTTCTTTAGTAATCTAATATAGCACTTTCCATGAGTGGACTATGAGCTGGTCACTGTTAAACCCTTTACAAAAATCAACTTGTTGGCCGGCGCCGTGGCTTAACAGGCTAATCCTCTGCCTTGCGGCGCTGGCACACCGGGTTCTAGTCCCGGTTGGGGTGCCGGATTCTATCCCGGCTGCCCCTCTTCCAGGCCAGCTCTCTGCTATGGCCCGGGAAGGCAGTGGAGGATGGCCCAAGTGCTTGGGCCCTGCACCCGCATGGGAGACCAGGAGAAGCACCTGGCTCCTGGCTTCGGATCAGCGCGATGCGCCGGCCGCAGCGGCCATTGGAGGGTGAACCAATGGCAAAAAGGAAGACCTTTCTCTCTGTCTCTCTCTCTCACTATCCACTCTGCCTGTCAAAAAAAAAAAAAATCAACTTGTTGGTATCGGTGCTGTGGCATAGCGGGTAAAGTCACCACCTGCTATGCCGGCATTCCCCTATAGGCACTGGTTTGGGTCCCGGCTGCTCCACTTCTAATCCAGCTCTCTGCTAATGGCCTTGGAAAAGCAGCAGCAGATGGTCCAAGTGCTTAGGCCCCTGTAATCACGTGGGAGACACAGATGAAGCTGTTGGTTCCTGGTTTTGGCCTGGCCCAGGCCTGGCCGTTGCAGCCATTTGGGGAATTAACCAGTGGATGGAAGTTCTCTGCCTCTCTCTCCCACTCTCTCTATAATTCTGACTTTCAAATAAATAAGTGAATCTTTAAACAAATATGAATTAACTTGTGTAATCCTCATAATGACCCTGTAAGTGTTCCCAACCCACAGAAAGGGAAACTGAGGCACAGAGCGGTACAGTGACCTTCCCAGGAAAAGCAGGGCCACAGGCCGCTGCTCTTGAGTGCCACATGAGCACACCCCGTAGAGGATCTGCAGCTGGGATTCCACGTTGAGGAGGGCCTTGACCGGCAGCGGGAGAAGTCCACGCCCTGCTCTGCATGGAAAAAGGAGCAACTGACAGTTTTGCAAGAGGGAGAATAACAGGGCCCGTTCTAGGGAGGGTGAATAAGCCAGCATTCGTGGATAAGATGGAGCGGAGCTGGCGAATGCGGTAGAGACGAAGCGATGAATCAGCTCCCAAACCTGCCCCTGCTCTCTGCCCATCACACACTCCCAAGTCCCTGCGCCACGGTCACCAACACAGGGCAACCGGATACGCAGCTCTGCTGTGCTGTGTCCACTCAGACTCTCTGAAATGTGATTTTTTTTTTATTAGAATAGTTTGTTCCCATCTGGTTTCCGGGCCGAGGAGTCCATGGAATCTGGCGCGGAGGGCGGCCTGGCTGCCGTCGCCAGTGAATGGCCTCTCAGTCTCGCCGGATCACTCCAAGAGGCAGCATTGTACATGGACTGAATAGGCACAAAAATAGCTCCGCCAAAGGACACAGGATAAAGCTGCGCTCTAGAACTGACGTGTTTTTCCTCTTCTCCCTCTGCCACCGCTGAACAAGAATTCAGGGCACCTGGGTTACAGTGTGCACTGTCACTGCTTCTACAGGGCCTTGCATACGTCCTGGGCCTCAGTTTTTCCCCTCTGTAAAATGAGAGTGATGCTCCAGGAGTTCGATTTTCGTGTGTGTGTGTGTGTGTGTGTCTGACGGGGGAAGGGAGGTGTTCAAAAAATATACGAGAGCATTTGGGGTGAGATGGGCTTCTTTTTCATCTTGAAGGCTTTTAGAAATGCTAGATAAAGTGGAGCTCAGAACGGGGTGACAGAGGCCGAGTTAAAATTTGAAATTCTGGGGTCATGCAGCAAATGGACTTCGGCAAATAAACTGTCACACCTGTAAAAGGTGGGATTCTAGGCGGATTGCATTTTCTCTTCATGCTTTCCTGTGCATTCGTTCGAAGCCTACACAGGAGCACATATTACTTTTAGAGCAAAAATGCTATTTTTAATTTTAATTGTACTACTCAGTAATTGCATTAGCACCCAGAATCATGTATGCTTGACACGAAATATTGAGAGGGCCAAGACCCTCACTGACAAAGTGAAATGAAGCCTTCTTGTTTCTGTGCAACAAAACTCTGTGCTCCCTCGTACACCTCACAGCCCACCTGCTCTGGGGGCTGTGAGACGGCAGGAAAAGCATCTTCCACGTGTGGAAGCCCCCTGTACTCAACACAGGGCCCGCCATGTTCTGGACACTTAGGGGCAGGCATTTGGTACTGTAGTGAAGACGCTGCTTGGGATGGTAGCATCCCTGTCCACATGCCTGGGTTCAAGACCCAGCTCCACTCTCAATCCCAGCTTCCTGCTAATGCACATTCGGGGAGGCAGCAGGTGATGGCTCAAGTAGTTGAGTCCTTGCCACCCAAGTGGGAGACCCAGGCTGAGTTTCCAGTTCCTGGCCTCAGCCTAGGTCAGCCCCACCTGTTTGGGGCATTTGACGAGTGACCCAGCAGATGGAAGATCTCTGTCTTTTTCTACCTGTCTCTCTGCCATGACAATAAACGAATTTGGAAAAATGTAAGTAAACTAAAACAAACAAGATGTATTTTCCAAAACCTTAACAGTGATTAGCACTGCATGACAGAATTAGGAGGACTCTCGTTTTCTTCGTGGTACTCTTTTGCTCTGTTCAAATTCTCTTTAGTGCTAGGAAAATTTGTTTTACAATAAAACTGTTTAAAAGTGAACAAGATTAAAAACAAAAAGCAATAAGAAGAGAAAAGAGAAAAACCACTCTCCAGCTACACACACTTAAGCAAACAAGTTTTATAAGCACGAATGTTACTGAGCCTTGATCTTAGCTGGTGTAACCGTGATACAGGCCCGTCATTCCCTAACATCACCTCTCCCCTTTTTGATCCTGATTGGCTGCAGTCCACTGCTCAGCAGTGGCAAGTGTGGTGTGCATAGGCGCCAAGACTGCTGCGTGCCCGCGAGCCCCTGCCTGGAGGGAGTGGGAGCGCTCGGTGGCTCCCAGGAGACTCCAGCAGAAAGGGTCCTCAGCGAGACCTGTCACCAGGACCTCCATCACCATTCTCCGGAAACGCCATGGAATTTGCGACGTGGCTTTGCTCAACGCAGCTGTTGCTGAGGCACAGTTGCTAAAACAGGACGGCTGAGCACTCTGTAAACATGAGGTGCTTGGTCACCGCGCAGCCTCGAGGTCCTTCGTGAAGCAGTAGGAATGGTGACAATATCTACTTGGGTTTCACTTCAGTGAGGATGATGATCGTCATAATAACAAACAGCCCACTGCCAAACATACTGGCCCTACCACCAAGTCACTTATAAAGAATACAAAGAAGCAACTGCCTTTCTCCAAGCACAGACATCCCATTATCACCTACTGTTAAAATAGGGCAGGTTTTACTACTAACAGGTGGAGGTCCTGCAGGCGACTATTTTCTTCTTTAACCCTGGTCTACATCTTCTGAACTTGCTACATGAGAATGCATTGCTCTTACACTTAAAAGAGAGACAAAGAGAGAGAGAGAGAGACAGAGTTAAATAGACATGCAAACAACCTTCACCATAAATAAGCCAGGCTCTCCTTCCAGAGATTTTACACAGGAGTGGCCGGCGCCGTGGCTCAATAGGCTAATCCTCCACCTGCGGTGCCAGCACACCGGGTTCTAGTCCCGGTCGGGGCGCCGGATTCTGTCCCGGTTGCTCCTCTTCCAGTCCAGCTCTCTGCTGTGGCTCGGGAGTGCAGTGGAGGATGGCCCAAGTGCTTAGGCCCTGCACCCCATGGGAGACCAGGAGAAGCACCTGGCTCCTGGCTTCGGATCAGCGTGGTGCGCCTGCCACAGCGCACAGGTCGCGGTGGCCGTTGGAGGGTGAACCAACGGCAAAGGAAGACCTTTCTCTGTCTCTCTCTCTCACTGTCCACTCTGCCTGTCCAAAAAAAAAAAAAACCAGAGTCTTCCTTACTGGGGAGCCTGCAGGGGATAATCTGTAACTAGGTCAGCGGATTTCACAGACCTCTCCAAATGTTCGCCAAAGCTACCAGTAGCCCAGAAGGTTAACTCTATACAACTGCCGAGCTGAACTCAAAGTTACACATTTACTTGAAAAACATCTCGGGAACGCCTCCAATACTGCTGGCCCAAAATTCAGAAGAGGCTGCCCCATCCTCCAGAGGCTTACAGTAGTACCAGTGGGGAAATTACACACACACACACGTCAGGCAGAACAGCCCGAGGGACACAGCAATAAGTTCTAACAGAGTTCCAGCTCAGAGCAGCCGTGGAGGTTCCAGGAAAGGAAAGATCATTTCTAGCTGCTGGAATGACAGACGGCTGGCATCAAGACAGGGTTATGTTTCAGCAGGATGAGATACGGGAACAAAGGCAGGATGGGGCAGATCCCAGGCCAGGGGAGAGTTCAGCTGGCTGGAGCCCAGGGACAGTAAAGAGTGGCCTTAATTCTGCAGAGAAAGCCTGGTGTCAGGTGTGGCAGGGACACTGAACTCCAGACTGGGGCACTGGGGATATCTGCACAAGAGCAAGGAAGAGGACTCTGGACAAGCCAGGGTGACTATCTCAAGTGCAACCATTCTTGGGTGTGTAATAGTAAATTAAACCAGTAAACAGAAAACCAAGGAGACTACCAGCAAATTCCAAGCAAGTATCAACAAGCCAGAATGCGCCCTGGAATAAAATCATTGAGAGAGATTGTGAATGCCCCACAAATATACCCTTCATTGTTCAAACTCCGACAGGAAGGGATGGATTAGAAGGGAAGACGGCAAAGGCGGCTGTGTCTTTTGCTCCCAGTGATTCAAAACAAAGGGACTCCTGTCTCTCCTTTGGGACCACTGAATTCTGCATCTACATTCCTTCATCTTAACACCCTCTTCACAGCTTATGCCACCTCAGAAACCATAAACAGGGGCTGGTGTTGTGCCACAGCAGGTTAAGCCACCACCTGCAACACTGGCATCCCATATGGGCGCCACTTCCTGTCCCAGCTGCTCCACTTCCCATTCAGCTCCCTGCCAATGGCCTGGAAAAAGCAGCAAAAGATAGCCCAAGTATTTGGTCCCGTCCAGCCACATGGGAGACCCAGACGAATCTCCTGGCTCCTGGCACTGGATTTGGCCTGGCCCAGCACTATTTTTGCAACTATCTGGGAAGTGAATCAGCAGATGGAAGATTGATTCTCCCTCTCTCTCTCTCTCTCTCTCTCTGTCTCTGTATCTCTATTTTTTTAAGACGTTATTTATTTATTTGATAAGTAGCGTCACAGACACTGAGTGGGAGAGACAGAGAGAAAGGTCTTCTTTCCACTGGTTCACTACCCAAATGACTGCAACAGCCGGAGCTGCACCGATCCGAAGCCAGGAGCCAGGTGTTTCTTGCAGGTCTCCCATGTGAGAGCAGGGGCCCAAGCACTTGGGCCATCTTCTACTGCTTTCCCAGGCCACAGCAGAGAGCTGGATTGGAAGAGCAGCAGCGGGGACTAGAACCGCCGCCCATATGGGATGCTGGCGCCACAGGCAGAGGATTAACCTACTGCATGCCACGGCGCCGGCCCCTCTCCCTATTTGTAACTCTGACTTTCAAATAAATAAATACATCTTTTAAAAAAAAAGAACATAAATGGGGATGGTGTTGTGGTGCAGAGGTTAAGCCACTACCAGCATCCCATATGAGCATCTGTTCAAGTCCTGGCTGCCCCACTTCCAATCCAGCTCCCTGCTAATGTGCCTGGGAAAGTAGTGGAAGATGGCCCAAGTACTCGAGCCTTGCCACCCAAGCTGGATGGAGTTCCAGGATCCTGTCTTCAGCCTGGCCCAGCCCTGGCTGCTGTAACCATTTGAAGAACAAACAAGTAGACAGAAAATATCCCCCCCACCCACCCTCTCTCTTTCAAATAAATTAAATTTCATTTTTAAAAAGACATGAATGAACTTGGTGAGTAAATCCAGCTCATCAATGGGCTAACACGGTACGATTGATACATAACATGGTATAATTTGTCAGTCTGAAGAAAGTACACTGCACAAATAAGAGTCAGCGGAGGGCTTTCTCACCCCCACAATGGTGGTTCTCCTTCCTAGATGAATACTAGAATCCTTGGAATGGTTTTCTTAAAAATTCTGACACCCATGCCCCACCAAGCCCATTTAAACAGAATCTCTGGAGAGAGGGCCCACACACGCTTGCACATCACAGGCTCCCTGGGTGATTTTCACATGCAGCCAGGGTGGAAAGCCACCCACTGCTGCAAGCCTGGATAAAATACTCAAAGCAAAGTGACAAGTCAAATAAACGAGAAGCACTAACTGGCTGTACAGTTCAAGCACAACAGTGATCCCAAATCCCAAGCTGGTTCCTTTCAAGGTCTCTGATGCTGGCTGGGGAGTCCAAGGAGAGTTCTCTGCAGTGGGAATGGCTGGCCCTTGGCTCGGTCAGCAGAGGCCAGGTGATTACCATCAACATCACTGCACAAGTCAAGGATACCCTGAAGAAAGGGCCAGCTCCAGCTCCAGCTCGCGCCCAGCTGTACTTACAGGAGTGTGCAGGCCTCTGATTCCAGCCCTCGGGGCTATGGCTGGTGGGGCTATCAGCAGCAGAGAGGCTTTGCAATGAGCCAAACCAGCATCCAACTCCTGGCTCTGCTGCTTTTTAACTGAACCAAAGCAAATCCTTGACTCTCTCTGAAACCCAGTTTCTTTATTTGCAAAGTGCAAATTAGAATTTATGCCTTGCAGGGTGTTGTTTTTTTTTTTTTTTTTTTTTCTCTAAGATCAGGAAGGATGTGTATACACAGCCTAGGTGGACAATAAATGATTATTGGGCAAATAAAACAACAAGAAGTTGTCTTCAAAATTGCATTCCATGACCAAACTGTGAACTGAAAACAAAAATGAGAAATACATGCAGTAGAAAACCAATTTCATATCTCATAAACCAGAAAGAAGTATTATTAACGCTTCCAATGTCAACTAATATCCAGCTTCTTCAAACCGACATGTCCATTTATTTCCCTCAGTCTTGACTCTCAACAAACACAAACTAGCCTGGGCTTTAGCAGCTGTTAGCCTCACCTTTCCTCTTAGTCCTTACCAGAATGACAAAGCCAAAAGTTGGCCCCAGGAGGTGGCATGACACCACCCTCACTGTGCAGGTGACAGAGGGCACCAAGATTCACCCAGGAGCACATGGCTGATCGGAGCATGTTCGTCCTCAGGAAGGTTATCAATCTTAATGAAACTAAAAAGTCAGTTGCTGCCAAAATAAAACTACAGGGACCAGCTTTGTGGCACAGCTGGGGATGAGACACCAGCATCCCCATATCTCAGCACCAGTTCAAGTTCTAGCTGCTCCACTCTGAATCTAGCTTTCTGTTAAGGTGCCTGGGAAAGCAGTGGAAGATGGCTCAAGTACTTGGGCCCTTGCCATCCATATGAGAAACCAGAATGGAGTTCCTGCCTTCAACGTTGCCCAGCTCCAGCCACTTACGGTCACCTGGGGAGTGGATAGAAGATGTGTGTGTGTGTGTGTGTGTGTGATACTGCCTTTCAAATCAATTAATTAAAATAAAATTATAAATACAACCCTATTTAATGAGTTTCCCTACACATTTTCTCACAAGACTGTATGGAAATCCAGTGTCGTATGATAGGTGTGCAAGGGACGCTCTAGACTCAGAACTAAACTGCAATCTGTAGGACACAGCATCAGCATGCAGTGTGGAGTGGGGTCAGATGGGCAGGCCCCACCACTACTCATACCCTCAGGCAGCTAATGTTCATCACTTCCACTCTTCTGCTGGGCTGATATCCCCTGAATTCTTTAAGGAAGATGAGAAAATGAGAAGACGGTGACCATGGGAACAATTTGTAAACACACTAATGGAAGATAAATATCAGGGATTTATTTGTCTGACCTTGAAACCCCCACATTTGTGCCTCTGTACCTCCTTGAACCAATGCATAAAGATCCACTGACAGAAGATTTGTGCCCATTACTCATGTGGGCCAAGTGCCAAAGGGCTCAATGTGAAAATCAATGTGAAGCCTAAGCTGAGGCTGAAATCTATGACAACCATCACTTCTGTGATATAAGAATAAAGAGGAAACTTCTCTGTGTTGAAGAAAATTTATCATTGATGTTACTGTCCATGTTTTGGGAGGTTTTCCTGACCCTGAAATGTTGCTGGGACAATACACTGTAATTTTTAAAAATGTGAAAATTCTTAATTATATCTTCATTGAGAGATCAGTGGTCTTCAAGTAAAATTAAATTACTAGAAATTGATAACAATTCTTAATGGACATTCTCTTTAATGTAATAATGCATTCACCAAAGAATCCTATACTAATTGTAATTATTATACAATCTAATCTCACAATAATGTTTCAACTACAAATTATATTTTCATAAGCATCTGTTCACTAAGAAAGGACGGGATGGGGAAGGGGTTTGGTCTAGCAGTTAAAACACCACTTCGGATGCCCACATCCCATACACAAATGCCTGGGTTCAAGTCCCAGCTCCCTTTTGATTCCAGCTTCCTGTTAATGCACATCCTGGAAGGTAGCAAGTGATGGCTCAAGTACTTGGGTCCCTGACATTCATGTAAGAAATCTCCATTGAGTTCCTGGTCCTGGTCCAGCCTTAGAAACTGCACCAGCAGATGGGAAATCTTTATCTGTCTCCTCCTCTGTCTCTCTCTCTATCTTTCAAATAAATTAAATAAACAGAATTTTAAAAAGAGAGAGGCTATGATGTTCTTCCCAAATTTATCTGGTTAAGGTACTCCTTTTTATATTTTTATTTATTTCAATGTCTGCTGGGCACAGGGTTGTTGGTGCCCCAAAGAGGAAGATGCTTGCTTGTGGAAGAGGGAATGTTCTCCTTCACATCCTTCCATGCTGAGCCCTGATCCTTCCTCACGTGCAAAGACTCTGACAGCCAGTTCTGCTTGTGCAGCATCCAGGGCAGAGCGGCAGAGCAGCAAGCCAGTCATGGACACACATGCATGAGGAAGGCACTGAGTACCATGGGCTGCCTTACGCACGTGATAAATGTAAGCCAGCATCCTCCCATCCCACTGTTGAAACCCTGATTTACCGTTTTAAAAAGAGAATGTGAGGGTTCCAGGCCTAAAACGATGCAGACCTGAAGCAAACCGCAGTGACCACACAATACAGTGAGTCCTGTCTCAGAACCAGCAGACAGTTCCAAATCCCCATAGCTAACACCTACGGAACTGGTAAAACCATCCTGACTTCTTGCCGCCCATATAAGGGCAGCTGCCTCTGTCCTGGCTCTCACCCTCTTTTGCAGTTTTGGAATACATCAGCCATTCATTACGCAAATACCACGAGCAGAGATGGCCCCAAACAAGACCTTGTAAGTACAAAGGTAAACTCCATATTGTTAGTGACTCAGGTAGCCCAGCTTCACGTAGGGCAATGCAGGCACTAAGTAACTAACTGTTCACCATTGCAATACATAACTATTACAAATATTAATTTGAATGTTAAAAGTATAGGAAATACGGCTGGCCCCGCGGCTCACTAGGCTAATCCTCCGCCTTGTGGCGCTGGCACACGGGGTTCTAGTCCCGGTCGGGGCACCGGTCCTGTCCCGGTTGCCCCTCTTCCAGGCCAGCTCTCTGCTGTGGCCAGGGAGTGCAGTGGAGGATGGCCCAAGTGCTTGGGCCCTGCACCCCATGGGAGACCAGGAGAAGCACCTGGCTCCTGCCTTCAGATCAGCATGGTGCGCCGGCCACACCGCGCCAGCCGCGGCAGCCATTGGAGGGTGAACCAATGGCAAAAGGAAGACCTTTCTCTCTGTCTCTCTCTCTCACCGTCCACTCTGCCTGTCAAAAAAAAAAATATATGTATATATATATAAAAGTATAGGAAATACTTAACAATGGCAACCCTCTTTGAAATGCAATCCTAGGAGACAATGTAAAGTGTACACACACACACTCTCTCTATCACTGAATATCACTCACAACAATGTATTTTCCCATAATAGTATTACAGGCTATCTTGATTTTATTCTTTTATGTTTTTCTGTATTTTCCAAATTTCCTACCAAAAAATAATGGCATGCACCAATAAAAGGCATTTTTGAATATGTAAAATAATAATATTTCAGAGATGGAGATGGAAAGTGAGAGTAAAAGCAAAATGGACAGCCTCCGAGTTTTGAGTTCCCATAAAACTCCTGACACTTGACGCTCCAGTCCCTCACTACAAGGGGTGTGTGTATGTACACGTGTGTATGTGCTTGTACACAGTGCATCTGTGTGGTTGACATTAACTAACCTAAAATAAGGAGCCTTTTGGGGGATCATGGTTGGGATAGGAACGCATGCAGGGATGAGTAGACAAGCCCCAGGAGACAGGCTGTCATCTTTTGGAGCAGCTGAAACTGGAGGACATCAGAGTAGCAGTTGACCAAGGAAGCGACCCAAGCCCAGAAGATGCCTGGGACAGAGAAAGCCCACTGTGCGTTCCCATAGATGTCCAAAACCAGAAAGACAGAAAGAGCTCCCAACTGCAGGCATCAGATAAGTTCCTTACTTCTTCCAAGTGTGCCAAGCAGCAAAGATTAAATCATGAGTTAATAATGATTCACAGCTAAGCTTTACAACACTTGGGGAGCCATGAGGGTACACCAGAATGCTCTGTGAATATATTTATCTAATTTTTAGACTACAAGAACGATTATGCTGTTAAAAATATCTACATTTGGGGGCTAGCGTTGTGGCATAGTGTGTAAAGCCACCACCTGCAACACCAGAATCCCACCTGCAATCCAGCTCCCTGCTAACAGGCTGGGAAAAGCAGCACAAGATGGCCCCTGCCATCCACGTGGGAGACCTGGATGAAGCTCCTGGCTCCTAGCTTTGGCCCAGCCCAGCGCTGGCCATTGTGGCCATCTGGGGAATGAACCAGCAGATGGAAGATTGATCTCTCTCTCTCTCTCTCTAACTCTGACTTTCAAACAAATAGATAAATATTTTAAAAATATATCTACATTTGGGGATGAAACTTGAACCAGAAACACTGCAACAAACTAAACGAGCTGACAACTTCAAGCTCAGAAATACTAAACACTCAACTCTGTGCCAAGCATTCTTGTAGATGCTTCCACCTCAGTTGTCAACAAACAGGCCAAATCTCTATCTTCCTAGAGTTTAAATTTGAAAGAATTGAGGAGGAAACAATAAAACCAAAAAGCAGATGTGGAATCTTGTTACCATAGGATACAGCACTGCACCCCTAACAAACTTGATTCTGAGATCAAAGTAGCAATGCTGTTTGAAAGGAGAGGCAGATTTCTGTTCCTGATCAAACAAACTTGATAAAAATTATGTGAGCGCTCTGATAAGTCATACAATTAAGAAACGTGCCCACACTTGCTTAAGCTGGCATTTCCCTAATATGTCTGAACACAAACTTCGCCCCTTTCAATGGAATATCTATCAACAGTTCAGAAAAGAAAAGCGTAGCCATGCCACTCATATTACATTATTCCCATGTGTGTCCTTTCTTAAGAGACAAGAATGTTTATCATGCTTCCTATAAAAATTAAAAATAAACTTTTAAGTGTTGACTCTTGAAGGTATGACAATTGATACTGCTGAAATTCCTCACCACTCCAAATGTGGGAAAAAAGAAACTTTCTCCAATTTGCCAAAGAATTACAAAGCCAACCCCACCTCCACCATCACCAAACCCATCCTGTTCCCCATTCTTGCCATGGGCTATCCACACGCAGGGGCATCATAGAAAGTCTGCAGGAAAGGACACAGTGACCACGCAGCCCATGCCCAGGAGTGAGAAGCAAGATACAAGTCTCCAGGGCACGCAAATATGTACACAGCCAGTTCTCACGATCTCCAGGAGGAAAGCAGTTGTCCTCTCTCACTGAAAAGAGGAACAGCACAGGTAACACCTATGCCCCTCTTACATGTGTTACCCCATGTGTTGACAGAAGAAAGGGACCAGAGAGGCCGACTTGTAGATGAGGAGATTTTGAATGTATTCCAGTCTCTGCGGCCATGCAGCCATCACCTCATCTTCCCTTAATCACTCTGCTTATTGTTCGCCAGGATTCCTCCCCTTCACACCTAGTCACCATGTGGGTTTAAAAGTAACCACCAGCCTCAAATCACAGGGTAAAGACGCTTTCATACTAAACAGTGCTGGGCACTAGTCATTCGGAAAAGATAAAATTAGATCCATTTGTCACGTCATATACAAGAATAAACTGAGAATGAATCAGATCTAAATGTGAAAAATGAAACTATAAAGGTGCTGGAAAATAACATGAATGAACACATGTGTTGACAAAGGCTTTCTAACTAAGACCAAAGTCCAGGAGCAATAAAAGAAAATGTTCCTCAATTTCTCTCTATAAAATGAAAGTTTTTCATGACAAGAAATATATTTATATAGTCAAAGTCAAAAAACAGTTAACAAATTGAGAGAAAGATTTGTCATGTACTCCATAGCTTAAGGGGCTAAAAAATTAATTTACAAAGACTTTTTTAATTAGGAAAAAAACCCATTAGGAAAAATAAATGACAAAAGACGTGAACAGAAAATTCACAACAATGGAACTCATACCAGTAATAAGTATAGATCTTTAAATACATAAAAAGATGCAGACTTTATCTGTAATAGAGTATGTGAAAAATAAAACTCCACCGAGAACCATTTCACACCTACTGGATTGGCAACAGTTCAGAAGCTTGACAGCCACTCTACAGCTGAGCATATTAGTGGGACCTCCCCACAGAGAGAACTCTGGCATAAAAAAGCCCTAGCAGAACGCTTCCCGTTGACCCAGCATTCCCATATCCAGGAATACACCCTGAGGATACACCTCCAATGATAGTGTTACCTATTGCAGAAAAATGCCCACTAGTCCAAGCATAGGAGACTGGCTGAGAGAGAGAGATGAAAGTTAGAGAGGGAGGGTGGCAGAGAAAGAAAAAGTTTTTTAAGCAACGTACAAAAGAGCATACGTATTATGCTGCCGTTTGTATAAGAAAGCAGAGGAAACACAAAAGCATACCAGATTAAAAAAGAAATATAGGTTGGGGGCTGGCATCATGGTATAGCTGGTAAAGTTGCCAACCATCAACTCTGCAACCCATATAGCCGCCAGTTCCTATCCCAGCTGCTCCACTTGCATTCCAGCTCCCTGCTAATGGCCTGGGACAAGCAGTGGAGAATGGCCCAAGTGTTTGGGCCCCTGCCACCCATGTGGGAGACCTGGATGAAGCTCCTCCTGGCTCTGGCTTCAGCCTGCCCTAGCACTGGACATTGTAGCCATGGAGGGAACGAACCAGTGAATGAAGACCTCTCTCTCTCCTCTCTCTATGTAACTCTGAATTTCAAAATAAATAAATAAGCCTTTAAAAAATGCAAGAAGGAGGCCGGCGCCGTGGCTCAATAGGCTAATCCTCCGCCTTGCGGCGCCGGCACACCAGGTTCTAGTCCCGGTCGGGGCGCCAGATTCTGTCCCAGTTGCCCCTCTTCCAGGCCAGCTCTCTGCTGTGGCCAGGGAGTGCAGTGGAGGATGGCCCAAGTGCTTGGGCCCTGCACCCCATGGGAGACCAGGAGAAGCACCTGGCTCCTGCCTTCGGATCAGCATGGTGCGCCGGCCACACCGTGCCAGCCGCGGCAGCCATTGGAGGGTGAACCAACGGCAAAAGGAAGATCTTTCTCTTTGTCTCCTCTCTCACTGTCCACTCTGCCTGTGAAAAAAATTTTTAAAAAATGCAAGAAGGATAAGCAAGAAAACAATGAGCTGGTTATCTATAAGAGATGTAGAGAATAACAGAGTGGAAGACATATTGAAGACACTGGCAATTCTTTGACAACATCTTTTTGGAAGCATGTTCAACCAAAGTAAATCAACAAGGACAGGAAGAATGGAAACTGAAACTAAAAGCAAACTGAAACAATCGAACCCAAGTGGAATTCAAATAAGAAGCATAATGACAGATGGAGGTAGGGATAAAGAAAAGGGAACTGGTCCAGCAATTCTTGAACACAGGTTGACAATGTACCCTATGTCCCAGGGAGAGTCGGAGATGGCAGAGAAGTACCACAAGCAGATCCCAAACTCGTTCTCACAGATTTGTTCTGTGTAGTGGCATGGGCAATTACCATTATTGCTATTAGTATGACTTGCTATTAGTATTGGTACCATTATATGTAGATGGATCCATATAATAGTGTACATAGTTTTTTAATAATTTACAAATCTGTGTACAGGTAGATATTTACAGCTACTTCAAAAAGTTGATGAACATGTTTCAAATATACTTGAAAATATTTCAAACATAAAGCTATTTGGGTGTAAAAATTTTGGAAATACAAGCATAGTTTTTACAGACTATGCATTTTCCCTGAGTTTTTTGGAGATCCCATGTATATAATTTTACACAGAGAATATCCCGGTTCTGGCCAGTGATAGGGCCCACAACCAAAGGCATCACAAGAGCAACAAGCACACTTGACACTCAGATATTGGTCTCTAATAGCATTCTCCACTGAAATGCAGAAGGACACAACGAAGAAATTGTTCATTTCAGGACTGGGACAGAGAAGATGCAAGATGAACTAAGACATTTTTCTGCTCCAGCAGTTAAGGAAATTCCAACAACAACAATGGGGACATGTCCCAAGGACACAAGGGACATGTCCCAAGGACACAGGAGTCAGCTTGAAGGGGTCCTCGCTGGCCACATCTGGAACAATTTGAGCACCAAAGTAAGTAATTACATAGTAGTAAATCATTATGAAAGATTAGAAGGGACATTTGGAAGTTCATGTTTGTATAAGAAAGAGATAGATGGTGGGAAGAGAAAAGTGCTCCTGCATAAAGCAGAATGCAGAATGTTGGATAATATGAATGATGAATTAAAGAGTGATAAGGATGAAAAATCCTAACTGTACCAGCACCATAATAAAGATTGGTTCAGACAAGAATTTCGGAGAAAATTCTGATGCACAGAATAAGCTTAATAATTACAAAAGAAAACAGAACTATGCAGAGGGGAACTGGACAACATCTTGACGAGGTGAAGAAAATGACCACCACCACTGAAGGGCAGACGGGCATGGTGAGCAAACACAAGAAGACACCTGAGGATCCTGGGCACTTACTAGCTATGGAGGACTCCTTTGGGGAATGCATCATTGGATGCAAACATAAGGAAACAATTAACTAAGAAAAAATGAGAAATATTTTATTTTTCAAAAGGGAGAGTACTGTATTCTACAAAAATTTCAATACCACAACAGATAAAAGAAAAGCTATGGAAGTGTTCCAGATTAAAGAAGACATGACAACTAAACTCCCAACCTGGTCCTAGGCTGGACTGTACACTGAAGGTGGAAATGTGGTCATGACCGTGAGGCCAGCCTTGTGGGACAGCCAGATAAACCCTACTTTCAACAGCAGCATCTCATATGAAAGCACCAGTTCAAGTCCAGACTGCTCTGCTTCTGATCCAGCTTCCTGTTAATGTGAGTGGGAAGGCAATGGAAGATGAGCTAAATACTTGGGCCAGGCTCCTGACAACCATATGGGAGACCCAGATGGAGTTCCTGGCTCCTGGCATCAGCTGGACCCAGCCATGGCTGTTACACACATTTGGAGAGTGAACCAGCACATGGAAGATTTCTCTCTCTTTTTCTCTCTGTCTGAAGCTCTGCCTTTCAAATAAATCTTGAAAAAAATGAAATAAAAAACTGGGTCAGTTGACAAAAGGAGTTGCAGACAGATTAGACTGAATTAGTGTTAAATGTACTGAAGTTGATGACTATGTTGTAGACATGAAGAGATGGTCCTTGTCCTGTTTATTATTAGGAAAAACACAGTGTCTTTAGGAGTAAATGGTCATGACATGTGCATCTCTCTCTCTCTCTCTCTCTGTCTCTCTCTCTCTCTCTGTCTCTCTCTCTCTTTCTCTCACATACACACACACACACACACAAGGTTGCAAAAGCTGCATGAAACATTCACATTACCTTTGAATTTTTATTATTCCACAAACTTTATGAAGCCCCTCACATGTACACAAATTACAAGGGGAGTGGATGGTAATGTAAATGGATAAAATGTTAATATCAAGTAAATCTGGATAGAAGATACGGGGTTTTAGACTAGTTATACTTTACATGCTTTTATACATTTAAAATCATTTACAATCAAAAGTTAAAAAAATAACCACCAAGAAAGAGAAGAGGGAAAAGGTAGTAATTGAGAATGAGCTCAATTTTCTAACAGGATTTGAAATTAATAAATTAAGCTTAAATTGTTTTATTCCATATGATACTTACATGTATGTCTCTGTGTGTGTATTTCAGAGCTACACCAAGAATTTTGTGTATTTTAATTTCACAGCAGGGCAAACAAGTGTATAATTTCTACCTCTGAAACTCCCAGGGGCAGACAACACCCACCTGTCGAGGACCTCAGATATGTAACTGGAGCTACAATGACAAGCTTTGTAGGGCAATGCAAGCCTCTGAAATTCCAGTTCACTACATCTGCAACCTGAGTACTAGTTCCCTTCTAGAAAGAGCAAGTTAAGAGTTGAAAGATGAGCTAACAATGTTAATAGCAAACATAAATTAAAAAAAAAAATATTAGCAGTGGCCTCTGGGGTTAAATACTGTGTTTCCAAATGGATTGGGGGCAGGAGTGGGGGGAGGGGGCTTGTGATACAGGGAGGGAAAGGAAGCAGCCCTCCTCCCAGTCAGCATATGGATTAGGCCACAGCTCCACCTCTCACTAAACACCTGGACTTCCCAGCAGAAAGAAAAATTAATGAATCAGGCCTTGAAGTCTCCTTCATAGATAAGTTTGGAGAATAAACAAAAAAGATATGAAGGTTAGACATTATGAGGTCAAGAACCATCAAGTGAATAGAATTTGATACTTTAACAGAAATGGGTAAAATATCTGGAAGACAGCAAAATCTTCAGTCTTCTGTTTCCAAAACAGGCTATGCTGACTGAATATATATATATATATTTTCAAAGTTATACTGCAGCTGAACGGTAGGTATTGTTCCCTTCCGAAAAGCATTAAAATATAAAGGTCAGTTAGCTTAAATGGTATTTTATTGCACATACTTTAAAAAGACCTTGAACAATTAAACCAATGAAATATACTCCTTGCTATCATTTTTAAAGGCTCCTGGAAGCATAAAAAGAAGGCACATCCCAATTTTAAAAAAAAGTTAACGCTTTCTTTTCCTTTATACAACCTTTATCTCAAAACTCAAAAGGCTTGTTTATATAGAGAGTTTCCTTTGCATTCGTGTTGTTTGGGTGAATTTTTTGGTCATCCAGCAGTTTTCTCTTGGGTATCCGGAAGGTGATAGCCCACAAGTGTAGGCCAGAACACCAGGTAAGATGGTAACCAAGATGCTACCAAAACCCAAGACTACATCAAGGTCTCAACAATGAGGAGCTTTAAAATAAGGCAGATGCTCCAATCCCACCCACATACATTGTGATTCAGGTAAATATGTTAGGGACCAAGCACATTTTTTAAGTTCCTCTGGAGATTCTAAAAGGTGGCCAGCTTTCTAAATTTCCAGATGAGAAAACCTGCAAGCTCCTTTGCTGCCCCTCAGTCCTAGAAAAACACCTAAACCTTCTGTTGATTCACAATGTCCCTCGAGTGACACTGACAGCATCAATTTCTTTCTTATCCTTACTCAACTTCCACAAAAACAAAATGGCAAAAATAACAAACCAATCTCACCAATGTACAGACAAGTTTTCAATAAATTTTAAAGCATCCTGTAAATGAGAATATTAGCTTTACCAACTCCCTTACAGCGGTATTTTTATTTCTTCCTTGTAGAACACTTTATTTAGAGAAGCGTTAAGCCTGTGATTATACAATATATTTATAAGTAGGTAATACAAATGTATTAAAAGTATGTTATCACAAAAAATTAAAAGGATAAAAAGAAGGGAAGGAGAGAGGAGGGAGGGAAGAAAGTATTACATTCCTAGAATCACATCTATGAAATTCATGAAATCTGTTCTAAATATATTAATACATAAAAAGTAATAAAATTTTTAAAAAGAACTATGAAAAAAGAGGGAAAAAAATATTCCTGAACTTTTCAAAGGTATTGCTCTCTGATCAACCAGTCTTGATTAGATTAAGGCTCTAAAAATAGCCTCCACCTTTTTATCTAGTGACTAGTGCCTTGAATATGGGTCCTTAGGACACAGAATCAGAGGCCCCACAATAAGAAGAGTTCTCCAGCAGTCATCTGGACAACCAGACCCTGTCTTCAGGAAGCAAAGGGCTCACTATCCCATTTCATAGATGGCTCAGTGAGGCTCAGAGGACTGGAGGACTTCAGCTCAGGCATACGTCTCCACACTTGATGCGTCAGAACTTTCAGGGGAACAGAGTCCCGGTTCTAGTTCATCCAGTGCCGTGAGACAATCAGGATCCTTGTCTCAGCTCTGCAACCCCTAGCAAAGGAGGGTGAGACTCCACAACCTCTGGTCTGAGATCACAGAATCAAAGGAAAGCCTGAGGCTGGGCAGCTGTCAAGTCATTTAGCCAATCAGTAATTCTGAGCAGGATGTTCAGTGTGGCTACACCTCTACTTGTCCATCTACAAAGCAAGAAAAAAAAATGATTTTTTTTTAGTATTGAAGAGTTCATTTGATTCAGTTAAATAAGTACCTGAGCCCCTACTGTGGGTCTTGTATACAGCAGGTGCTAGGAAAAAGCAGTAGACTTTCCTGCCCTCCAAGGACTCCCAGTTTCACTCACTTCCAAGGAAAACTTGGGTCCTGAACAGCAAATGTAGGAACTAGAACGAATACTCAAGATCTCATGCCCTACTTAGACTACTTAAATTACAAAGATGTGGAAAGTCAGCAGAGATGTCAGATAAGAGGACTGGAATGCAATTGGTATATTGCCTACAAAGAGGAAAGAATTCCCTATAATGAAATTTCAAAACACTGGGCTTGGGATATGAGAAAGGGCAGAGGATGTTAATCACAAACAAATTAGTGAGATAAATTGCAAGGTGTCTGCTTCCTCCAGGCTGGTGATTACAAGGCTTTATGGGTCATCATTCCTACTTAAAGGAAGGAAAAATGAAATAGACACCAGGAAATAACTGGGCGTTCCCAAAGCCCTCAAGTACTATGGATTTACTGTTAATGGGGGAAAAAAATAATGGACGTCATCTTGTTCAATAACCAAACTGCATAGACAAGGGACTAGACAGGGATACAGGAACCTGCCCAAGATGTTGAAATAATTAAGAAGCAGGTAGAACATCCAAAGCATACCCTAAGTTGTTTGTCCTTTAGAAAATCCTCACATCATTTCACAGGAACGCATGGTTATCAGCCAAGGAATGAAACAGACAACTCTGAATACACTTTTAGCAATTACAGCCAAGAAACAGAAATCTTTGCAATTTCCTAGCAAAATAAAATTTCACGGACAAAGGAGAACAGAAAGGGCAGCACAATGTATTGGCTTTTTTTTTTTTTTTTAAATCAGGGCACGTTTCAACAAATGCAAAGTTATTTTGATCTTTTTTTTACATGTGGGAGTAGGAAGAAGGAAACTTTCTTTGTTATATTATTCTCAAGTTCAAAGTCTTTATTGCATGGGAGTCATTATTATAGGAGCTGGCATCTAAGAGGAAGTGAACAGGCAATGGGAGAGTGAACATTTCCTGAGCATTTGCTCTGTGAACAGCTCTGGCCAGAACCTGCAGGGGGACAGAATTGTAAGTAAGAAACATCATCCTGCCCACAAATTGCTTAAAATCAAATGAGGTGGGGCTGGCGCTGTGTCTTGGTGGCTTAACGCCCTGGCCTGAAGCGCCAGCATCTTATATGGGCACCGGTTCAAGACCCAGCTGCTCCATTTCTGATCCAGCTCTCTGCTGTGGCCTGGGAAAGCAGTGAAAGATGGCCCAAGTCCTTGGGTCCCTACACCCACGTGAGAGACCCAGAAGAAGCTTCTGGCTCCTGGCTTCAGATTGGCGCAACTCTGGCCATTGCAGCCATCTGGGGAGTGAACCAGTGGATGGAAGACCTCTCTTTCTGTCTCTCTCTCTGCCTCTCCTCTCTCTGAGTAACTCTGGCTTTCAAATAAATAAATAATTTTTTTAAAAAAATAAATAAATAAAATCAAATGGGGGGCAGAATCACAGGAATAATTTACCTTCATTCAAGCCTGGAAGGATCAGTTCCAGGAAGAGGACAGCTAGCAACAGAGGCGGGACAAGAAACCAAGCCATCACTTGCACGGCGAGGAAAGGCGGCGTGGACAAGACAGCAAGCCAGGAGATTAGGAGGAGCAATCGCCTCCCACCCCACTGGGTTCCATCAGGGACCCTCTAAGGCTCCATGCCCCCTGCCAGCCAAGTTTCCCAAAGATACTTCTGTGACCAAGCCAAGTAACACACCAAGGGGCCTTCAAAAAGTTCATGGAAAATGTGCATTACGGGAAAACTACCCATGGGTTTTCAAATGTCCTTGCACCAAAATGCACTTCTCTTTTATTCCATTTTTCCATGAATTTGTAAAGTTCCCCACTCGCATAGCTCAACGTGCTTTTCCGCCCTGCATCCATCTTCAGACAGTTCAGCTACGCTAGTTGGCCACACAGCGCATTCAAAGCCCTGGGCGGGACATTCTGAGGAAGAAAGAAACTCATTAGACACGGTCCATGCTCTGCTGCGGAAATACAGAATCGTTCACCCGCCATTCATTCGTTCGGCTGACGTGTACTGAGAATGTGCTGGGTACCAGGTACTGATGTGTACGCGAGAGCTTTAGAAAGAAGCAGGACAGGGCTGAGGTCGCAGGACAGGGCAGAAGATGAACACGCAACACACAGGAAGCACCAAGCAAGCGCTTAAGCCAAAGGATAGGTGTTTGGAAAGAGTGGGTCACTCTGAGGAGACAGGGGTGTGGTGCCAGGCGGCATGGGGGGGCCACCCCCACCACTACCGATTATATTCTGCCTCTCACACCAGAGAGAATGAATTAAGTGTCTGCTAGAGACACGTGCACCACACAGCGAGAGTCCCCGGGGAGTACTCCGAGCAAAGCCTGGGCTTGAAGGGAGGGTGGCGTGTCTTTTAATTGCTTTGATGAAGCACAGGCCAACCAGCAAATCAAATCCGAAAGAAACTGTAGAGATGGGTATTCTGAGGTCACACACTGTTGGTAGTGGACAGAGGATGGGACCCAAAGCTCAGGCCGACAGATGGCCGGACCACACGGTGCCTCTCTCTCAGGCCACAGTGCCTCTTCCAGGCCTGCAAATGAGCTTGCCTTCTCACCCAAGCCACACTGCACAGGACCGTATCAGCAAGAGACAGAGGCTCGGACAGTGTTTCTGAACTTCCCACCCCGACCTGGTGCACTTTTCATTATTGTTGGCCTGAGGAGGCATGTTTGTTTTAAGCACTCCCAAACGAAAAGCCGTTCTCAGCCTTCCTACAACTACATATAAGAAGATGCACACCTGATCTCAGATTCGAGTTGAGATGCATATTCCACTTGACCTCTTTCTGCAGTGGGAAAGATGAGGCCCAGGGAGACTGAGGTCACCTTACAGGTACAGCCCCATCACCTGAAGCAAGGGGCTTGTATCTGTCACTCAACACTGCCAGCAGGGTGGTGTCTGGCCTCATTCTCACAGCCCACAGTTTTTGTAGACTCAAGAGTGACAGACCCCAGGATGGCAAGGCCCTTGGCAAAAGGACAATATGGATGAACTTGTATATTGCACAGACAGATCACAAGAAATTAAGACATAAAGGAAGAGAGAAGGAAACCATTCTATAACTTTTCACAACAGCTCCTCAATGGTCCTGCCCAGACCCAGCCTCTGTAACAAGTCCCTGGACTCTTGCTCTCTAAAGGAACTGCCCCAAATCACACCCATTTCCTATCAGTTCCCAACAGCAAAGGCGGAAGAGGATTGCCAGTTTCCTATGAAGTGTGGGGACAGAGGAAAGAACTTTAGAAAGAATCAATATTACATCAGTTTCTACTAGTTTGTCCCATGATGCTGTATAACTCCTGAAGACAGGAAAAAATAAGCTTCCAGTGTTGATGCAAAAATGGGAGTTTTTGCTGGGATGTGTCAATTGTCACCAGGGCATTTCTTAGTAAGATTTTTCTTACTGTCAACTTTTTGTTATATTAATTATAGCTTGATCAGTGTAGGAGCTATTTTGAATCTATGGGACTTTCCTAACCAGCTTGTTTTGTCATTTTAAAGTCACTCACATTCAGGGACTAAACAATATGGCAAATATCTTTTTCTCCCTGTCTCCTTTATACTCAAATTCTAAACAAAGGAACCATCTGTTTTCTCTCTAAAAACATCAGCCCTTGTTTTCATTTTGCCATTAATAATAATGCCTCAAACTTATATAATATCTTTCTCCAACTTGCTTATTACAGCATTTTGCAGACATCTCATTCATCTTCAACATTATCCCCAATAAACTGAGAAGAAATGGCAAATGTCTGCCTGTTTGAAGTGAGAAAGTGCTCATTGGGTGTTTCAAGAATTTTGTATAAATGATGACAGGTTGGCAGCAGAAGGGACCTCGGTGATCTGCTGGGCCAGCTGTGGCCCTTACCTATGTAAAAGGGAGACTCAGAAAGGAGAAGTGACTCCTGTTATATCTGAGCACTTAGTTCTCTACCTCTGTAAGCAGTGAGGATAAGAACTGTGCCTTGGGGCTGGTGCTGTAGTATAGAGGGTAAAGCAGCAGACTGCAGTGCTGACATCCCACATGGACACCAGTTCGAGCCCTGGCTGCTCCACTTCTGATCCAGCTCCCTGCTAATGTGCCTGAGAAGGCAGTGGAGCATGGTCCAGGTCTTTGGGCTTCTGCACCCATGTGGAAGACTTGGAAGGAGCTCCTGGCTTTAGTTTGGCCATATGGGGAGTGAACCAGCAGATGGAAGATTCTCTCTCTCTGTCTGCCTCTTCCTTTCAAATAAATAAATAAACCTTTAAAAAAAAAGAAAGAAAAAGAACTATGCCTTTACATTTTTGCATATCCAGTGCCTGGTGTGTAACAAGCGTTCATGTGGATATTTGTTGAATAAATGAGAATGCTTGTGAATAGTGACAAGGGTGGCTGTGCAGAGCTCAGCTCTCCTGCCCTCCTGTTTAGTGTGCTGTTTGGGTTTGTTTTTATCGAGTGTATATACCATGTAGGACTGAATGCAAGGAGACTCTAATAGAGATAAGACCAGAAACAGGCTGGGCTCTAAGGTGCAGGTTTATGCTTGTGAGCAAGCAGCTTGCTGGACAATCCAGGAGGAATCACCAGCTGAGCCACTGGCCATGCTGGAGCGACTTGTGTCATGGCTTACTCTGCAAAGCTCTGCATTCCTCCTGTGCTCCATGTAGCTGAGGATTTGGTAGTTATTCCACAAACACCATGCAACTGGAAAAAACGGCCTGCCAACACCGACGGAGAGCCTGTCTCCCCAACACCCCCAGAGCCCAGTAACAGAGCATCTTCTACCCGGTGACTGAACCTCATCCCTCGCAGTAACTCGAGAGGACTCGCAGCGTCACGATCATGAAATCCACCAGCCCACAGTTTTCCAGTGAGTAGAGAGGTCATAGGATTAAAGACGTTCTGCCCATATGCCTCACTGGAAACCAGCTACTCATCTGGCACATCTTCCAAATATTCAGCATGTTCTATTCCCCAATGCTACTCCTGGCAGTTGTACTGGAAATCAACTGTTTCTAGAAAACCATGTTAAATGTGAGTACCTGTCACCTGAATTACTTCTACAGTAAGAGTTCTAACACAGTCAGTAACTCTCTAAAGATCTCCAAAAAAGGTCGTCCGTTCAGATGAGAAAGCTGGAGATCCTTTGAGAGAAGGATTTCTTTTTTAATAAAAGAAAACGAGAAATCAGAGGAACAAGGAAAACTCAAGTGTTTATTAATAGGGAGTCACATCAAGTGGATCAGTTACAGATAGGAGCAGGAAACAAATAAATGTCAAAGTAAAGAAAAATGCACATAAATAAACTTCAAATGATTCCAATGACCTTTTTTTTTTTTTTTCTCCAACAGGGGGAAGAAGATGGGGACAAGAGGAGAAGAGAAGCACGGGGCAAGGAAGGAGACGCCTGAATCCCAAAGACAGCCTGTCTGGCATGGACCGAGAGGCTGCTGCGCTGTCAGGGACTGCCCAGCACACCGCAGAGAGGCATTTGTATCAAGCCAGGCAACATCCGCAAGAGAAATGTACAACACGTACTTCGGAGCAGACGGCTGCAGGGAGCCTACACAGATCCCAGACACACACGGCAGCTTGAACTCAGGCTGTATCCGTAACCCCTTTTACACCAGTAACCCCTTCTGCACCTGCCACTCTCCCTCGTAGGCTAGCAGGCTGTCCCTGAAACCAGAATTATTCTTGCAAGAACTACACGAAACATTAACCCTCTCTACACATGTTCCCGATAAGACTTAGCCCTTTTCACACATATGCACATTCTTACTGTCATGCTACTTCCAAAAATATCAGTTTGGACTTTGTATCCAACATCCTAACATTTTACATTCAAAAATGAAAAGGGTCCTCCTATACAGGGAAACTTCAAGAGCATCTGTGAAAAAGATGAACTGAAAGATAAGTCTACTTTGGTGTGAAAAAAAATTTGGAATCCATGCATCATTTTTTTCCATAAAATGCTTTTTTCCAGGAACTTTCTGAAGACCTCTCGTATTTCAGAATCTATAAATCATCTACTGTGTGTTACTTGACTAGCTTTGATCTCCAAACCTCTCAGAAGATTCTTTCTTAATTTAACTCTCCCAGAAGATTCTTTTAAATATAACGAATGGGCAGGTCCATTCGCTAGATGTTTGTCTCGGCTCTAACCACGGGTCTACTCACATCTGCAGGAACAGAGAAGGCCTGAGAAGGTAGGACCCCAAAGACGGTGATGCTCCGTCCCCCCCGGGCGGCCCTACTGGCTAACTGGTAACTAGCAATGGATACTCAGCATTATACTTTCCCAAGTAAAAGTTTCTACCAAAGGGTGTTGCTGCTGGTCTAAATATTCTAACCATTCAGTTAAAGTTGGATGAGCATAAGTAAGGCTCTCAACCATTGTGACCACCACTTTCCTATTCTACCAAATAAAGCAGTAACGCAGTCAATTCAGTAAACTTTAGACTCCCTTCTGGTTTTTCTGTCTGTCTCTCCTCACTCCCCCGTCTCCCATACACATACACATGCACTCTGACCCCAAACCCTCACTCTGATCCAGTCAACAACCTTAGAAGACAAGCTGGAAGCAGTTTCCACCCCTGTTCCTCCTCACGAATTCTTTGCTTAAAAGTTGGTACTGAAAAGTTTTTGAGCAAAGACAAATGAGACACACAGACACCAGAGACACATACACCCCACCTGGAGAGGAGGTCCTCGGAGGAATGCAGCAGTCTGTTCCTCACCCCAGGCCACCAAGGCAGCCATCTGCCAGCTCTGCGGACTAGGGGGCAGGAGTGCCAGGGTTCCAACTGCTGAAGTTCAATCTCCAGTTCTTACTGTCTGAGACCTGGAGCAAGACACTTTACCTCTCTTGGCCTCAGTTTCCCTAACTGTCAAGTGAGGTGTTTAGAATAAAATAAAAACCAAAGCACCTATCAGCTTTAATATCGTGCCTGAGGGCTCTAAATCCCATTCAAAATAAACGCAAGCACCCACCCAAGCCCTGCAGCTGCTGTCGGCATGTACCTCCAAGTTTGCAGATAAACGAAAGTGACTTTTTGCATGATGTTGCGCAGTCCATCATAGCAGCACATCAATGGGTGCAAACACTTCTAATTTGTGTTTGTTTATTTGTTTATTTCCAGGCTAAGGATGCTGCGGTCTCCTCCAACCAATGGCCTTTGGACACTCCATGATGCCTTTATTTTAACCACGGATCCCAAGTTCCGAAACTGAACACATGAAAGTAGAAATCACGTAGTAAAAATACAGAGCCTGAAATATCGAGAAAATGATTTAGAGAAGATATCAGCTCCCTCTTTACAACCTTTTTTTGTTAAAATCAACAATGGTAGTAAGAAATAAAGATAATAAAGTAAAAATAAAATGGAGCTCAGAAAAGACTAATTTGCCTGGAATTCCTTTCAGCCGTGTAATCGGCATGAGCAGCAAAGACCATAATACTCCCGCTTCTATTTGCTGCCCTCAACTGACATGCTTGGCCGTTTGTTTTGTTTTAAATAAAATGGGGAAGCAACAAATATATTAAATCCATCTGCAAAAAACCCACATTTGCATGTGGAAAACAAATAAGTGGGTGTCTGAATGGGTGATTAGGCGTGCAATTGCCCATCTGCAGCCAGGGCCCAGGCGTCTCTGCAGGTGTAGCTGCCACAGAAGCCGAGAACCCGAACAGAGAGTCCTCCGCTATGAAGGGCTACAGGTGCGGGGAACCAGGACCCCGGCCCCACGCTACCGGACTAGGTCTCAGCAGCCTGCAGCTTCGGTCCCAGCTCCCGACCCACAGCCCCTACATGTTCAAACTGAAGAGTAGAGATACCTTTTGTCATATATATATATTTTTTTTACACTTCTGTGGGTTCTTTACATCAATAAAGCCAATTTTTTCTGAGCATCTTCAATGTGCGGTTAACAAATAGCTGTTGTTGCAACTATCTTTTCTGGCACGTATGACCTCTCCTACCCTCCGCACTCCAGCCACAGTGGCATCCTCATATTTCTGGCCAGCACGAAAGATGCTTCCAGCACAGGACCTTTGCAACTGCTTTCTCTCAGTCGGAAGGCTTCTCCCTCCCGCCCCCCCCCCCCCCCACACACACACCCCTGGCAGCCCCCACAGCTCAGAATTCCTCCCTCCCTTCACTGGGGCCTCTGCTCAAGCACGTTTGCATCAGGATGGCCTCCAACCAATAAAATGTCCCTCCCTCCTTCGTACCCTTAGCCAGATTTTTAAAAATCTTAATACAGATCACAAGCTAAATATTAAACACTTGTTCATTCGCTTGCCTGATCTCACTGATAGTTGATTCTATAGCCCCAGCACCAGAAATAGCATCCAGCACATAGTAGGTTCCCAATGGATTAATAAAGTAATGAGGAATCATTAGTACTGTCTGCATGCCCGTGTACTAGGAACATGTGACCACTATGGCATACAAACAGGATCCCTGTCCTTAAGAGGCTTCTACAACCTGGTAGAGAAGGAAGATCATGAAGAAACTGTTCACGTGGCAGGGCAAAGCTGTAAGAATGCTCTGCTGGACACATAAGCAAAGCACTCAGGTAGGACAGAAAAAGCAAATCACTGGCACTGGGGGAGGGTTGGAGGTGGCCTAAAACTCAGAATTCTCTGGCCCTATCTCAAAAACAAAGATATCATCCTCAGGGCCAGTGCTGTGGCATAGTGGGTAAGGCCGCCACCTGCAATGCCGACATTCCATACGGGCGCTTGTTCACATCCCAGCTGCTCCTCTTCCAATACAGCTCTCTGCTATGGCCTGGGAAAGCAGTAGAAGATGGCCCAAGTCCTTGGGCTCCTGCACCTGCGTGGGAGACCCGGAAGAAGCTCCTAGTTCCTGGCTTCAGATAAGCGCAGCTCCAGTTGTTGCGGCAAACTGGGGAGTGAACCAGTGGATGGAAGACCTCTCTCTCTCTCTACCTCTGCCTCTCTGTAACTCTGCATATCAAACAAATAAATAAATATTTAAAAAATCCTCAAAAATTATATTTAGTATAAAAAAGTACTATGAAATCTTCAGTTAGTCTCCTGTCTTTCCTTCATCAATAATGTTAAGTGAGACAAAAGATTGCCCAAGACAAGTCAGCATTTATGTGTGCCAAGACCATGGATAAAGGAAGAATCACTTGCCTCCATAAAGTCTTCATTTAGGAATGTAAATTACTGAAATATACAAAAATGTGTCCTCAGAAAATTCTAGACTGTCAAGATAGGGAGGACCTTAGCGGTCATGGTAACAACTCCTTACACCTTTTACTAAATCCCTGTGCATGTGAATCTGCACCTAAATGCCTGCAGTGATAGAGAACTCTGATACGCAAACTGTGGGTTACTCTTAACGGTAAAATATTCCCCACACTGTCTTTCTGTTGCTGCCAGCCCCTGCTCCCAGAGCTGTTGTGAGGTCACAAGACAAGAGTCATCCAGAGCCGCTGTGGAGTTTTTTGGTTCAGTTTTGCTTTGCTTTTGTTTGTTTCCTTTTCATTTATTTGAAATACAGAGAGACAGAGATGGACAGAAAGAGATCTTCCATATGGTATCTCACTCCCCAAATGCCTGCAACAGCTGGGGCTGGGCCAGGTAGAATCCAGGAGCCTGGAACTCACCATGGGTTTCTCACAAGGGTGGCAGGGACCCAAGTACTTAAGCTGTCATCTGCTGCCTCCCAGGGTCTGCATTAGCAGGAAGCTGGAACCTGAAGCACAGTTAGGACTTGAAATCAAGCACGCTGTGTTGTGGGATGCAGGCCTGCCAAGCAGTACCTCAACTAATGAGCCAAACACCTGCCCCCAGGAGGTTTTAAATGCCAGTTCTTAAAACTTTAACATAAGGGACCTAAAACACAAAATGAGAAAAGAAGCTAAGAAAGGAGTAAGGGCTAGCAAGAATACTAAAGAATACGGCTCCATTCTCAATAGGAAAAAAATGCCTTGCTATAATCTGTATTACAGGAACACTTTCATTATGTAAAAGCCTATTTGGTTTTCATGTCATTCTTAGATTACATCATAGAGTGGCTGCAGCCGTCTCATACCATCGTATAAATAAATCACTAGCTTAATCATAGAACCAGCCAGGGCCCCAGATTTAAAAGGAAAATATTAGATCATTTTTAATAACTGATATAACTCAAGCCAGTTGCCATTGAAGCCAGGTGAGGTGATCTCATCCTAAATAAGTCCAGAGGGGAACCAAGGAGGTTCAGAGCTGGGCAGGGCCCAGGGACACTTCCACTTACAGAGGCAGAAGTCGCCAATGGCCCCGCAGTGAGGCTCAGACTTGGCATTGGACACTCTTGTCATGAAACCCAACGCTTTTAAGGTCTTCCTTGAGAAACATAGCTTATGTTGTTGTCACAGCAGACAGGCAGGCAGGTAGGTAGATAGATTTACTTATTGAAGCCAGAATTACAGAGAGAAATGGAGACAGAGGGGGACAGAGAGAAAGATCTTCCATCCACTTGCTCACTCCCTAAAAGGTCACAACCACAGGGCTGGGCCAGGCCTAAGCCAAGAGCCTGGATCTCCATCCAGGTCTCCCACATAGGTGGCAGGGACCAAAGCACTTGGGCCATCTTCTACTGCTTACCCAGGTGCATTAGTAGGGAGCTGGATCAGAAGTAGAACAGCTGGGACTGGAGCCGGCCTAGTATCCCAGGCAACATCTTAACCCAATGGGCCACAATGCTTGCCCCCAGAGTGACCATATTGTCAACTATCAGAAAACATGAGCATTTTGTGATGTTTTAATTTATGTCTTGTGAACTGTTGAAAAAGTATTAAATGTTAAGGTTTTCAATTATTCAGGAAAACATGAAATCTGGAGTGACTGACATGTACATGTTTCAGGTCTTACTCAAGCTGAAGGGACTGGGAGAAGTGGGGATATTGAGACATTGGCCCAGGAAATCAAAGAACTACATGTGATTTACAGCAGCATCACCGACTATCAAGGGAATCAAAAACAACACTTAATGTGCACCAACTACACACTAAGTACCACACTACATAGGTACTTTAACTATTTGCTGCTTTGTGAGCACAAAAGACTCTATGGTACCTTAGATACTATTTGCCCCATTACTGAGAGGTGGAAATAGGTATAAAAAGCAATTAGCTGCCTTAAGTAAGATTATGTAGCTAATATATGGTAGTCTTCCTACTTCAAATTCCACTTGATCATGTTGCCTTCTCTCAACTAAAACTCTATTTCCTTCTACATACCTTCAATAAAAATGAAAGAATTGATAAGAAATACTGAGAGCTGAAAGAGAACCTGGAACAGGGAATAATATTAACATTCTGGCCACTGGCATTCTCAATGGCCAAGCCTAGGCTTTCCTCATTTTGGCTCTAGGGCTACTAACAAGCTTGACCATGATCTCATGTCTCTCATTTCCATTAATTTTTTAGGACTGTGAGGGTAGACCCTGAGGGAACCCGTCTCCTTCTATAAAGTGAACCGCCAAGCTCGTTTTTATAAAAGGACTATTTTGGTGGGAGGAAGAGATGGATGCTCTGGAAAAGAAAGTTTCTGCCAGACAGACGGCACTGGCTGCGGTTATCAGTCTGATCCCATCAGCTTCACAGTCATGTTGGGCATCAGCTCTCTGTTCCTGATCCGAATGTTATTCAGCACTCCAGAGAGACATGGTCTGAGCCAAGGAATACCATTTTATGCAACTTTTCAGGACACAGCACGACCCAACAGGAGAGGCAGTTCCCTGAAGTTGAACTACAGGGACAGCATCAAGACTCAAGTTTGCCCTGTGTTCCCTAATCTGATTCTGGGGCAGGAGAGAGGTTGAGAATAGAAGAGAATCGCTTCTCAGCCTTTTGGCTAAGATCAAGTGTGGAGAATAGAAGGGAGAGAAAACATGCCCCCGCGTTGTCTGGACTCAGTACAGAGCAGCTGTGGCAAGGCGGATGGGGAAACGTGGAGAGACGTGGTCTTGGGGTGCTTCCCTGGCTCCCCGCTGTCTCGATGGCCCCAGGGGAAAGCCTGCCCTCCTCTGGGGCCCTGTGTCACACAGAGAGAGCAATGCACTCAGGCACAAACCTTCAGACATTTCCACCAAAGCAGCTCTCGCAGCTGAGGAGGGAAAAGCGTAGCAGCATGGGAACAGAGCATCACCTGACCTCAGAAAAGCCATGCCAATGTGACTTTCTGTATCAATGCTGATCTTCAGAATTTCAAGCGCAGTCTCCTCCAGAAAGGTTCCAGACTCAAAATGATCCAGAGAGGTGAGCTGGGTTTATTCGGTCACCACAGGTAATCTCGACTGGCACATTAGCACAGTCCACTGCAACCTGGGGTATCAGCGGTCGGCAGCCCCTAGGATAGACCCCTATAATTGCACCTCGTGCAGCCACTCCCCTGAAGGGGGACCGGATATAGTGATTCACTTCTAGCAAAGAGAACGAGGAAGCGGTAAAGGGGGGCGGGGGAAGGTCACTTCCAGGATTAGGTTATAAAACAACTTGGTCCCATAGAGCTGCCCTATAGAGAAGCCCATGTGGCAAGGAACTGAAGCTCTTGATCCAACTAAATCGTGCCAACAACCATGTGAGTGAACTTGGTACCAGATCTTCCTCAGCTGAGCCTGCCGAGGAGAATGCAGGTTCAGCAACCTGACCTCAACCTCCTGAGAGAGGCTGAGGCATCCATCTAGGTTGTCCCCAAATTCCTCACTTACAAAAGACTGTGAGATAAAAAAAATGTGTCTTGCTTTAAGGTGCCAAGTTTGCAAGTAATTCGCTATACTGCGTAGATAACTAACAGTGTTAAAATTGTCAGTGCAGTCCTGGATTTTCGAATGGCCCCCACTGAGTTCACCATTTTTCATGAGGCCTAGAAAGCAAACCATAGAGACTCAGTATAAGGAACTTTCCAAAGAGACCTTTGTCCCCAAGAAGGCAGAAATGTTTCCAGCTTGGTGACATATACTCAAGCATGCACAGGCCACACAGAGATGACTATGGTCATACAGTGGCTATAACTGCTGTGCACCACCAAGTCAACATGGCACTTTCTTATAACAGCACATGGGTAGGAAATGAGTTGGAGACAACTACAAACAAGTTGGGCTTGCGCCATAAAGCTCCATGGCCCACTGGCAAGTTCTGAGGTTAGATACTCTGCTCATAGAAACCTCCCCAGATGTGCCCAATGCTCTCTACCCTTCCAATCTATTATGGATGCCCCTTGACAACTGAGCTTGTAACTTAATTTCCTTGATTTCCCAAACACCTAGCAGGAAACCTGAACTATATTTGATGAATAATAAACGTGTGTTGCCAACAATATTCTCTAATGTGTATTTCTCTCCTTTAAGTGTGTCTTTCTCCCCCACTATAAGTTTCTCAAGGCCAGGACTACAAACTTCTCGAGATCAGGAATCGTCCTTAACTTACTATGGTTCCTGGGGTCACTAATATCCAAACACAGGAATCATAGAGGCAAACAACCACATAATCCAGGAACGATGGGAGACACTTAGTAGAATCCACCACGGATTCTATCCACTCAGCCATCAGATACCTCCTGCCGCAGGGTAACCAAATGTAGAAGGCCCCAAGGATTCTGACCTCCTGGGGTCATCCTCAAGATATGGCAGCGGTAGCTCTCCACTAAGCACAGGACCAAGAGAGAGAAGAATGTGGAATTAGGTGGAAGGAATCGATAGAGAGATGGCTCTACCTTTTACTTTCAAGACAGTAAGCGTACCTCCTACAAGACATCTAGGGGTTCCATGAAGAGCCTTAGACTCTCAGGAGGTCAGATGGGTCACTGCTCAGACTCAGCAAACTTTCTCATAACATTTAAAGCTAACAACATAGAAGCAAGAAAAGCTGGCAGATGGTCACACAGGCCCAGAAACAACCTGAGTGACTAACAGCTGAGAGCCAAGACATTCACCTCGGACGGAAGTGACCAATGCTTTGCTTCCGGCACAGACTAATACCTGATACTTCTGAGGACCAAAGAGGAAATATTAAAACTGAAAGCCCTTGGCTACAGTCAACAATAGTACACTGGTATCAACAGAGGAAAATAATTTCCTTCCTGACTCCCACTGGGCCAGTCGAGCCTGGAGCAGAAGGTGTGATTATCTAATCAAACAAAGCAAGAGCCAAACAGGCTAGACCGCAGCTTCCACGGGAGCGCTCAAGCATCAAGCTTCCGAGGTCTCCAAATATATCTCCCTCCACCTCCTGCTGCAAAGTAAATGTGAAAATAATCCTACGCCGTCCTACTGCAACATTAACCATCACTGTTAAACAAGGTTCCAGATGTAACTCCTGTCCAGCTCTGAGAACTGATCAGTGCCCATCTAGTGTCGGGAGGATGTGGATACAGGAAGGTCATGCATCGAGCATGTACTATGCACCAGATGTGGTGCTGGGCTCTTGACTTACATCGTCTTATTTTTCTTTATACTCAAAATGAATCTTCAAAAAAAAAAGAAATTAACTATAATCACCTATAATGCATGGACCACGTGTTAAAGTATACAAAACAGGCAGGCATCTATCAACTCAGCACATTTGCTCTAAAGAAGCATGAGAAGTAGACAGTGCAATGATTACTGTTTCTAATTCTCAAAGCAGGAAAATGAGGGTAGAGAGATATTGTTTCTCTAGGGCTGCACATCTGATACTTGGCAGATCTTTGGTTACTATCACCCCACCATATTCATAGTCTTTTTTATGCATTCACAAACTCCGTAGGCCATACTGGTCCCAAAAGTCTCTTTCCATCTAGTCATTAGTTTCATGCTCATAAATCCAGGTTGTCCAGCCTCATCTGTGCTACAGTTTCTATCACTAACTCCCCAACAGATAGTCAGCCAATGCCTGACAGAACACACTCAAGGAAAAGAACATTCTCAACCTTCCAATTTATTCTTTCTAACCATAGCAATGCACGCTGCATCTGCTATGTGCCAGCTATCCACTAAACCCTAGGGACATGAATATAAGACACTGCTTCTCTTTGGATTGGGTTTTATTCTTTCATACATTTTTATTTATTCTCACTTTATCTGAAAGGCAGAGAGACAGAGAGGCAGGAACAGACACACAAAAAAAGATCTTTTATCTGCTGGCTCACTCCCCAAATGCCCACAACAGCACAAGTGTGGCCAGGACCTCAATCCAGGTCTCCCACCTACCTGGTAGGGACCCAAGTATGTGAGCTATCACTCGCTGCTTCCCAGGGTGCACATTAGCAGGAAGCTGGAATTGGAAGTAGAGTGAGGAGCAAAATCTAGGCCCTCCAATCTGGGACATGGACAGCTCAAGTCATCCTGTACAGCTTTGCCAACCCCCTGCCCTTGGGTTTTATATTCTTGAAAGCCATGATCACCTGTGCCCAGATATCCTGCCTTCTGCAGTCTCACTCCTGCACAGTTCTTAACAGGACATAATTTCTGGTCCCCTTAGCATCCTGCTATAGAATTCAGGTGGCTAATGTCCCTTTGGGAAGATGAGGCAAGAATTAAATCCTAACACCCTGGGGGGACAAAAGGGGGAGGGTGGTAAGTGAATATGTAGAATGTCCATTGCTGTCCTTTCTCCCAATCCTAACAATTTCCAGATATTCCCCTAAAGGGTCATCTCTTCTCCACTGTGTGGCTGCCAGGAGGTTTGAGAAGGGCCATCTCTAAACTCACCTCTAGGAGAACCCTGGTTCAGCTACTAGCGTAGTGCCATCCTCCAGGTCTCAGTGAGTGGTGAGGAGTGCAGCGAGCCAAGCCTACGTGACTATGGAAAACAAGGGAAGGAAGATACCAATGGCCTGGGCTGCAGAGGGCAACCACGCCATTGCTCCAACATAAAAGATGCTGAGGCTGAAGCCAACACACCAGAGAAGCAAAGCAAGGAGCGTGGCAGGGAACCAAAGCTGGAGTGCTGCTAAACTGAGCCCGAAGACCACCTTCCCTCTAAAGCTGCCATGTGCAAGATCGCCCACCCATTTTGGTCTGCATACCACACTCCATTCAGTGCAGTCTAAGGCTGCATCAGCATCTCCGAAGACAAAAGCCGCTTCTGGCTCACAACTAGCTGACGGACAACAAAAACTTCTGAGTCTCTTCCAGGTTGCTCCTTTTAAGGCAGTCTCACCCAATTTGTCATAACACACTTGATTTTCATTTTTAAATCCAAGTACAGGGCTTCAAGTTCACCACAACTTAATTTTAAATGCTGAACAAACTCAGGAGGTAGAGTGGATCAGAGAGATTCCCATTCGAGGCTCAAATTGTGTTTTAGGGGAAAATTAACTCAAGATGACATTTGCAACTTTAACAGTCTAAAATGTTTACAAGTCAAAGTAGTCGATTCCAGCTTTTTATGTTTTGCAGATCAACAGGCACAGAGTCAGCTGTATACTGATTAAGAAAAGACAGAGCAATAAAACATCTCTGTAAACTCAGTTACACTTTTAAATAAAGTTGGGTTTGATCTATCACATCAGCATCTCCCCAGTTTTGAAAAATGACATTACGGACATGGCAGGGCATATTACTAAGTCAGTATAAAGCTCGTGCCTGGGGCACATATGGATTCACCCTCAGCACAGAGACCACAGAGTCTAACTGAAAGCCTTCTCCAAAACCCCCAAACTATTTGCCTCAGATCTCACCACAGCCAGGAGCGTGCTAGACCACTGATTCATTTTACCACACCCATTTGTTAAGAACAAGATGTTCTACTCTACCTAGTAAACACAAAAGTGTCCCAAAACTCAAGGGAATGCCTACCTTACCTGGCCACCATTTCCCTTCACAACACAACAAAAGCCACACTCAGTTCCCAGCAGAGTGCAGGCAAGCCTTTTGCTATGCCTAAGCAAATCTGGTCTCCCCAACCTCACAGAGTGGGAAAACAGAATGAGATCACAAAAGAAGAAGCACCTTGCACAAAATAAATAAGAGGCTCTCACAAACGTCCCTAATACCACCCACTGACAAGTTCATTTTGGGCTTTGAATTTCAAGAGCACTTGCTCCATGCCCAAGGAGAAAGAAGGAAGAAATACAATTATTGGCAATCTGAAGTCACTGTCGGTCCAAATTTTCTTCCAGTTCCTTTGCGCACCACCTTCCAAGAGCTGAGTCCTGCCTTTGCTTTGCCACCCGTTTTATTAACATCATTATGCCCTGCTCATTGCCAATGAGATCAAGTTAGAAAAAACTGAATGTGTCAGATTTCTCTAGTTGCTAATCCTAGTCACTTGTGCACATTCTTGAAATGGAAAAACCACTGATTTTTCAAACTTATTAAAGAACGCACACTGCTGTTGAAACAGAAGTCTTCCCTTTTGTGTAGAACTCACCAATGGAGGAACAGGATCTTGCCTCTGATGAGTGTCCAGGGGAACAACGAACCAGTGACTAGGCTGTATCTTCAGTTCTGTCTCAGGGACTCAATGCTCCTACCTGCAGATAATGGGAGAAGGAGATTGCTCATGAATCGCCAAGGGTCGTACTAGCTTCCCAACTCCCCAGGCTTTGCCAGGCTTGAAATCCACAACCCTAGTGGTTTACTCTGGCACCTCCTAAATCACAGCCGGTCCCTGCTGCTTTCGTTGCACTAATTGGTCTCAGAAAGATATGGAAAGAGAATGCTGGCGCCTGACTTTCCTATCGCAGTTCTGGGGAGACAGCTTCATCTTAACAATGGAGATGGAAGTGACGCATCACTTAGATATATTTTAGGAAAGAAAAAAGTTAACAGATAAATCTTAAAGACACCAAATCAAAAAAGAAAAGGAAGTGACCCTTTGACCCTTAGTTTTCTGTCTCGAAACTGAGAAGCTAGTCAGTGACAGAAATTGAAAAATCTTGGGGCCGGTTCTGTGTCGCAGCAGGTTAAGCCACGGTCTGTATCCCACATGGGCACCAGTTCGATTCCCTGTTGTTCCCTTCTGATCTAGCTCCTTGCTAATGAACCTGGGAAAGCAGCAGAAAACGGCCCAAGTGCCTAGGTGCCTGCACCCATGTGGGAGACCTGGAGGAAACTACTGGCTCCTAGCTTTGACCTGGCCCCTCCCCCTCTCCCTCCCTCCTCCCCTCACCTCTCCCTCTCTGCCTATAACTCTTCAACTAACTAAATAAATCTTTAAAAAGATTGGGAACTCTCACCCCTTCCTGATAGGTTACATTTCATAAAGAACTAGTGCTCCTTTGCTGAGAAGTGCAATATGCATTTCAGCAGACAACTATTCCCGGACAGTGGGCTGTTATAAGGTTATACTTTTTGTGTTCAGGAGAAATTCATATATCAAAAAAATTAACCACTCCCACGTATACTGTTGTGATTTTCAATATTACCTAGCCCATCACTCAGTTGTTTCAGGTTTATTATCTTATTCAGTCTTCAAATACCTGCCTAAGCTCAAAGCTGGGAGGGACTTAAGAGACCCACCTGAACTTTTCCAACTGACAGAAAGAGACCCTAGGAGCCAGGGTGGCGAGGTGGCCATCCTGCAAACCCACCACAACTGGCAAGCGGTCCAGGGTTGGATCCACTGCATCTGGTTACTGCCCCCTTGGATGGAGGACACCAAGCAAGGTTCACTGAGCACAAAGACTTGCCCTGGTCACACAATTAGCGTTAGAGCAAAACCAGCATTTATCTATCCATCCAGGCCTTGGCGTACCAGCTCCAAAGCCCTCCCAGCATACCCCAACAGCAGAAAGAAATTACAGCAGCCCAATCAGGAGCAGTCTTGAGAGCTGGAGGTTGGCAAGTCTGCAAGGACATCAGAATTCCCAACGTCACTTCCAGTGAAATGGGAGAGAGGCATGAGTTGGAACTTGCTGAGGACTGGGTTGTGAGTAGGCCAACGTCAGAACCACGGATGGTGCAATCTCATGGAAAACAAAGCTAACCCTCTACTCCTGGTCCCCACAAAACCAAAGCTCCTCCTTGAAGAGAGAGGAATAAAGAACAGTTTCCACAGTGGCAACAGGGATCATCTGACTTCCCAGATGTCTACACTTCACCAAAAGGAATAGCTCTCCACCCTTGGCCCCAGGGCAGCCTCGTGGGCTCTCCAGCTTCCTCCCATGCACAAATGAAGGTGGTCTCCCTTTCCCATTGTCAATTTCTCTTTTAATATTTTTGTCTTCTTTTCCACAAAGAGAACAAGCAGCTTTGCTAAAGAACCGCTGGGAAATGATTGAAGTTCTCATGCAAACAAACCATTAGCAGAGTTCAAATGCAATTTAAATTACCAGTTGTTAAAGTGCTCCTCAATTTCGCGGTAAGTTTCCAAGGAGAATTACATGCTATATACTATTTAATTGGTTGTTTTCTATTTTTTAACATCCATTTATCCCCCCCACCCTTATATTTCAGAAGTGTCTATAAAAGCTTCCCTTTAAAAAATTATACATTGTTGAATACATTAAATCTAAAGATTGAAAAGTATCAGAGAAACAGCTGCAGGATTACACAGATCAGCAGAAACTGATGGCTTTGACAGCACAAAACATGTAGAGCTTTTAAACCTCTGAAATCACCGAGGAGTGTCCTCACTTTTGATAGGTGAAGACACGACGACGTGCGGAGAAGGAATGCAGGGCTTGGCCCAAAGTCCTCTCCACTACCAGTGACAGATTCAAGATGAGAACCATGGCTCCTAATTCTCAGCTCCCTACCACCTCTTTCATATGGCTGTCCAGATATGGAAGAAGACAACGGTGGAAAATAATCAATGAATTTTATTTTCCACCTGTATTTTTGAAAAGAAAACATGAAATCTCTCAAATATATCCTTGACCTTAAAAGCTCCACAAGCAGCCGCAAATCTCTCCCCAAAAGAGAAGGAACAGCTGATGAACCCATATAGTCAACGCAGCTCAAAATGAGATATTTTATAAGCAGATCCTTGGCAAGGAAAGTCAAGACACTCACCTAGATTCATTAGACAAGTTAAGGGGCATGATGACTGCATATTTCCCCTGCTTTAACTGGCCTTGAACTAGTGGCTGACCCAGGAAGCAGAGAATAAAGAACCAGCAAAGTAGAGGCAGGTGTCTTCCTGTCTATACATGCCAAGACTTTCTAGAAGCCATCGTCAGTGCAGTTGAAAGTTCGAGGCTCTGACATTGGACTTGCATAAATGATTTTAACCTCTCAGAGCTCAAGTTTTCTTATCTGCAAAACAGGGGTAAGACCACCTGCCCATAAGGGTGTATGTCATTATTTCCTGTGATTCTACAGTGACCATGTGCAGCACAAAGCCTGCCAACAACATACATTAATTCAGGCTCACCCCCTTGCAAGCTTTCTGTAATTTCTCAAAGCCTGTGATACCGTGATCCTAATTTATCTGGACTAAAACTGATCCCAGAAGTCATGTCTCTTCCCTAAGTATATCAGAAAATGTGTGTCCCCTGACTACAAATCTATTCACTCTACCATTCAAAAAAAATCTTACACATAAAAACATACACATGTAAATATCTTTCTTCAAAAGCAAAATTTTTGGAACTGCTATTTTTAGACAGCTTCTAAATCAGCTCTCTAATGATCCTATGGGGGAAGCAGGATACACAGCAGACTCATAGAATGGCAAATGCCCTAAACAGCACGCTGGCCTCAGAATCAGCCCTTAAGGTATTCAGATCCGGCTGAAAAGCCCATGAGAGTATTTCAGGCATGGAAAGCCAAGATATTCTGGAAAAAAAAATGACCTAAATGAAAGATCTCTGTGAGTGAGATCCCAGTGGAAAGAACGGGCCATCAAAGAAGGAGGTACTTTTCTCTGAAGGGAGGAGAGAACTTCCACTTTGATATGGCTTTGTCTAAATAAGATCGGAGTTGGCGAACTCAAGAGGCTTCCATAGCCTTGGCAGCTCATGACAAGAGCCTCAGGTGATTACTGACGTCATAAATAAGAGTGTCAGTTGTTAACGGGAGTCACTATGCACCAGCTCCCCATGTAGGATCTCTATCCTTATTGTGTTGTACTATGAGAATTAATGGTAAAACTACTACTCAAACAGTACTCTATATTTTGTGGCTATGTGGGTGCAGTCTGTTGAAATCTTTATTTAGTATGTACTAAGTTGATCTTCTATATATAAAGATAATTGAAAATGAATCCTGATGAAGAATGGGATGGGAGAGGGAGTGGGAGATGGGATGGTTGCAGGTGGGAGGGAAGTTATAGGGGGAAAAGCCACAATAATTCAAAAGTTGTACTTTGTAAATTTATATTTATTAAATAAAAAAATAAAATAAAATAAAATAAATCAGTTCTCTAAAAACATACTAATAAAACCTCAGCTTCATGGTCAAAACTCCATTTAAACCTTCCCTCAATCCCATGAGAAAAGATTCCTCAATTGCACACTGAGGAAACTAAGGCTATACCCCTGCCCAGGGTTTCAAGCTAGTAAGTGCAAAAGCCAAAACTGGAACACAGGTCTTCAAAAGCAAGTTCCAGGACACAGGTTTTATTAATTTTCAATTGTAACTATAACACAGATAGTTATTTTGCTAGTAGCAGAAATACCCAAAAACACTTTTTATTTATTAAAAAGAAGTTTTATTTTTATTTATTTGAAAGGCAGAGTTACAAAGGGGGAGTGGGTGGGAAGAGAGTTCTTCCATCTATTGTTTTACTCTCCAAACGGCCGCCATTACTGGGGATGTGTTAGGTGGAAGCAGAAGCCAGGAGTTTCCTTCCAAGTCACCCATGTGGGCCCAAGCACTTGCACAATCCTCCACTGCTTTCTCAGGTGCATTAGCAGGGAGCTGAATTGAAAGTGAAACAGCTGAGTGTCGAACCAGCACCCATACGGGATGCTGGTGTCACAGGCAGCAGCTTAACCCACTATACCACAATGCCAGTCCCCTAAAAACACTTTCTGTTGGGGCCAGCACTGTGTTGTAGCTGATAAAGCCGCAGCCTGCAGTGCTGCTTTCCCATATGGGCACGGGTTCGAGTCTCGTCTGCTCCACTTCTGATCTAGCTCTCTGCTATGGCCTGGGAAAGCAGTAGAAGATGGCCCAAGTCCTTGGGCCTCTGCACCCACGTAGGAGACCGGGATGAATCACCTGGCTCCTGGCTTTGGATCGGCCCAGCTCCGGCTGTTGCATCCATTTGGGGAGAGAAAGAGCGGATGGAAGACTTCTCTCTCTGTCTCTACCTTTCTGTAACTCTGCCTTTCAAATAAATAAATAAATAAATCTTTAAAAAAAAAAGCCATACTTTTTGTTTTTGCATGTTATACTGTTTGGAGATAAAACAATGCTTGCATTTTCAAACTGAAAAAAATCAAATCAAATAAAAAGTTCCTATTAGAAGCAGGTAAATCCTTTCTGGATCCCAGCTTGCTATTATGTTCTTAAGTGAAATCAAAAGCTTAGAGCCCTGGCACTGAGCAGACAGCTACGGGTACGTGAGAAACTGGCCCAAGAATGATTAGCAATGAGCAGAGCTGATATCAGGCCAATTCAAAATCTTTAGGGGCCAGCGCTGTGGCGCAGCAGGTTAAAGCCCTGGCCTGAAGTGCTGGTACCCCAAATGGGCACTGGTTCTAGTCCCAGCTGCTCCTCTTCTGATCCAGCTCTCTGCTATGGCCTGGGAAAGCAGAAGATGGCCCAACTCCTTGGGCCCCTGTACCCATGTGGGAGACCTGGAAGAAGCACCTGGTTCCTGGCTTCAGATCAGCACAGCCCTGGCCATTGCAACCATCTGGGGAGTGAACCATCAGATGGAAGGCCTCTCTCTCTCTCTCTACCTCTCTCTCTACCTCTCTCTCTAACTCTTTCAAATAAATAAAATAAATCTTAAAAAAAAAAAAATCAGACTTCAAAGGGCTAGGCTCCGGATCAGATAAGTTATGGGTATCCCTAGCAGGAGCTTCCGAAACCTCTCTGGCATAACTGTTAGCTGATACCACGTCACTGTCCTGCACCCACAAGTTTACAAAACAGATGTTTGCTAGCATCTCCTGCCCTTGATAACACAGTGTGTGGACCTAGCAGATTGTAAGTGCCAAGTCTGGCATGTGGAGAGCTCTCCAAAGGCTCACAGCCTCCCTGGGGACATGCGAGAAACACACAAAGCAGAATGAAGAGAATGCAAAAGCAGACATCCATGCGATGTTCTTCTGAGGGTCTGGAAGTGCTCTGCAGATGACGTGACTTCTAAGCGAAGCGTGAACACCCAAGAGAATGCCCATGGACAGAAAGGAAGAAGACAGGTCCAGGGAACATGATGTGCAGAGGCCTTGCAGGCGAGTTCACAGCGTTCTCAGGGAGAATGACTAATCTGCTAGGGCCAGTGGCAGAGGGCCGGTGGGATACAGTCAGACAGGAGGCTGCAAAGGAATGCTGCTGCCCAAACACGGGGAACCTTGTGTCCCAGGCTAAAGCACTTGGAGCATGAGACTCATGGCACGGCATTTTGAGAAATGACACAAGATAATGTTACACTGTAGAGCTATCCCTCGAGGAGATGAATCCCTTCTCTGATCAGCTTCCACGCGCAGCACAGGCGGGAGAATCTGAAGGAGAGCTTCCTCTGCGGCCTGATTTGCGGAGGAGGATCTCAGCAAAGGTGGCTCTCAGAGTTGTCCCAAAGCCACACCTCCAGGCACCCTTCCCTCTAAGTCTGGAGCTCGCACCCACAGAAGACACTCTTGGAAGACCCAGGAAGGAACTACGGCTCACATTCCAAGTAAGATCACTGCTTCCCAACTCCTGAATCTGAAGATGGGCTAGAGACAAACTCTAGACTCTCAAGAAGCCGGAGCTGAAGGCCTAGCTGCTTGTACCGTGCATGTCGAAAACTCCACCCCAGAGGGCTCCGGGCTAGGCCTGCCACCACACGACTAGGGCCTTGGATGAGGAAGCAGCCTGCACTGCCATCAGCAGTCAGATTGTATGGTAAGCTCCTTTCCCTTAAAGAGCCCTGGGACCAGTTCCCATCCAGCCAGCCAAAGCCCTGAAACAATGTGATGCCCTCCATGCCCTTCAAGAGCTTCCCTTCTGGAAGGAGAGGTGAGACTTGAACCAAGGCAGACAGGACAAGCACACAGAAGATGCACAGAGAGCAGTGCCGGTCCTTGCAACACACCACGACAGGGGTGACCGTTTACAGCCATTCCACAGACAAGGAAGCTCGGGTTCAAGGAGGATAACTGTCTGCAAGTATCACAGTCAGGATCCAAATCCGGATCCCATGCTCCTAAGCACCATCCAGAGACACTCCATTGCCTCACAGTTGCCCCTGCAGCACAGAGAACAGAGATTACCTCAAGTGCAGGGGAGAGCAGGTGCAGGCGGATGGATGACCAGGGACAACTTCTTTCAGCAGTCGTACAGGAGGAGCAGGAAGTCTACAGCTGAAGTGGGAGAGGTCATCTCAGGCTAAAGGGACAGCATGAGCTAAAGCATGAAGGTGAGAAAACACAGGGTACATTCGGGGAGTGGTAGGGAGTGTGGCTATTTGAAGGATGAGTGAGCCAAAGCATCCAGGCAGGCCATGGGAGACCCGACGGCTATCTGCTTATGGTAGATCCTTGAGCTTTTGCTTAATGCCCTTAAATACAAGGAAAATAACAAATATTTCAAAGCAGGACTGTGGCATGGTCTCAACTTCACTTGGAGTTCTATGCTTCAGGGCTAGGGCCAAGCAAATAGCCTTTCAGGATCCAGGCCAGTTTCAGAAATAATGGCCCATGAGTCCGTTTAGGTCAATGTAGAGAGGGACACTCTTTCCTGGCACTATGACTTTGGGGATAAGAAAGTCTACACTTATCTCTTAAATTCTGACCTTGAGAAGAGTCTATACAGCTCATTAAACAAGTTCCAGAGCCCAGCCTGAGCATAAGAACCCCAATATAGCTCGGGGAATGGGATGGAATGGTAGAATCAGAGGAACTGCACTTGACTCTTGGGTTCTCCATTTACTAACTACGGAAACGAGCAAGTCACTTTCTTTTAACAGAGGCACAGGTGCCTCCTTTGTAAAACAGAAACAATAATACGGACACAGCTAGGTTCCTGTGAGAAGGATTAATTTGTGAGATTGTACACAAGGTCATATGTGTCTTCAATAGGGCTGACATGTTCAGAATAGGTGCTCCTCCCCCGGAAGTCACTGTCGACGAGTGTAGTTAACAACTGCCCGATCCTCCTGGCAAAGTGGTCTAAATCGGGAGTTGTCAACAATTCTGTTCCCCCTGTTGAAAATTGAGCTGTATTCCCCAGGCAAGTCATTACATCTTTTTGTGCCAAATTGTTTTCATCTTTTAAATGACCCAGTAATCCCACTTTGGGCAATATACATAAGGGAATAATCCAAAAGGAAAAAAGAAGGCAATTTGTTCAGAGATGTTTTTCATAGTGCTATTTCTAGCTTTTTATATATCCCTCTATTATAGCACTTATCTCACTGTGCTGTAATTATCCACTCCCCTTCCATACGCCTCCAAATTATCTTTGAATCAATCCCCAGCACCTAGCACAATGCCTGGCATACAGTAAGAACTCAATAAATGTTTGTGGACTAAATGAATGGATAAGATGAAAGAAATCTTAAAGGAAACTCGAATGAGCAAAAACAAAACACTGTTTTTAAGACAGGATGTTAAATTGATTTTAAAAAAATGGTAGCTTAAGATTGAAAACTCTTTAAAGAAAGTGTGTGAAGATGCTTCAGGAATGAATTTTACATGGATTATTTTACATGAATTTCATTTGTGATTTGATCCAGGCGTAGGCCCACTGGAGGGCAAGCTCACTATGGGATAGTCAGGGGCCTGAGGTCACAGGCCGAGTCACTTTCCCTGATGGCTAGAGCTTGGAGCTTGATCACGAATCTTAGATCCTCAACTTCACTCAGCTACTACCTTACTGTGGGACATGGACTAAATGGCCTAACCTCTCTGAGCCCAGTTTCTCTACTGAAAAATGAGACACTTGCAAGAAAGTCCCTGATTCCAGAAAGGGATCAGAGGGAGACAGCACAGGCCAGCATATGAACTCAAATGCAAACAAAGCAGGTTGACAAGGAGGTGCCTGGGACCACAGTAAGGAGACACACTGAAACCCCAACTCCTCCAGCTCCCACAGAGCCAGCTAAGATGAAGGTTGAAGGACCTACACCATGAACAGGAGGCAGAAATCTCGACAAGAACAGACAACATAGCAAGCAAAAACAATATGTTAAATAGGGCCCATGAAGTCAACAGCACTCTGCAAGTCCCAGATTCTTGATGGGAAAGAATGCCTTATGAAAACACCCAGGGCGAGCACAGGAAGTCTCACGTTCTGCTGAGCTTCTCTGGGGCATTCCAAAGCTCTCTGTTGGGAAGGCAGACACCGGAAGCCATGGCCCTCCATGCATTGGCCCAAAGCTCAAGGTTGGAAACCAAAGCGGGAAGCACACACCCTCTTGGGGCCTAAACTTCCAGCTGCTTATCTGTAAACTCCACTGTACATATTTTCACACCCACCCTGCGTGTCCCGAATTCTTGCCCATTGGGTGCAACGTTTTACTGAAGCACATCACACTTGACATCCTGCAGACAATCCCTCCACACAGAGCCTGCTTCTCGCCAACACCCTGCTCACAGTGATCACCATTGCTTACCCTGACAACGGCAAAAGCCTCACTGGAACCTTCCTTCTCCTCTTGCCTTCTGCCTTGCAATCCACTTCCCCCCCATATAAGGGCATCCAGTTAGTGAGACGCCAGACAGAACGCCCCCGACCCACATCAGTACCTGAGTTCAATCTCCAGCTGCAGCTCCTGACTGGACGCAGACCCTGGGAGCAGTGGTGATGCCTCAGGGACTGAGTGCCTGCCGTGGGTGCGGGACACCTGGATTCATTTCCCAGCTCCCTGCACCTGGGCTGTTGTGGGCATGTGGGGAGTGAACCAAAGAATGGGAGTGTTCTCATTGCTTTCTTTCTCCGGGCCTCTCAAACACATAAACGAAATTTTTGAAAGATCTATTTCCCTTCACAGTAGCCAGAATGACACTTGTAAAATATAAGTCACATGGCTCCCATCACATGTGGACTCAGGTCTGAGTTGGCATGGATCTCCGGCTTCCTAACTGCTGGTTCTCCCCTCATGCTTCTCCTGTGCAGCCCACCACCTGCTCGCACATCACACGCATATCCCCCCTGCCTGCCTGCCTGTGCCGCCCTCTCACTCCACACGGCTGGCTCCTAGGCATCCAGCTCTAGGCTGAAACCACACCTCCCAGAGCCCTTCCTCTACTTACTCTCAGCTGAGCACTCTCTGTGAATCCTCCTCTGGGTTCCTGCCATTCCCTTTTATTTCCGTGTTCATGTCTTATCTACCTCCTCCGCACACCCCTACAAGAGTATGAGCTCTGAGGGATCATTGTTTCATGTGTTGAATTCTTCACTCTAAATGCTGTGCTGGGGTAGTGCCCAGAACAGTACAAGGCGCAGAAGTGGGAACCCAATCAAGATTGAATACAATTAGGTGAATGCATGACACAAATGGGAGACCTGATGGTTCACCTAGGGGAAAAGGAGAGAGAAGAACAGCTGACCCCCGAGCCTGGGAGCCAAGCACACCCAGATCACAAGTCCAAACGGACTCCAGCCACCGGTGCTTGCACATAGAGGCGGTAGGGCTCTCTCTCCCTCGGCTGTGGGCAGGTTCTCCCACTTCTCTCGGCCTTTCCTTTCCCAAAGGTTAAATGGGGATACTAGCACCTGCACTGTGGGAGTGCTTAGTACAGGGCTCAGCCCAGGCTAAATGATCTTGTCATCAACAGCAGCCCATCTTCCAGGGGAGAACAATGAGGCTCAGAGGCAGCTGTGCACACACCAGGTGGAAGAGGGAGTTAACAGCAGTCACACCTGCAGTCCTGCCTACTGCCCCATAAATCTGCTAACAACAAAAAGACAAAGGTGTTGCAAAAAGCTCACGGAAAACGAGCATCATCTTTTAGTCCCATGTTTTCATGAACTTTCTGCAGAACCCTCACTCCAGGTATCTGTCAGTTGTTGAAATATTCTGTCTTCTTCCAGAAAAGATATAAAGTACCTCATGAAGGACACACACACAGTTCCTGCATATTTTTTGAAGGGACAAACTGAGAGAAGGGGATGGGAAAATAAAATAAAGGAAAGAGACACACAATGCTGAAAATAAGAGGCAGGAGCCCCATGCCACTGGCTAGAGGTATGCTTCACATGTGGCTCTGTGCCTCCCAGAAGCCAACACAAAACCAAGAAAACACCTGTGCCCGGCCCTTTGGAATGCTTGCTGGCTGAAATGCCTCAGTCACTGTTCAGTTGAGAGGAACCTTGGTTTGCCACGGTCTTGCCAACCAGAATCTAGTATCCGCCCATTCCTATTCACATGCCCGCCTCTGAGATCAAACTAGTGGGGTTCAGATCCCAGCTCCACCACTGACTGTGTGACTCTGTGCAGCTTCCTGGATCCCTTGAGGGCTCAGGTTGTTTCTTTTTCTACAAGAGAGAGGTCAAGAAAACAGCACCTACATGGGCAAACAACATGAAGCATATCCACGCAATGGAGTATTATGGAGCCTCAGAAAGGAGTAATTCTCATACAGGCAACAACATGGATAAACCCCACAGGCCTGCTTAGTGAAATAAACCAGACCAAAGAAAAGGGCAAAGTTTGTATAATTGTACTTAGCAGTCAAATCCATGGAGACAGTGCAGCAGGTGCCAGGGCTGAAGGAAGGAAAAGGAGCTGCAAGGGATGGGTGCAAAGTTCCAGTTCTGCAAGGTGCAAAGATATCAGAGACAGACTACACCACAGTGTGGATGTCCTCAGCACTACCAAACTGTACACGTCAAAATGGTTGAAAATATATGTGCATTTCAGGTGTACAAAATTAGAAATAAGTTTAAGCAAACCAAAAGGATGAAATTCTGTCATATACAATGCAGAGGTCATTGAGCTAAGTGAATTAGCCCAGGCCAAGAAAGACAAGTACGGTATGATCTCATTCATGTGGGATCCAAAAAAATGCAAAAATGATCTCATAGAAGTCAGGAGTAGAATGGTGGTTAGCTGAGGCTGGAAGCCCGGGGTGAACAGGAGGACATTTCAGTTGACTAACAGATAGCAGAAGGTGATTCCAGTGTTCCATTGCACAGTAGGGTGACTACACATAAACAATGACGGGTGTATGTATGGGTAACCATAATTTTTAGGCAAAAATGGTAGAAGGAAGGATTGTGAATGTTTTCACCAAAAAGAAATACTAAATAGTTGAGGAGACAGTTATGCTTACCCTGCACTAAACATTGCTCACTGTCTCTACATGTTACTCCAAAAATATGCACAATTTTTATGTGTCAGTTAAAAATTAAAATTCAATGAAGTCAATCCAATTTCAAAAGTAGTGCCTACTCCCATGCAGTTGGGGTGGTGACTCAGTAATTGAGGTAAAGTATTTAGCCCAGTGCTTGGCACGCAGTTAGCCAGCAATTCACATCAGTTGTCCATATTAACAGTATTCACATTCACACTGATATTTCCAATGCTGATCTAGCACCCCTGCCCTTGGCCCCAGAGCAGGAAAGCCTCCCAAGCTGTCAATGTTCAAGGCAATCTCCTCTCACCTTCCCAGCAGGTCACTACCCAACCCCAGGTGGTCGGAGGAGGAGACAGGTTTCTGGAAGGTTCCATGCAAGTTCCTGTCTCCCAGTTGCTTCACAGCAGCTGAGGAGCTGCGACTTCCCTGCCCACCCCACCCCCTTCAACAGTGGCCAGAACAATGGGGCTCTCGGAGCACTGCCCCTGCTCTCTTGCCTCCGTCACTCAGCAGCACTGCGTCCAAGTGCTTCCCCTGCAATGGCGCAGAGTGAGCGACTGAGCTGACTCAAGGAGAAACCCATT